>NC_139344.1:361029533-361407033 GCF_055883805.1 Amblyomma maculatum | reverse complement strand
CCATAGCATAAACCGGCTATGCATAACGCCGTCCCACTGTATGTATACAGTTGAGAAGAAAAAAAAGTGAGTTAAAAATAGCTTTTCTGCTAGTTTTACATATAGCAAAAATTCAGAAAAAAGAGGCAGGCCTTTCTTCTGAGTGCATATATACAGTGGTTCTGTGCCCAGGTGGTCGTGTAGTCGCCGTAGTGTTCCTTGAATGTCCGTAGAACTGTGTGCGTGATATATGAAACTTTACAGCTCACCTATTCATAACTTTGACGATTCGCAAGGAGCGCGAGGCAGCTACAAAGGGCAGCCTCTCACAGTGCACGTGACGCTGAAAACCACGAGTATTTTGACAGGAGCCACATCTTCCCCAGCATGCTTGACACTGTAAGCCGATATACTTACTTGATCTTCCCTCCCTGCAAACACAAACGAAACATATAGTGAACGCTCTTTCTTCTTTGCGTGCACATGGCATGCATATATGCACGGATTGACGTAATGTGTTTTGGTACTGGGACACACTTTGCGTGGTTTCGGATTGGTTGTGAATGGCAAGCATAAAAAAAAAAAAGAGGGGCTTCCTAAGGGTCATTGAGGGGTGCGGACAAGAGGGTGGGGGAGATTATTCGCGGAGAGACCAAGGGGCAACGGTGCGCATTACGCGTCCACTCGCACTCCCCGTGCTCACGAAGTGTTTTTTCAGTTGTACGATGAGCACTTTCATCTGTGCAGCTGGCAGATTATTGCGCTCACAGAGCCGAGGGGGCAACAATCAAAATCGAATATATGCCTCTAGGTTTCATCAAAAAATAAGCGTCATGTTTCGATATCACTTGGAGAGACCAGATTAGTTTGGATTCGTTGTCTAGGCTAAAAAAAAAAAAAGTATGCTGCAGAAAGCACAGGTGGAGTCCATAGAATACAACAAAACGGCAAACAGGTTTACACAGGTGGCAGTTGCCCCAGCTGACATAGAAAATTTTTGCCTATAGAATTTGTCTTCAGCATTCAGTTTTACAAGGTCCCCATGCAGCAGGTTAAGCATGACGTTAGTGGTCATACATCATCAATTGTTGTTGTATATTGCATATACTGCTGATGGACAACGCACTAATAAGTGACGATGAATGAATGAATGAATGAATGAATGAATGAATGAATGAATGAATGAATGAATGAATGAATGAATGAATGAATTATTCGGTCGGTTATGCAATGTTCGTAAAAATGGCGGGTATATTTCGTACTGCTAGCACTTCTGGCTCGTTAAAATTGGCCTGGTGTATGTGTTTGTTCTGGTGCGAGAGTTTTCATCCTTTATGTTGAATCGAAACTAAGCCAGTTTCTTTTATCAGCGCTCAGATTTGCCCATACATTGCTCATGATATATAAAGGCGCTGCCTTGCTTTCTGTTCAATCATGAGGCTTCGAAGTCCCATGGAACCTAATATTGTCAACAGGTTTAGCAAAAGGCACGATGATTGGCCTGAGTGATCCTCTCAACTGGGAAACGACAGAGTGTATATTTCACGTTTTACAGTGCAATCCATCGAACTTTTACGCGAAATCATATATATGACTCATTACGAGAAACGTCGGTGCTGCCTCGAGAGATGGACGTATACGAATACGTTACCGTGCGGCCACATGACACAATGCAGCCGTATACGTCTTGCGGCGTTGCGGTGATGTAATACTGTTAATACTATTTCCCATTTCATATAGCATACAACTGCTAGCCAAGTGGGAGGCTGAACTGATGGCGATCTGAACTAACGATATATATATGCCTCCGCTTGCATGCACGGTTCGGAGATTACTGTTCTAAGACCAATGTGCAAACGCGAATACCGAGTGCAATAACAGTAGAAAGAACATTACTCTTGTTGAGAATCTCACCCAAAAACACCTCCCCCGTGCGTCTTTAGGGCTTTCCCGTTCGTCTCTACCGAATTCTTAACGCGATAGCGTTATAAAGGGGGCGTTTTCTAGAAAATACAGCTTCGGCCTAGTCGGGGTCGGTGTCGCCGCTGGCTTGGTGAGCGAAACGTCACGGACATGACTCAGGATGGTTGTAGCTGCCAGCTGAATGACATGGCTGACCACTGATTGGCCACAAGGCTGTGACACTCCATTGGCCGCGTAACATGGATGATTCGGCAAATGCTGCGGTGTTCTGATGAAAATGAATGGAAAATCCAACTCTGCAGGACCCTTGCATTCCGAGTCAAAGATGAACGTGTCATGAAGGCCGGCTTTATATGTCGGTCGGCCTTTCACGTTATGTGGTAGCTTACGACTTTGTGCTGAACAACACGAGTGAGACAATAGATTCACGAATTATAGAATAAGTGAATGAGCGAGCAGCAATTGGTGCATTTACGCTATTGAGAATCCGCAAGTGGAACTGGAGCCATTAATGCTATGACGTCATAATTTTAAAAGCGGAGATTAAGTACTGAGACATTTAATTTCATCACGCGCTTACATTGTTCAAGCAGTTCAATAAACCACCAGCAGCGATAACAAAATTGGTGATGTTGAGAGTCATCACATTTTTCGGATTAAATGCTGAACGTATAGCAACGCCCACCTCCGCATTTTGTTAGAACACAGGGGTTGAAACGATACTTTCCGCCCGTCGCATGCACGAGAGCAGCACGACTAAATGAAGCAATATTACATGAAGTTCAGTTCATTCATTTTGCAAATGAGCCGCTGATGCTACATGCATGGCAGTATACGGGTCTGTCCCATCAAGACGTATAAAGCAAGAAAAAAAAAAATACGACGCATAGGCTTCAATTAGGAGCGGTGTAGTAAGGCCGCAAAAAAATATTTTCAAAGTGTGTACCGACCTATATGATTTCTCGTAGATTGTACTATACCCGAAAGTCCAGCCAGTAAGGATATTGCCCAGACTTGTACCCTAACCAGTTCAGTGCCAGTTCTTTACCAACAGATCAACGCCATGTTTACGAACCATGTTTACGTGACACCGCAACAAACTGGGGGGGGGGGGGGGCGATGTTTTTTGGTACATAGCAACCATGAGCCTCCTAGAACGGATTGTGAAACCATGAAGTATTATTTCAAGGATGACGTATTTTTACAGCACGGTGAAACGTATGGGGGTGCGAGTTTGGAGGGCTGCCCATATATAGGCAATGCAAACACAACTTATCGCAATATTTTTCTCGTCTATATTCAAACCTCCGATTGTCACTTCAGGCAAGGTTTGTGAGTCGTGATACGAGCATTTATTTGCGAGCCTGATGTTGGACAACCTCGATAGTCAGGATTTTGGAGCCCCAGCTTATGCTCTATAAATAGCTTGGCTTGGCACACAAATACGAGGGTCAAAAGGCACACAGATTATTCAGGTCAATCAATTTCTTCAGAACTTCACAGCTACGGAACTATTTAGCCAGGTGAAAAGCCTCAAGTACAGTTATTTTATCAGAGAAAAAATGGGAGGACGTCATCATCGTCATGAATTAAAATGTTCATCTCCGAAGTAATTTGTCGAAGGCACAAATAAAGATGCTTATTATAATGCCGACATAAAGGCTGATTATGGGAGACAAGGAAATAAGGCTATGCCAGGGTGTGAACAATATCAATAAAAGTCAACAACAAAGGGGGCAGACGAAACGCTTGTTGAACAGATGATTCAATGAAATTTGCATCGTGAGGTCGTGGTTTAGAATTGCTTTTGAAGCGAGTTAGTTAAGAGAATATTACGCCACCTAGCTGTACACAAGCAACCTTAGCATGCTCCAAATACCCAGATAAAAAGGCATCGCAGCAACTTATCAAACTTATTTCTGGGGTGCAACCTGACAATTAAAAATATATCTACCATTATCGGTTACTGTTTTCAGAACAGAATTTTCAGTATATGAATGTGGTTTTGATAATGCATTTGTTTCTTAATTGATTTTATGACCAATGTGTCAGCTAAGAAGTCTTACATTGTCTTGAAAAATAGCTCACAGAAATGTTTGCACGAAGCTACCGTTTACGTAACGTATAGGCTTTAATTACACACATAAAGGATAATTAACGAGACTAGCGGATCTGCTCGCTTATTTCTTTCTTTCTTTGCAGCGGTGCCCTACAGGTAGCACATCCACCTCGCGTGCGAGAGGACCGTGGTTCGAATCCTGGTGCCGCGCACAATTCTCCACAGGTAAAAAAAAAAAGAACAATCCGCGTGCTATCAGGTTTGATGTATGACTTGATGCCGGTGAGCACCTCCGGCAACGCACCCCCTCACCAGGATAAGAAATTGGCCGCAACCTCCCATGATTAGTCCTATAAACCTCCGGCCCTCAGTCACCAGCGGCTGCGGAGACCACGGCGGCGGTCAGACCTGTGACGCAGCGAGAAAAAAAAAAGGGGGGGGGGGGGGGGGGAGGTGATTCAGAATTTCTGACTCTGCTGGACAGGCCGCCATTGGAAACTGACCCTGGCAACGTTTAATGCTAGAACCCTAGCTAGTGAGGCTAGTTTATCAGCGCTGTTAGAGGAACTAGAGCATATGAAATGGGATATCATAGGGCTTAGGAGACCGAATGAGGCATATACTGTACTGAAGGACGGGCATGTGCTGCGTTGTCGAGGTTTACCGGAGAGGGGAGAACTAAGAGTAGGTTTCCTTGTAAACAAAGAATATAGCTGCTAATATAGATGAGTTCTATAGCATTAATTAGATGGTGGCAGACATCGTAATTAAGCTCAATAAGCGTTATAAACGGATGGTTGTACAGGCCTACGCACCTAGATGTAGTCATGATGACCAGGCAGTCGAAAGCTTCTACGGAGATGTAGATTCGGCAAAGGGAAAGTAAAAACGCAGTACACTGCACTCACGGGCGACTTCAATGTCAAAGTATACAAGCAAAAGGCAGACCGGAGACCATGCGGTGGAGAAATATGGCATTGGCTCTATAGATTAGCAGAGGGGAGTTACTAGTTGAGTTTGCAGTTCGCATGACTTAAGAATCATGAATACCTTCTTCAGCAAACGGAAGAACCGGAAGTGGACATGTAAAGGCCCTAGTGAGGAGACTACAAATAGAATTGCCTTCATACTGCGTTCTAGCCCTGGCATTAAGTGGGATGTAGAGGTAATCTGAAAGGTGCGATGCAGTGACCACACGATGTAAGGTCCCGAATTAGTCTATAGGTTTGAAGAGCTATAGGGAACGAAACAGATTAGCAAGGGTGATGTCTGTCAACGAATAATCGGTGAGAGGGAAGGTATACGATTTCAGGATCTTGACACAGAAAAGAAATTCAGCTTTAACCGAGGAAGACAACCCCAGTGTACAAGCAATGAATGATACCTTCAGGGATATCATTACTGAGTGTGTGGCAGAAATAGGCGAGGATAGTTAGAGAGGATACCGGTAAATTACCTATGCAGACGAAATATTTTATTAAGAAACGCCAAAGCATCAAGGCCTCCAATCCAACAGACACGATAGCACTGGCAGAGCTGCCTAAGCTAATCAAAACGTGCAAAGTATCCGACATAAGGAAGTATAATATGGAGCAGACTGTCCGACATAAAGGAGTATAATATGGAGAAAATCGAGCATGCTCTAAAGAATGGTGGCAGCCTTAAGCGGTGAAGAGGATAATCATAGGCAAAGGTCAGATATATGCGCTAAGGGTCAATACAGACCATGTCATCATTAGTAAGGCTAAGATAAAGTATCTGAAAATTTTATATTGATTTATACAGTAGCCAAAGTAGTAAAAATAATAATCAGGTGTGCAGTAGTGAAGAATAATCAGACGCTCCGCTCCGCCAATAACGAAGGACGAGGTTAGGAAAAGGGCGAAAGAATCAAGGGGAGGATCAGGTATCTACAGACTTTTTTAGACCGGGTGGGGGGATAATATGCTAGAAAAACTGGCTGTACTGTTACGAAATGTCTGATAACGTCGATGGTACCGGAATCATGAAAAAAGGCTAAGATTATCTTATTTCATAAAAAAAAGGGGACGCAAATGAATTGAAAAAGTATAGACCAATCAGCTTACTGCCACTTGCGTACAATCTATTTACTAGGGTATAATCTCAAATAGAATAAGGGCAGCCTTAGACTTCAGTCAACCAAGAAATCAAGCAGGTTTTCGCAAAGGACACTCCACTCTCGGTCACATTCGTACTATCAACCAGGTGATAGAAAATGCTCAGAATATAGCCAACTCCTATACATAATATCCATTGATAATTAAAAAGAATTTGACTGTGTCGCAACATTCGTAGTCACGTAGGCATTGCGAAATCAGACTGTATATAAGCCGTATATAAAACTACTGGCAGATATCTATAGTGCCTGGACAGCAACCATAGCTCTGCACAAAGAAAGTAATAATATTCCCATAAGGAAAGGTGTTAGGCAAGGAGACACAGTCTCCCCGGTAGTAATCCGAGCTTGCTTAGAGGAAGTATTCAGGGACTTGGAGTGGGCACAGTTAGGGATAATGGTTGATCTATGATCTAATCTATGATTCGCTGACGACATTGTCTTGCTAAGTAACTCAGGGGATTAACTACAAATATCGACTGATTATCTAATCACGTAAAAGTAGAAAGGTAGGCCTAAAATTATACATAATGCAAATATAGTTCACGATGAAGAGCAAATAACTAGGAGAAGAAGCTTGGGATGAAGCGCATTTGGAAAGTACTCGCAGATGATGACAAGCAGCCTACCGGTATCGCTCAAGATGAAAGTACATAATAGTTGCCTCGTACCTGTACTCACCTATGGGGCTGAAACTTGGAGGTTAACGATAAGGGTTCTACTTGAGCTGAGGACAATGTAGAGGGCTTTGGAACGGAAAATGGTAGGTTTAACTTTAAGAAATTAGAAGAATGCTGAGTAGGTAAGGGAAATAGCTCTATAGTTAATGACGTTGAAATCAAGAAGAAGAAATGGGGATGGGCACGGCATGTAGTGCGAAGAGAGGATAACCGACTGTCGCAAAGGGTAACAAATTGAATTCCAAGGAAAGAAAAACCTAGCAGGGGGAGGCAGAAGGTAAGTGGGCGGTTGAGGTTAAAAAGCTCGCTGGGGTGATATGGATGCTGCTAGCACAGGAGCGGGTTAGAGTAATATGGGAGAAGCCTCCGCCCTGCAGTGGGTACGATCCGGCTGATGATGATGATGATGAAATAATTTTCAGCCGCATTCCTGTATACTGCTATCACACTGACTATGCATGCATTTAAAAATTTCTTATTGCGCCCAGTGGGCGCAACCGCGGCACAGAACACCGCAGGCAGTTTTCGTGACGTCAGTCGAAACGGATGGTCGGCTGACTGCGGCTTTCAGTGCGAAAGCACGAATCCGGAGGCTACTACTGTGATCAGACTCTGCGCTTGCTTTATTGTGCAGCAGCTGTATATAAAAACGTCATGCACAGCAACGTTGCAGCACTTCTATCGCCGCTACGCAGCGAGGAAAAGGGAGATTAAGCTCGTCGTAAAGCGACGTTTAATCGGTAACAAATGCGTGCCTCATTTCAGGCAGTTACAGGAAGCTGTAGGTGAAAAAATAGCAAAACTTGTGCAATACCGCTTTCGCACGTTATTAAATTTTATTCCGAAATCTCTGCTCTTCTTGGCGCGGCAATAGAGGAATCAATTCTCTTTCCTTTTTTCTTTTTTTTTTGTCTGCTGCTGCAGCATACTTTTCAGCATCAGGGAACTATACGATCGAGGCAGACTCTACTTCTATCATCTCATTTCGTGCGCATCGCTTCCGTTTTAGCAGAGAGTAACCAGACCGTGTAATAAAAAGGGAGGAATAGCTGGGTTCTTAAGTACTTAGAGGCGCTATTATTGACAAGAGAGCAGACGGAAAACAGCCTTTATCCTGGGCATTATCCACCAAATTCTCACTTGTTTCCAGCTCGCTTTTTTCTGTCCCGTTTGGTAGAGCAGGCTGAGTATTGCGGAACTGAATCCGCCTTTTTTTTTTTATAAGATTTATTTATTTCATACTGCCAGCCTGAATGTCAGGCTTTAGGCAGGAGTGAGGAGCAAAAAGAAAGAAAAAAACTGAAGTGTAAACATCGTGACATGACAATGTGAAACACCGCTATCTATGATGGAATGCACTCAGAAAAGAAGACAACGTCGAAAACTCAAACACATTTGCAGGTAGGTCGTTCCAAGTGCGGATAGTTTTAGGCACCCTCTAGGTAATGGTTGAAATTTCATCTGGTACTGGTTGAAAAATGTTTTTGGAGAGGCAGACGCCTGCGAAGTGGCGATGTGTATAGTTGACAACTACCGCCATCTGTCGCATATGCATACCTCGAAAATGAACTGCTCTTGGCCACAGATCAGCTCCCTCTGCGCCGATCACTGAGGCCGAGAACTTTTTAACCACGGGAGGGGCGCGCATGCGCAGGGCGGCCGTGTGAAAAAGGCTGATTGCAGAACAAACAAGTCATCTTTCCTGTGTTCCCGGAATTCTGGCGCATTTTCGGTGGTACACGATGCTGATAATGAGAAACGCTTACTATCTTCAAAGGAAGTCCCCTCTGCAGACATGGGCCCTCATACAGGGCTCCCATTACTTGAATCCAGTATTAGGTGCAGTACTGTCGGCCCGTAAATATTCGCACGTGGTTCATGCAAGCCGTTCTCTAGCAGGAGAAAACGCGCACTGCATGGCATCTCGCCCTTCATCAAGTGGAAAGCTGACAACGTACCGCATGGAGCCGAGTCCGCAGATTCCGCATATGGAGAGATACACATCTGGTCACTTTTCTTAATGGCGCTCTTTGGCCTGAGTCGCCCTTGCGCCATTAAAATCCACCATCATCATCGTCACTTCTCTTAAGCATTGTTTCAAAGTATAATGCAACGGCGCCATCGTTCGGGAATTTCCGCCGCGCAGGGAAGTTGACTTGCGGGTTTGCAACATTCGATAACTACGTGCCTATGTTATGTACCAGAACACGCAGTACGAGCAGCTTATCTTCAAGGCCGCCCCAAATATTGTATTTATTGGAAGAGAATCTAAAGCTAGGTAAGCGGACATGATTTTTCGCACTTCGCATCGAGACCCTTCTACTGACGAAAACAATCCAGTGACAAATTAAGTTCAAGCCCAAGGTAGTTTGCATTAGTATAGCATTAGGTGCTTATACTGCAGCGAGGAGGAGGAGGAGAAAGCTTTATTGAGGAGAAATTGCCGTGTTCTCTCTTCGTGAGCGGGGGCTTCTCCTCAAGCCGCCCCAGGGGTGGTCGTCGCTCGATGGCGCACGACGACCTCCTTGGCCCAAGCCGTGATGGCGTGTTGCCAGCCTGGATCAGAGCTAAGCAATGGGGTCTCCCACTGTACCTAATTGGTAATCTGCAGGCGCTCTGGCGGTTGCATGTTTTCACATTTAAACATGGTGTGCTCTAGATCTGCCCTCTGATCACCGCAAAGGGAACTTTAGGGGCTGTGTTCGCCTGGATACCATGTGCTAATTTATGTGGATTAATTAAAGCACGTATTTGTCTGAAGTTTTCTGACTAGTGATTGTTGTGATTCTGGCGTCTGGATATTTAAGTCTGTTGTTTTTGTACCAATTCGTAATTTCCCTGTATGTAGGGTCTCTCTCGCGAGCCGATCTTAATTCGGGGTAACGCACCCTCTGGCCTACGACGAATCCTCGGGCATACTGGTGCGCCGCCTCGTTTCCAGGATGACTCGCGTGTGCGGGGACCCACAAAATTTTAATCGAACGTGCATTTTTAGTGTGATCAAAAGCCTTCAAAATTTCGGCTGCTGGTTGATGAATTCTACCTTTTGCGAAATTTTGAATCGCTGTTTTCGAGTCGCTAAAAATGAATTTGAAGTTCGTCGTGACAATCGCCAGGGCTACAGCCGCCTCTTCTGCCTCCTCTGGGGTTCGTGCTTTGTTTATCGTTCCTGAATTTTGTAAGCGATAATGTGATCGACTAGTGCCAGGGCATAGGCTCTCTTATCCCCATATTCTGCCGCGTCGACATACGTCGTTTGTGGTAGATTAGAATAGTGTTTCTTTAGTGGTTGGGCTCTTGCTACCCAACGCAAAGAAACTCCGAGTGCAAGTTTTTAGGTAGTGGACGGCCTTCCACTATTTTGTGCATAGAATGGGGAACAGAAGTCACCTGCGAGTGTCTACCCTCGTAGTGTATGTCGGTCTTTTGCAGTATACTGTCTTCCAGTCGATGTTGCAGTCAGCCGCTTAGTAATTTCTTCTAGTGTGTTATGTACTCCCAGTTGATGAGTTTCTCGGTAGCCGTACAAATTGAAAGACCGAGTGCCGTTTTGTAGGACTGCCGAATAATGGAGTCGATCGCTTCTCTTTCCTTTGCCTGCAGGAATAAGTAAGGCGTGGATAATGCGGCTGAGAACGAAGGCTTGCACGAGTTTTAGTGTCTCCTTTTCTTTCATTCCTCTTTGTTTGATATCTTCTATATAAGGCGAGATGTTTGATTACTTATCGTTCGGAGTTTTTGGATTAAATGGTTTTTTTTTTTTTTGCCATTTCATTGAATGTACATACCCAATATGCGTAACTTTTCTACTCTCTGGATGGTGAAACCATCGATTTATATATTAATGTTTGTGTTGATGTTTTTGTATATCTTTTTATTTAAATGTATAAAAGTTTAGTTTAGTTTTTTTTTTTTTTTTTTTTTTTTTTTTTTTTTTTTTTTTTTTTTTTTTTTTAGAGGAGCATTCCAAGTCACTTTTGTTCGTCTCCTCCACTACCATATCTGCTCCTTGCTGCAGCGAGTCGTCAACTGTGCTGGCGTGACTCTTGGTTGCCCATAGAGTAATATCGTCGGCCTAGAAAGCGTGTTCTAGATCTGGAATTTGTTCTAATTTGCGTGCCAATTTTATTAAATTGATAATAAAGAGAAATGGGGGCCTTGCGGTGTACCCCTGTCTCCTAGTGGGAATTTGTTAGAATGAATGGATTCTAACTGAATTTTTGCTGTACTACATGTAATTAAGGCTTTGATGTAATTTACATCCTGACGCCCACCTGCAGGTCGGATAGGGCACCAATTATAGCTTTGTGGTTCACGTTATTGAAAGCTTTTGTGAGGTCGAGAGCTAATATGGCTCTTAGCCTGTTATTCATCTCGGGTTCCAAGATGTCATCCTTAATATACTGCAGCGAATGTGTCTTCACCGGACGGATTTAACGAAGACCGAAGACCAGCAGCACGCGGCTGCCTCTCACGCGCCGATCACTGATGGTCACGTGCTTGGGGCAGGATGGATGGATGCATTAAATATAGTAGCATCCCCTTTGAGACAAGGTGGCAGCAGTAGCTATCATGCTCAGTTTTCTCCCTATATCTTAAATATTGTTTTAGATTGGTTAACTACACCATCATTCTGTTTATTGAATTTTTGTTTCTACATTACTAACATTATGTCACTTTTCTGCTTTGAAACCACCAACCTTCCAGTAGTTTTTTGCTAGCTTCCACCGCCGGTTTATTCACCCGGCCACTGGTATCTCTAAACCCCAGAGCTTCAGGAAGAGTGACTGCGCCTGCATCGACTTCCGGATGGATACCATTACATTCGAGTATAATATGGTCAATTGCTTCACTGGAGTTACCACATGCAGCACATGCGTCATCCTCATTGTTAAATTTCTTTTTGTAGCTGCGTGTTCTAAGGCACCCTGATCTAGCTTAAAAAAGTAAAGCACTGCCTCCTGAGTTATCAATGAAAGCTTCCTTCCTGATCTGCCTTTTCCACTTTCGGTATAATTCCACACTCTGCTTTTTTTTTTTTTTTTTTTTTTTTTCATCGAATTTATCCAAATTTTACCTTGTACGTTTTTCACCTGTTTTAACGCTCTTTATTTCTTCGTCCTTGTGACCAGCATATATACTTGCTGGTTAGTTTCCTAGTTCTTTTCCTCCATTGTGAGTCAACGCTTTTTAGGTATATGTATTTAAATACTTTAGCTGCCCATCTGTTACTGTCCAATTTCCTCAGGCGTTCCTCATATATTATTTTACTGTGAGCATCCCGTACTTCAAAAGATGCCCAGCCCATATCTCCCTGTACCGCCTCATTTGTGGTTTTGCCGTGGGCACCTAGTGCTAATCGTCCGAATGCTCTCTGATTTATTTCCAATGTCGACTGTACCTCTGATTTTAGGCACAAAACTGCATTTCCGAAAGTGAGCCCGGGCACCATAATTCCTTTTCAAATACCCCTCAAAACCTCATACCTGTTGTATCCCCACAATGCCCTATGCTTCATTATCCCGACATTTCTTTGCCCTTTGGCCTTAAGTGATTGCTCACGTTTTCCAGTGCATGCCAATCCTTCGTTTACACATACCCCAAGATATTTATATTCTACTAGTCTGGGTATTTCATGGCCTTGTATTTTAAGACCCTGATCAGTTGAGCCATTGAAAATCACCAGACCCGACTTAACGGCGCTAAAACTGAAGCTTAGAGCGTCCCTTCGTCTCCACAATACTTAACAAGAGTTTGCAATTCTTCCAGACTCTCAGCTAGCAGCATAATATCGTCTGCATACATCAAATCGGGAAGGCTCTGCTCTAACGCCTTTCCACCTAATCTATATGACAGGCTAAGACCTAGGTTACTTTCTTGTGTCCTCCGTTCCAGGTTTATCATATAAAGCATGAACAGCAGCGGTGATAGGGGACAACCTTGGCTTAATCTTTTGCATACCTTGACAGCTTCTGCACTTCTTATCCCTTCCCATGTAATTTCTACTTTGTTATCCCGGTATATTTCCTGTACGAACTCTGTTATTTCATAACCGATACCTTCTTTTAATATGTTCCACAGGAGTTTCCTGTTTACATTACATTGTTTACATTGTCGCACGCCCCGTTATGTCAAGGCACGGCCGGTCTCGAGAGAGAGCGCGTTTCTCTTCTCTTACGGCCTCTCCACTGGGGTCTGTTTCCACCGCCCGCCGCGCCTCGGTGGGGTCGCTACCGCCCCATTGCTGCTCTTTAATTGCTGCTCCTCCGCTACAGCCGTTCACGCCCAAGGGAAACACGCGCTAGCTTTTAGCTTCGTCTGCGTCAGTTGCAACTGGCAGGTCCAGACATTTCGTCCCTTATGGTTTATACAAAGGACGTAATCAACATCGAACATTTATCGTGTACGAGGAATAAAATACAGTCAAGAATCCGCTCACGCGCGCGCTCCTCCATCAGTTCGGCCGTGCACGGTCGAATACACTTTGGGTACACTAAGTTTTGTCAAAAAATAAATTTACCAGGCTGTCCGATGTGCCTTTGAATGTTGTAAGCAGGTGTAGCGCGACTTGACGTGAGTGCATGGTGAACTGTTGGGTGGAGATTCTGCCAACCGCTACCGTTTCCGTTCGTAAAGAACGCGCGCTCTCCCTCGAGACCAGCCGTAGTCAAGGAAGGCCAAATACAAAGGCAGATGTCGGGTTCGCACCGCCATCTACCGGAAGCAAACGATACTAACGTTTAAATGCGGCCTCCGAGACTTGCATGTTGTCCCAAATTATTCTCAGGTCCTTAGAGGATTTGGCGGTAGCTGTGGTATAGTGCGCTCCTAAAGCGCCTCTCTTCGATTCCCACGGGTACGCGCAGCAAGTAACATTTAAAGAAATAAAATAATAAGCGCGCACCAGAACTATAGATTGTTTTATGCTTTGATAATAACGCCCATTAGCCACATTGCTGCGGTTGGCTCAAAGGCAGCTTCAGCAGCCCGGGGAGAGATGGCGCCTGATGTCTAGGTTAGATTAGGGTGCCTCAACCCTAAGGTTTGATATGGAGCGCGCATTTAGTGCGGATGAACCAAATGTTATTTCAAATCGACGAGGCAATCTAAGGTTATGATATGAAGCGTGCATCATAGCACGGATGAGCCGAAGGTTATTTCAGATCGAGCCTAAAGTGCCAAAAGTACGTTGCCCATGCTTAGCGCGCTGAAATGTGTATATATATATATATATATATATATATATATATATATATATATATATATATATATATATATATATATATATATATATATATATATATATATATATATATATATATACACACACATTTCAGCGCAGCGGCACGTTTGAACGCAGGACCACTCGCGTTGGAATGCATTCGTCGTTGTTACTGCGTTTCTCACAGCGTTCACTGGCCACAAATGGAACGCTATGCTTTCGCTTCAGCTCATCTCGCTTATATAGATACGTATGAGCAATAAATATATTGTATTTCTGTTCTTAACGAAGATTCTGCCGTTTCCTTATAGGCTTAAAGAGGCCCATTTGTTTGCTGTGAAAATCTATTCTGGAAGCCAGGCATCGTAACCCGACAATTTATTGTTGCTGCCTCCACTTGTATGCACTCGGCTAAATGTGGGGAATTTACGCCCATCGTAATAGTGGAGTAAATCGCGGGAGGAGGGAGGGGGGGGGGGGGGGGGGTAGTGTGCTAGACCTCCCCTTTACTCAAGGTTGGAGTAAGAATTGGTGAGCGAGGGAGCATGCAGGCACTGCATGCAAGCGTCCGCCCTGAGATTCATTCCGGGAGTACTCGGTGGACATCGAATGATACGAACAGTGCACCCAATATCTGGAAGCTCCAGAAGTGAGGAGGCCTCCCCCCTCTCCAGAAAAGAAGGGCTAAGCAAATGACATGCCGTGATTATATGTGATTGCATTTAACTTCTTTGCTTCTCTGGCACCGAGTCTACCTGTGAATGATACCGAGAGTTTAAATGTAGCCTTGTGTGTCCAAGAGTCGGTTTCTCTCAAGCCATCGATTCAAGTATATTTCAGGCCTTGCATTTGTTTGGACATGACGAAAGTTTTAACAGTGCGCGAGGTAGGCGCCAACAAAAGCGACTATCACCTTGAAGCCGTGCATAAAGGCTACTTCATGCGAACCGGTATTCTTGGGACATGAATGCTATGCATAAAAGTAAGAAAGCAATGTCAGTGAAATTGTGCGGAAATAGCGCAACCACTGGATTGTCTGTTGCTTCCCTGCTGGCGCGTGGCAACGAGACTTTTTAAACCGTCAAAGCAGCAAGCCACTGTTGCCTCCGCGGCGGCTTGTGTAACAAAATGAAAAAAAAAAAAAGAAAAGAAAAAGGCTAAGGATTAGTCACCGAGCACGGCATGTGAGAAGGCCATGAAAATAAGGCAAATGTTAAACGCTGCTAAACCGAAGTAACCAAAAGGAAAGCGGTGGCACGTTTCGCTTTGGTTTCGGCACGGGGAAGCAAAATATTTTTGACTACAGGGTAGAGCGTAACCCTGTAAAGGAGCATAGACACTTAATTTTTGTGTTCGCGTTTTATCCTTTGTAATGATGCTTAAGATGTTACTGAACATGGATCACCACATGATGTTCGCTCGCGACTTCCGAATAATTTGTAATTGAATTTCATTTTTCACCTGTTTCGGTTTCAACGGCCAATCGATGGCTGTGACGTTAAAGTCAAGTCTAGGTCACGTGTGGGATGAAAATACAGCGATGTAATCACTCTTGTGTGATTTGAATTCACCAGGATAAAGCCACCCTGTCTCAAGAACAGGAACCACTACAATTGAAGAAGCTGTGATTATATCACCATTTTTAATGTCGTGCGTCAAGACTCGATTGTGACGTCACAGCCATCGCTCGGCTGCTGCAACCGAAACTGGTGGGAAACAAAATCCAATTATAAATTATTCAGCGGTCGTGGGCGAAAACTGCATGCGGATCTATGGCTCGCGCATCTTTAACAAGAAGAAAAATGCTACCAAAATCTAGTGTCTATAGTCCTTTAATGCAATCGCGAATATATCACGTTGTTGATATTACTTTCTAATTATTTAACAATCGTCACGCGCTCAAAATGAATTAGATAGGAAATCGCAAAATAAGTGTATGCTCGCCATCATGGTGTTGAGGCTTGAAGTACACTTTTGAGTTGCTTTCAGTTTATTTCATTAAGTGAGCGGAGAACATAATGCAGAAAGCCCTGCATGAATACTTTTCACAGGAATTTCCGCTGATTAAAAAACTCAGCACCAGTAATCTGCTTAAAAACATCATTGAAAAGCCGCTATATTGTGAGCACTCACCAAAAGAGAAAGAACAGCAAAATAATACATGGGCATGTTTGTGGTAACAGCCAGTTTTTTTCTTTCCCTGTACAATGATTACGTGTATTAAAATATTACACGTTGTAGATTCGCCGCGTGTTTTGGCGGACTGCTCTCAGTATGTCGTCCACTTCAATATTCCGTAGCGATGCGATCCACGTCGCCACATGGATTGCCATCCCAGGGTGAGATGCTTTCAGTCTTCCCGACTCCTGAAATAAAAAAAGGAAAGCACAAGACCGCGGACGTTAGAGAGAAGAAACTCCGCACATGTATTTGGCTACTGCGAAGACGACACTGTAAGAAGTAGTTACCATGCATAATTGGCTAGTAATAACTGATTGCAGCTGTTTTGCGACACAATGCCTCCTGTCGGACTCTTTCAGCAGTGGTTTGCTCCACCGGTAATCCCAAGAACATGGGTTCGATTTGGGCCACGCTTTTCGAAACTCGTCCTTGTAGTAAACGATGTAGTGTACCACATGGTAGAAATTTCTTGAGCCCTCTACTAGGGCGTTCCACGTAGGCTGGGTCGTTGTAGGATGCTAAGCTCTAGAAGCGAAACCAAATTTAATCTATGAAAAAGCAATTCGACCGAACACATACGGCAATGGTACTTTTTTTTAAACATAAAGGTTAGTGAGGCAAATGAAGCAAAAAAAAAATGGCATACTTATGGTATCACCCTATCGCGACCTGTGGCCTCCTGTAATGACGTCAATGCTTATGAGTATGCAGCCTTAATTAAGGTACACATTTGCACGATAGAGCACGTAATACACATATGCACCTGGTTTTTTCTAAGCCGCAGTATCGTGCTTTGTGTGACCTGGTAGATCTTATATGGCACGCAAACCTAAGACCTTGGGTTCGAATACTGCCTGCTAAATTTTTATAAACATAAATGGTTTCAGACACGTCACGGCCTTTATTTTTATTTACGAATTGTTTTAATCTCTTTCGTCCCACTCCTGACGTCACGGTTACACGGTTACCGCGAGTGCTCTGTAGTGTATGAAATTTTCGCATGAGGTCATGTGACTGTTACGTCATGACCCTGTCGACCAGTCACAATTTATACGTAACAGTGAAATTCCAGCGCAGGGGCAGCTGGCTATGACACCAGGCCCTGTCGACCCATCGGGATTTATCACTGACGGTCAATTGAAGAGAGGACGGTGACAATGAGTCTCTTGCAACATGGGACCGTTGTACTAACGCGCAAGAAGTTTGCAGGCGACTGAGGGTGGCGCTATTGTGAACATCAGCACATGGTTATATGGGAAATCTAAACACGGAATCTGAGGTGAGGAGTAAGTATATATGTATTAAGAGCTCTGGTTGCTATTGCAGAAATAATGCACAAATCGGAGTCGGGGTGACGCGTTTACAAAGACGACGATATAAAAATAAACGAAATCTAGCCGCGCACGTATGCTGAATCTGTCGCAAAAGGCGTACGTACAGATTTGGGGAGGAAATAGGGAGAATCCGTCTCTATCAGCAGACGGTCCAAGGGGATATGCCTGGCCACGTCGACGAGCGCGCCAGCGTTGGGGAAGCCTACAAGGGGAGTGAGCCCGAGACAGAGGTTGGGGAACTCCATCAGCCAACGCTGCGCCTCCTGCCAGCTGGCGGTGAAGCAATGGCGGTGGATGAGGTAGTCTGACGGCACCATCTGCGGAAAGGGAGGAGAGCCAGCAGTTTCACCTAGTTAGCAAGAATGAGCAGCGAATTCACGTAAATCTTGACGAATACTGTGCACATATAGTGTAAGCTAGTGATTCTGTTTGACAAAATTCAAATGATCTTTTAAAAACCGACGAGAAAGTCCGAGAACTAAAGTTGGCCGAAACCAGCTCGTGTGAATATGTGACTCATACCGACTCGTATTGACTCTTACAAAAGGTGTACGTGGGGTCAGAATAGTCTTCGTCTAGAAAGAAATTGTGTAGTTTGTGGACTGTGCCAAGCAAAAGGGCAACATACCTCTTTAAGGATACTGAGGGTGTCGGGCGTGGAGTCCCGAGAGTGGATAATCAGGGGCAGGCGTCCATTCACGGCCAGCTTCAGCTGCCGGCGGAACACGCGCTTCTGCTTGTCGTGGTCGCACTTGTTTCTGTAGAAGCGAGGTAATACCCTTCGATAACAGCGACGAACACATCCTAATGTAACACAAACCAATCACGTTCCAGCATGCACACTAGTAATTACTAATGCAAAGTGATATCAAAGAAAAAAAAAGCAGTTCCAGATCATATTGCGGGCTGACAGCAATTACGGTAGTAACTGACAGCAAACCACCAGGAAGCATGAAATTTTACTCAAATCGTGAAGATGCGATTAGACTTCAAAGCGAAAAGAACGAATCTTTTTGGAGCAGCAGATTTATTTTTCTGCACTGGGCAGCTTAACAGTGGCATACAATTATATATTAACCCAACCTCTCCTCTATCTCAGTTTGGGTGTTGCACAGACCTGCGTGAGTAATCCAGCCCTATTTCGCCCAGGGCGACGACTTTCGGGTGCTCCAGAGCCTTGATTAGATGTTCGTCGATCTCCTCACTGTACTCGCCAGCCATGTGCGGGTGACAACCGAAAGCTCCCCAGACGCCATCCTCGGTCAGGATCGGCTCCCACAGGCGTCGCTGCACAAAAACTTCACTGTGAACACAAGAGCGAAGAGAAACTGCTCGAGTGGTGGCATTCGCGCTGCCTGCTTGTAAGTGCGGATCATTTTCATGGTAATCGCAAGCTGAGCGAAAGCTGCCGTTGAAACCTGTGATCATGTTCGGCAGCGATTTTTCCTCCCATGTTTCTTAGAAGGCACCTGCTTACTTCGCCTTTTTTTTTGTTTTGCACTGACGACTACTAATAATAACTGCCCATTCTCAGCACTTCAACAATCCTTTACCCCAAGAAATGCAGGTACCCGTACCCTACCCCTTACTGCAGTACCCGAGGAAACAGAAGGGGAGCCCTTTATGTTAGGAAAATAGGGTAATTGCGGGGCGCGAGTACGCTTGTCCACAGTAATTACCGCAACCCTCGCCTATTCATCCCAGCACTCTGTGCGTGCGTCTTGTCGCCCCGCTATTATTACCCTATGCCCCTAACCGGTTGGGTCCTCATACTCTAAATCACCGTATTGCTCTTCAAAGTGATCGGGGGGGGGTGCTGCCATATCCCGGAATGGGCTGTTCTCGCAGCACAGGGAAATGCTGAGGATTCCTTCTCTCTCCCCATCCCCTCACACACGCCCGTTTCACAGTCCCAGTCAAACTGGTTTCCTGGAAGGTCCGAAAAACTGGTGCGCAGTGAGATAGTGTTTGAGAGCAATACCTTTTTGAATGATTGAGGGTCACAAAAGTTGGCCACGCAGCCTTCGTAGCAGTCTGGAAAAGTATCCCTGTGCTCGTTCCGGAATCTGGTGTAGGTTCCTCGGTGGCCCACTTTGTTGAAGAGGAACTCGAGATGGCAGTGCGTGTCCACCAGGCCCACTCCTGTGTCCAACGAGTACGGCCACACCTTAGTCGTCTGTGGCGCAACTGGAGGCGTGGTTGCTGGCGACGCTGTCCGCGTGGGCTCCGAAGGCACGGTACTGGGCTCGGCCTCTTCTCTTTGTTCGGTACGCGGTGCCTCGAGGGGCGAATTCACCCGTCGTGGTGACGCTGTACGCGTATGATCCGTAGACGTGGTACTGGGCTCGGTCTCTTCTCTGTGTCCGGCGCGGGGCGCCTCGAAGGGCGACATCACCCGTCGTGGCGACGCTGTTTGCGTGGGATCCATAGATGCGGTACTGGGCTCGGTCTCTTCTCTCTGTTCGGCGCGGGGCGCCTCGAGGGGCGACTTCACCCGTCGTGGCGACGCTGTCCGCGTGGGATCCGTAGACGTGGTACTGGGCTCGGCCTCTTCTCTCTGTTCGGCGCGGGGCGGCTCTAGGGGCGACTTCACCCGTCGTGACACACGCCTGCGCTGAAAGTTTACTTCTACCGGCTCCTCGTGCTGACAAGCTGTTTTCAGGGCACGGGCGTCAGCTTCAGCGTCCTTCCAAGCGAAAAAAGAAAATAATACAACAGGCTTAACTGAGATGCACAGAGCCCATGAAAGCTGGTGCCATCTGTTAGTTAAACAAAAGGCCAGGCTTCCTGTAGTATGACTTCCTGCCTTGATCTAACCATTGTATACATGCAGCATGCATTGCAATAAAGATAAAGTAACCTGATTGTTGCCATATTTCAGGCTGGACTGTTTTTTTCGCCTTGCGCTAGCAGCCGATCCCGGAAACTTAGCAGACGCCACGCAGGAAAGGAAAGGGGACATGCTTTTGTCCTTCCTGCTTATGGGAAGTGTATTGTTAATGGACTGGGCTAGGAGCGTGGAGGTGTGAAGGGGGAAGCTGTATAGTAAGGTGATGAAGGGTCATTAGTGCACTGGCTGTGGATACACAGTTCTGGCGCAGAATGCCCCAGGTCCCTTTACCTTACTGTCCTCGGCTATGAGCTGCTGCTCGCCCCTTCTGAAGTCAGAGTGTATTGGTGGCTCCAGGTACAAAAAGCAGTCCAGTCAGCAATATGACGACATCACATTCAAAATGTCATAGTTTGCACGCGGCTTCTCGTCAACGAGCTCGTTGCGGTGGCGTCTATGCCTGTGAACTAACTGGCGACTAAGTGCGCTTCGAAGGGCCCATAAAGACGTGTTCCGCGGCTCCTTTGCTATGCATGCGTTTTTTTAAGGGGATTACAAATTTAAGGGGATATAAATTGCAACTGATCCCATCAGCACGTGTTCGTTGCGAGGTAAACGTTAGGCAGGGTGAGGACGTGGACCCCTCACGGTAGACGGGATACAAGAGAGGAGAGCCAGGATCCTTCTTATTGCCAAGATGATGCACGGTCTTACAATCAGTTGCTCTCGGATCCTCCAGTGAAAGTAACAAATCGCCTTATCAACGTATTTACCTTTTTAAGGAGTGAGTGGGCGAAGAGCTTCTCAGTAACCCCAAGATGACGAATATTCCAGTTAGAAGAGGTCATTGAGAAACTTTATTTTTGCTTAGTAACTACTAACTCCTTGATGGGTTGCATTATTTCGAGGCGTTGTTGTAGCACTGTCCATATAAGTTCGCATTTCGCTTTGCGGATTATAAAAAATAGTTCACAGCAACTTTAATCTCTCCAGTGAGGCGCTGCGGCCTTGTTCCGGGTTTCGCCGTTTCGCACTGTATACTGGCGGCGTACGAATTAACCTACGCGTTTTACTGAAGGCGCTGTGTACAGCAAGGCACAGTCGCGATGTACCTTTCAGCGTACAGTGACTTCTATTTTTACGAAAACAATCAGGTTGCTCAACAAGGCATCTATTCTCTGAAATCACTCTGAATAATCACTCTGAAAATAGGTAAAAAATGGGAATCAGGAATCTGAAAATTGTTATGGGCCACCCACATGGAGCGAACAACTGGCGGCTGACGACGTCGGCGGCCAGTGAGAAAACGCACGAGCTGGTCCACTTCAACAACGCACTTTTCACACTAAATGACGTTTCAAGAGCAACACATAAAATAGGCACCGTCTAAAATGGCGTCCGACAGCGCTTGTATACAGTCTTCGAGTACGTCCGACGCTGCAGCAACAGCGTACTGCCGGCGCCTCTCTTTGCAGCAAGGTTTGAGTGAGTGTTGTTGAGCGGAACGTCTATAAGGGTTCCGCTCCAGCTGCATCATAAAAGCTTTGAGAATCGTAACGCTTACAGCATCTTGAACGCGACCGAGTGGCGTCGCTATAGGGTCCCCCGCACCCGCTGCGGAGGCGCGGCGTGCCCCCCCCCCCCCCCCCCCTTTTTTTTTTCCCGCGATGTAGGCACCGAATCGAAACTTCCTTTCTACTTCCTCTGTGCTCATGGTTGGCATTGAAGTTCGCTTTGCACCCAATCACGCAGTGCGAGTGGCATTTTTTTTTTCTTTTTAATACTTATACGCAGTGATCGTGCTCCGCGACTGATAATTCTGTAAGACATCACATCAAAAGCACATATATCCGAAAAAGGCAGAAACATCAGCACGTGAAAGTTGTGAGAAAATTCACAGAGCAAGAGGCTTAAGACAGGTGATTGCCCAGTACCAGACCACAAGAACAGGCCTCTGGATTACGCAATGTGTAAACATTAAGCGTGTGAATCGCTGTAGCCGTATGAGCACAAATATAACAAGAATGAAATGGTAAATGCTACAATGACTATAACGGAGTAGCAATGCAACTTTGCATACATATTTAAAGACTATCAAAAAGAATCAGCGAATAAATCGTGATAAACTGTATAGAAGCGGCTTTCTGTGTCCTCCTTGGTTTAGTGCTTATTACACTGGTTGTAGCAATTCGGCGCAAGAATAAGTTTCCAACGTGCAATAAACAACCGCACTTAAGCCGGTAATAATAGCTCAGAGGAAAGTAATGGTGAACACAAACAATGTCGGACTATGCACGTTATCACGCGCGCAGGAATATGCATAGGAATGCCAAGTGAGAACTAGAGAGGCAAATCTGTAACTCAGACATCTAGAACACACAGAAAATAACTAAAGTCATGCAACAGACAAACCGTTAATCAGGACCTTTAAATCAGGACCATGCCAGAAAACACGACACTTGCAAAAGTTACAAGGAGCAAATAATTATGTCTGCCGCATATACAAAATTTAAAAGGCTTACACGTATCCCTCGAACTCATTCGTTAAACAATCAAGAACCGACCGATATACAAAAAATTTAACACTTAAGGCCTGTTTTCTTCATGTATATTATAACAACATTATCACGGCTTAAAAGCAGACATTCACGCAAACAGTGCAAGGCGAAATTACAATCAAGAACTGACCTATATAAGTAAAATGTTGGTGATACGAATCCGGTTGATACGAATGTTTGGATGATACGAATTCCCGAAATTCTCCGGCCGGAATTTATTGTGTACAATGTGCGAAATTTCGGATGCTCCGGTTACTCTCCCGTGCCACTACGAACTCGAACGCGCGAACTGCGACCGCAACCCTGAGCACTACGTAATCGCCAGCCGCGCTGTATGTACGCATACGGCAGGCCTCGAGAAGAGCGCGCTTCTCTGCACGACGCCGACGTCGCGTTTGACGGTCCCGCTGTGTGCGCCGCGAGTGGCGGGCTGTGATCGCGCGACCGTAATAACCCTTCTCAGACTTAAACAGCTCTGCGCAACTGTCCTTTCTATGATTCTGTAAACTTATTCTCTTTCGTTTTGGTGATACCAATGTTAGGGTGATAGAAATTCTTTTGCCACCCCATGGGATTCGTATAACCGAGGTTCTACTGTTGCAAAATGTTTGAGCACTTAAAAACCATTTTTATTCATGGAAATTGTAACAGAAAAAAACAAACATTTATATTAAAAGCAGATATTCACGAAGTGTAAAGAAAACTCGAAAATGAAATCAAAATTTTGCTTTCCTGCATGGATTCCAGGACTGCGAAGCTGCTGATAACTTGATCAAAATCGATGCTTTTTGCCAGCTCACTTTCAATCGATAATAATGCCAGATCTGATAGCCTAAACTGACTCATTGTAGATCTCAAATAGTTTTTTTATTAGTTGCAACTTAGAAAAACTCGCGTGCGCACTATATACCACAGACGCACGTATCATGAGAAATAGCTACAGCCCTAATGACAGGTTGGGAAGGGAATCTACAGAATCTCACTCAAGAATTCATGTCAAGAATTGCAATGCTGCCCGACTGTTGGCGACTACGAGGGCAATTTCGGCTGCTATGCGGTGTCTCCTCATCCTAGGAATTTCGATAAGCAGAGCGGTGGTCAGACAGTCCATCATAGACATCGGTAAGTCGAGGAATAGAAACTTTGAGCTCTTCTTCAGTTGAATAAAGAAGGTTTGCTTCAACAGGTCCAAAGAGAGTTGCCACATCTCGCATCGCTTTTGAATATTGTGCAGATCTCGGCATAAAATCTATCAATGCACTCCAGCATAGCCCTCTTATTTTCTTCCTGCAACGGAAGTCCCGAACCTCTGGCTTGTTCCCCTGCCATCCTCTTCCTTTACCTGACACGCCTCTCAACTGCGATTCCAAGTTGATTGCATTTTATGAGCGCCTGCTCAGCAGCATTTTCCACTAGGCGACCACGTTCCTTTTCGTGAAAAAGCTTTAGGGCCTCCAATTTTGCTACTACTTTGTGAAGGGATAGTCCTTTTGTCTGAAAATACAGTTGCGCAGCATTGACTTCCTCAAGTACTGAACACCACGGGTGAAAATAACAGGTACCCTTTCTCTCTCTCTTTGTTTTTTTTTTTTTTTTTTTTTTTTGTTCTAGTCAGCGCGTAGTGATCAGACTTGCCATCCGCTGAGCAACAGACATTCCGTGCCTGTCGGCGTTTTGATAGTGTGATGCGGATGTATGACTGGGCCGAGGAGCGAGAAAGGTACAAGAGATAAATGAACAAGGCAAAATACAAGACTGCTGGAGAGATGCTGCCAGCGGTCCTAGCTTGGGAAAGGAGAGTGAGGTGCACATAAACAAAAAGAGGCGTGTTATATGAGACCCGTCGGCGGCTGTCGGCTAGCACGCTCCCGCGCAGGGGTTCCCGATGGGTATCGGGTTAATGCTGGTCTTTCCAGGGTACACGCAGTACATAGGCCCGGTCCAACGTTAAAGTGGCTTGGAGTCTAGCTTAAACTAAGGAATGTGTTTTCAAGTGCTCCTCACAACACTAAAATTCGTTTTACGAGATCACACTTGTCATTTAGTGTCTCTACCAATGTGCGCCTTTTCGTGTCTTCACACAAAATTTATTTCGCGCCCCCACCCCTTCCCCCATCTAACTGCTGCACCTCCCCCCCCCCCCCCCCCCTCCTCCCTGAGTGTTGCACTCGGTGCGCACCGCACCCCCTCGCGACGCCACTGACGCGACCTTAACAAAGCGGTGCCGCCGCTTGGCCGTGCCGCGCGCTCCTTTCTTTTTTTTTCATAGTCGTTGCTAGGCCTATATTTTTCGCATCGATGCACATGAAACGGTGATATGAAATTACTTCGCGCTACAGTAAATGGCCTACTCATAGACCTCACTTGTGTAATAATAAAGGCAAAATATGATTAATATTGGCTGCACTTAGTAGAGGTGGCGTGTAAGCGAACAGGAGCAGCCACGCCGAAACGGCGGCAGCTGGTTGTGAGCAGATACATGCATCGCAGCTGTCGCTGCTAGACCAGCGATCCGGTACGGCTCAGCAATCCTCAAGCAGGATTCAGTTTTGACATTCGGCTTATTATTTACAGAAGCAACAAAATTTTACCACACTTTTCTAAACGTTTTCGTATCGTCGGAGCGCACGACCGATACCTCCTTATAAAGGAGGTTATGGCACGACTCGGAGCTGCAGCCGGCGCGGTGCAGCAAGTGTCGCCATCGCACGGTGGTCGCGTGCAGGAGCGGCCGTTCGCCCGGCTGCCGGCGAAAATCTTTCCCGGCTTGAGCGGCGGCGAATGGCCACCATGACACTTCGCCGCGTGGCTGTTCGCATGTGGATTGAAATTTCACACCTATCATGCACTCTGCAAGCAAGCTTCTTCAACAGCGCGCTTTCATTTGCTCGAACTAGCCGCCCTTAAGTCTTCTGTGTAGATACATTCATTTTCGTCGGAAGCTTTCCGCTATGCTTTGGGCGACCAAATATGCTGCGCACGTGCATGCTGAAACGACGCGTCATGCAGAGTGAAGGAGCTGAGGGTTCATATCGGTAGCACAGAAGCATATTCCGGGATGCCTTACATCTGTGTTAGGTGCAAGCTACGCATTGCCCAAAATCAATCTGAAAAGCTGAGGTTGGTTGCTGCAAAGCTCAAGCACAGCTTTGCCAAAATGTGGTTATCTTCAGCGTTCGTTAGGGTGATGGGGGTGACAAATACGGCAAAGAATGCCGGAATCTACGATGTTTTCACAAAAGCAGAAAAGCCTGTGGAGTACTAACATGAGTAAAGAAATTTCCCTGACACATTGAAAATAAGTACGCTAAACATGCTGAAACACAAATATTTTAAAACCAGTGAAATTACAGATGCGCTACAAATCGCTAAGCGCAGCGTCTCCGGTTGACATGAACAAAAATGCGCGTCTTACAGATTACGAAGCTAAATTAGAGCATAAAAAAAACTCCTCACCTGGCCAGATCGCAGACAGTGCAGCATGTAGGTACTTGGACCGTGCCACAGAAGAGAATCCCTTACGGCATGCGTGGGCTTTGTCTCTTGGATATATTCTTCGAAGACAGAGCATGGCAGCTTGTCCCACGAAGACTCTTCATGCGAAACACTTTCTGTGCTAGTCCCAGCTTGAACTTCACCCCTCGTAAGCTCTGGCAGCGGCAGCGGGGGTTGATTGGCAAATGGGAGGTCATCTTGAGACGGGCAACGGCGAATCAAGACTGTGCACTCGTCCGAAGATTCCGCGTCTGAGTCGCAACCATAGGATTCATCAAGTGACTCGTAGGCAGCCATGGTTGCAGACCTGCAAAAAGAAAAAAAGAAATGCCATTAGTTTTTCATGCTCTACGACGTCATGTCGAGCGACGCAGGATAAACGTTACAGTTACAGGGGGAACAAAGCGACAAATGCAGGACACTACCAATTTTGTGCACAACGTATTATTTATGATGCATAACGAACCGCTCAATTTTAGTCCGAGCCGTCTGCGATTAAGACTGCTTGCAGTGTAGCCGGGTAAGGACAACAAAGTTGTAAGCAAAACAGCCGGTGCACAGGGCTGTAGTTACGCAAATGCTACCGCATAACAAAGGCTGAAATGTGCGAGGCAAAACTCACCGTCTGTGAAATCTGCTTCTTATCGAGTGTAGTAACAGGTACGACGAATGCGGCCGTCAGGAAGGATTCAGAACCTCGTAGCAAACGAGCCCCGTCCCGTCGAGCCCGTCCCCGTGGCAAACGTCCCCGCCTAAGTGCGACGAGAACGCGTCCTGTAGCAGGCAAGTGCCCCTCCGCTAAAATAGTGGTGCCACTAGAGGACCAGGGTGGTAGCATTGTCAGGTGAGGAGGAGAGGGAAAATGCAGGCCTACGAGGAGGACCAAGTTCCAAGGAAGGAACCGGTCTATTGTGAGCTCTTTTCCACAAAACTTTTGACACGTGTCGCGCTTGCGGGAAGATTTCTTGAAATCACCAGACATCAGACAGTCTTTCACATGCGTCTCCTTCCCCCCTTCTTCCATTCTATTACCGGCCCTCTCTCACAAACTCCACTACCGGAGAAACGATTATAGGCCTTGAATTGCTCTGCGGAAGTGGGGCGCGAGGGAGGTGAAACTATTGTACTGCAAATCATCTTACAATGGTTTATTTTATGGCATAGTTAGGAACAGTGCTGGCTTAGCGTAGCCAGAGTACTTATGTGTGACGCATCAGTGGAAATGGTCAGGCGACTTAATTCCCAGAATCTCTCTACTGAACACAACCATAGCATGTCCCATCACTTGGGGTCCATGGGAGCGGACACGACGTGAGCGTCTGCATGGGCATAGAAAAATGTTGCTGACTGTACAATAAGTGGTCCCTTGGCGCCGCCGTAGTACTCACTGGACTGCATTTTGCGCAGAAAAACCGGTTCCGCTACGGCTTCCACCGTGCTAGCGACAAGCGCAAAATACAGTCCAGCGAGCAATAAGGCGGCGCCCAGCGACCACAAGATGTTTGAAGTACTGCAAAAGGCAGGGGATTACTGACCCATTAAGGATCGCGCGCACTATAATAGGCAATTGTGCTTCTAAGTGCCTTTCACCCCGGTGCACTACAATAGATAATTGTGCTCCTACTGTTGCCCCCACCAATTCGGGGCATAGAGGCGCCTGTCACCACAATTCCTTATTTGTTGCGCCCATGATCCTGATTGAACTAGGTCACCCCAGCCTTTCGCAGTACTGCAAACAGCTTGTGCGTATTACTCTGCTGAACAGTAAAAAGAACCAACAGAGGGAAAATATTGATACATGTTATAGAATAGAGTAAAACAGCGCTAGGCTGTTTATTGCTACAGTTGAGGAAGCATATAAAGGAGACATCATGAGAAAAACACACAATGACATTACAACTTGGAATGGCGCAACGTCACTAGTTTAGATACTCCTGTTCCTTAGGGAATAAAGTTATCGACGGGATGCTGAAGCAGGTGTCTCCTCAGAAATGAGCTTCGAGGTTTCATATTTATATCTGGCGATGATAGTGGTATCCGTGAGATGAGCATCGCAGTCTTTATGTTATGCGCAATGGATGGCAAGATGGTTTCTCGGTGACTTGTTTTCTACATCAGTTGCGTGTTCTCGTAGTCTGTCGTTGATACAGCGTCCTGTATTACCGATGTAAAAATGGCCGCATGACGTCGGGATCTTGCAGACAACACAAGCGCAACAGTCCACAAACTACTTCTTGTGCTTCTTGTGGCGGCCAATTTGTTTTCATCATCGTTAATTCGTTTGCACAATCTGCTCAATTTATTCTTAGCCGAAAAAACCAACCTAATGCCCGCTTTGCTCACAATTTTTTATAAGTTGTGCGAAATTTTGTGCACCTACGGGATACACGCTGGTTTCTTTTTTCTTCCCCCTTTCTCTCTTTCCACTTTCATTCCCACCTTCCTCCCTTCCCTTCGGCGCGGTTCAGGTGTCCACAGAGCAAGTGTGACAGATGCTGCGCCTTTCCCTTCCTATGAAGCAATCAATCAATCAATCCAGACCAGCATCGGTGCGCTTGTTCTTTTGCAGTCTACATTCGGCCAGCATGTAGACCTATTTAAAAATGGGAAATAAATTTAATCGTGTCAAACCGCTCAGAATGGAATACCAATGTTTTCTGGTAGCATGTAGCGGAGAATAAAAACAAAATAAAAAAGTAAAGTAAGAATAGAAAATTATAAAACACCGTCTGCGTGCGTGAAACGCTAGCGCGTCATGTTCTTGGGGGCCCACTTTCACATGCTGTGAATTTTGTCCTGCCGCATAAGAGGTTCCAACCACTCGGAATTGAATCGCAGCGCCGGTGCGATCGTTCTGCTACTGACCAATGAGGAGCCGAGGAGCGTCGTGACGTCACGTGACGTCTAGCGACGTGCAACGAGCTGGCGCGGCAGAGCCAAGAATCTTAGAAGACGAATCGCGAGGCATAACAAGGAAATTGAAAGCTACGCGATCAAATTGTGCGAACAAAACTGGCTCAGCAGATGCGACGAAATGGAGGGAGGCATGAATCTCTCCAAAACGTGGGGCATGCTCCGGCATCTGCTGGACCCAAGAAATTCAAAAACTCAATCGGGAATAAGATTGGCAAAAGTCAGGCACCGACATCATTGTCAATTACGCGGCTAAAAGGGGACTTTCGTGCCCCCCGCATAAATCTGAGTTGTTCGTTTATAACCCAAAGTACCTCCGCTGCAAGAATAGCGGGGAGTTTCATATTCAGGTGGAGGGCAAACCGGTGCCAAAAGTAGATCAGATCAGGATTTTGGGGATGGTCATTCAATCCCACGGTCACAACGGAGAGGTCCTGAAAAAATTAGAAAGTTACGCGATGCAAACCCTCGGACTCTTGAGGAGGGTCGCCACTAAAGGAAGAGGCCTCAAGGAGAGAAATTTACTAAAACTAATCCAGGCATACGTAATATGCAGAATCAGTTACGCCACGCCCTACCTGGACATCAAGGCCGGCGAAAAAGAGAAGTTAGACTGCCTGATTCGAAGATGCGTTAAGAAGGTGCTAGGACTGCCCATGGGTACCTCGAGCGAACGACTGCTCGAACTCGGGGTGCATAACAGGTGGGCAGAATTGGCGGAGGCAGTGCGAGTCTCCCAATTAGAGAGACTAAGCACGACCGAGACGGGCAGGGTAATCCTTGCAAAAGTAGGCCTCAACCCAGACAGGGGAGTTCAAAAAAAAGTCACAATTAATAGTGAAATCAGGAATGCCTTGGTAGTCCCCCCCTTCCCTAGGAATATGCATCCAGAATTTAATGTCGAAAGAAGGGCCAAACGAGCTGAAGCTCTAGAGCGACGGTTCAAGAACATGGGAGCAAAGGAAGTAGTCTATGTTGATGCGGCAAGTGGCAGAACAGGTGCGGCGGTAGCTTCGGTAGTCGATGGCCGAGGGGCACCGGTATCCGCAGCAGCCATCAGAGGCCGCAACATAGAGACTGCGGAGGAAGTTGCGATAGCGCTAGCTTACGTAGGAACAGAAGCCAAGTTCATAATTAGCGACAGCAAAACTGCCATTCAAAATTTTGGGAAGGGGAGGATATCGCCGGAGGCGGCCAAAATCCTCACCCAAAGAACAATAAATAGGAAAATTCAGTTAATTTGGACACCCGCTCACGCTGCCGTCCCTGGTAACGAGGCGGCTCACGAGCTAGCCCGAGCTCTCTACTTCCGGGTAGCTGTCGAGCCCCCCGAACACTGGGCATACGACGAGCGTCTGCAAAATTACGGGGAAATCATCGACCATTATAAATTGGGACGTAGACTGGTACCCCCGCCAGATGTTAGACTAAATAATAGAGAAGCTGTCGCGTGGAGGCGGCTACAAACTAATACGTTCATGAACCCGGTCTGGGCGTTTCACGCGCTACCAGACTTTAGGGACAATGATCTTTGCAAACACTTTGGGGCGAGAGGGACCCTCGACCACATAATTTGGGAGTGCCCACAATCTCCAGGGATAGGGCAAAATATTAAAAGTAGAAAAGCCTGGGATACCCTGCTGCGAAGCGCGGACTCTGCGATCCAGCACCGCACCGTCCATCTGGCGGAAGAGGCCGCAAGAAGCCAAGGGCTACCTGCCAGCCTCTAATCCGCGGGCGCACGACTCCCCGTTTCCGATGGAATTAAAAGTTGCACAACCAACCAGCGGCAGAGCCACGGCCGGTCTCGAGGGAGGGCGCGCACCGGCCGTGCTCCCTAAAGCCCGTGCGCCCTTGTCGCCGCTAGGCATATCTTTTTTTTTTCTTTTTTACTTTTCTTTTTTTCCGCGCACCATAACCGAATGGAATAACCTGCCATTATCATCCCTTCAGGACTTTGATTCCTTAGAAAAGGCCGTGCATTGATTTGCTGTCTTGCTTGTACTCGTGTATATTTTATGTTCATGTTTTTGCACTTTATGCTTTTCTGTTTTCTTTTGGAATTGTTGCCCCTCCTGCCAGAACATTTCACTGGGTCTGCAGTATGATCAAATAAATAAATAAATAAATAAATAAATAAATAAATAAATAAATAAATAAATAAATAAATAAATAAATAAATATTCAGTTTCGCTTCGAAGCTTCAGCTAATGACGCTTTAGAATCGTTCAGCACTATAAGTGGTTGATTCGTGGAACAGCCCTATTTGCAACCTAATTGTCTAACAGTAAAAGAAAGATATAATTTCGACGACGCATTAGCAGTGGAGCTAGAGTTATACGAGCTAGTATGAGCTGAACAACACAGGCAGCTGGGGGTGCGAGCAGGAAATTTGCTTGTATCGCAGTGTGTCACCAGAATCTTATTGCAGATCAGCGATTCTAAGCAAGGGTTATTTTCTAACATGCCTTTATCTACGCGATCAATTTACTTTAGCGTGCTGCTTCTTTTTTTTTTCTCTCTTTTCTTTTTGCTTTTTGACGGCGGCTCGCAAATAATCGGCCGTGCCGGTGCCGACGGGCTTCGGCAAACAGTTTGGCTTGTGTCATGTGCGGCAAGATAGTCGACAAGGCATCAGATTTAAACCATCGCTAGGTACTCGCAAGGCAAAACTTCTCCATCAGAAGCATATCGAGTGTTGGTAGCAGTCGTGCGTGAAATGTTTTTAGCACACGTGCGTTCTCAGATTCAGAGGAAGTAACGGATCACAGGATTCATGTCGTGAAGCTTCTTGTCTTTGAGAAATTGGTGGTAAATTACTGTATTGTTTTTTATTTAATAATTCGTGCACCCAACAACACCACCCATTGCTGCAAAGACGAACCTAGAATTGATGCTGTTTGCAAGCAATCGTGTCGGCCGAGTGCCAGGCTGTTACGAGTACCGCCGCCGCACCCGTGCCAGGAGTATACAGTTGAATGCCTAAAATCGTGCTTTTCAGGATAAGCTGCCCCACAGCTAGGGTGCCTCGTTGGAGTTGACAGGCATCGAGGCACCCTACCCGCACCCACACCGAACAAGCAGTGCCCGTCGTCTGGTAAGCACCTTTATACAAGACTGTGACGTCTTTAAGTGTTGGCAGCTAAAAAATTCTTGTTTGGCAGCGCGAGTACCGAGGTCTTGTCTGTAAAATCTTTTTTGTGGTAGAAATGAGGCGTCCTCAACTGTGCTTTTTGGCATATGTAGTCTTGACTTTGAAAATAACTTCTGATGCAAATTTCGTTCATAATTATCAGCATCGAAAAATCGCCGAAGTCGCCTTTTAAGCGACCTCTTAACATTTTTACTTTGTATAACTGTAATCACCTACTGTCAAAAGTCTAAGGGAACGGTCCTTTCTATAAAACTCTTTCTTTATACTTTCAGGTCACATTGATTGGAATGTGAAGGACAGTGTAAATTAGAATGAATTTTTCCGCTAACATTGTTAATCGCGAGTGAACGCTGTCACGCGTGTATCATGCTCGGTCGCAGGGAACAGGCATGTACAGTCGTGAGCAAAAGTAGTATGCAACACTCAGTTTGCGGCGGAGCTCTAGAAAATTGCCCCCCGACTTTATCTAGCAACAGCTATCTAAGATCGAGACAATAGCAGCGATGCCCCATTTTATACACACGCATGTGCCGATGTCGCAGTCCGTTACGCTGTTGCTAGATTGAATTTCGATGTAGTTTCCCCGGGGTCTGTCACTGGCTGAGTATTGTATACCACTTTTGCTCGCGACTGTACGTGCCATAGTAATCTGCAGCAGTCGGAATGGATTACTTCTTACCATAGTTCAGCGCAACTGAATTGGGAAAAGCTTTCGACACATCACGTCCGATACTGAGATGTCCGGCGACACATAAGCGCCAACTTTCAACCTAATATCAAGGATGCAAAAAAAAAAAAAAAGACCCCAAAGGGCATTGCAGGCTTTTGGCCAGACTTATACCAGTCACGTCACGTAACGGCAACTATTCGACTCTCAGCTGCCCAGAGAAATGGCTCACGCTCACCAGTGCCCTGTGGTCCCTGTAGCGGCGGGTGCCACCTGTCAGACGTCAATGGATGGTCGTGATCATGTCCTCAGCGCTCTCTGGTCCGCGAGCATCTTGTGACGGGGCCAAAAACGACGCAATGAAGGAGCAATTTTTCGGCAGTTTCCGCGGCTCCGCAGTCCGGGCAGGCATAACTTTGGGAAATCCAGTCTGTCCGGGCCTCACGAAACTTATACGCGCGGCCGAACAGAACCGCGAGCTGCTAGTGCATCAGCGCGAAAATGCTGATGAGTTGGAGGCGCTCTCTGAAAGATTCGCGAGTCCTTGTGTTGTCCATAGTTGAAAGGTTTCTTGTGGCGGCGGCAACTTGGTCGGCGTGCTGATCGCCTGCGATGCTGCGCGGACTGGGGCCCACCCACTCTGCAGGAAGTTTACGGACAATCTACGTGCGCGCCGATTGCACGCGGACATGTAGTAGCCGAGAGCTGATACCGTTTTTCCTCCTCCTTTTTTGCAGGTATGTGTCTTGGTGATCGAGTCCAGTAGCGCTGGTACGACGTCAGTATAAGAGGAAAACGTCCATGCGGCGTGTCTTGCAATTGGCCGAGGACGAAAGGGACAACCTGTAGCCGACTTGGTTGCCGTAAGTGTCCCGCACTGGGAATATTAGATTTCCGAGCTCTGTGTACTTGCTGACAGATCTCGGCTTCCTCTCTCACAGGAAGTAGCGCGATGTTCACATGACCTTGCAAGCTGCTTCCGGGATCGTTTGCTTTTAGCAGACGATGCCAACCATCTGTCGCCACGACGCTCTACTTTCGCAGTGAAATCGCCCGCGCGTTCATCTCCTGATACGCGGGTAACACTAAAGACTGATAACAAAGGCGCGATTCAATCGATGCTTTTTGTGAACGAAGCGCGACTTGCCTGAACAGCTGCGAAGCGTTTGGTAAGGTTTGCTCGCCGTTGCTGCCGAACTTCTTCCGAGGGCCCAGCTCACTGCGCTCGAAAACACGCGAAAACGTCTACGATAAGCGTCAGCTGCATGCTCTAGCACACACACAACGATTCTTTTACGATGCTGTCATACCTGGGAGCTGAAAAGATCGCGAAGCAGGCGCAGAACAACTGCTGTATAGAGCATGAGCAAACAATCCGTGCTCGGGGCTCAGAACGCATCCGTGTGCAGTGACTTTGAAGGCAGGAAAGCTATAGGATGTAAGAGTCAAACGCCTTACCGCTGCTTAGAGGCCAGTTACGGAGCTAGTGTCACAGTTTAGCGCATGATATGGTCTGCAGGAACACGAAAAGTACTCAGCAAGTGCATGGAGTCTAACTCAATATGGTTACTAGAACAGCGCTACGTACGTTCCTGGGAGCTGTACTGGTGGGCGGAGCTTCTGGGCTTCCCGAAAGAAAGCGAACGCTGGACTTGTGTCAGGAAGTAGTCCGGGATCCCACAGGACTGAAAATCGAACATGCCCAGTGACGGATGATGTGGGGAGTGCCGCCTGCTTTTCGTCGTCATGCCAGCATTGCCAGTCTGGAGCGACAATTAAGGCTCGGCGTCGGCGGGATTGTGAAGGCAGCGGGGGCCAGCCGGTGGTAGTTCATCCTGCAAACCTGTGCCGCCCCAACTAATTTCGCAGGTGAGAGCAATGGTTTGTAGGCAGATTTAAAGCGCGCATATGAGTTACAGAGGCCGCGCCCAAGTAGCCAGTCTCAGAAGTTTTCTATCTTAGTACTGACAGTTGCACTATCGAAAGCAAATAACCGAATCAACTCTGGTTCTACTGTGCTTCTATTATGCACCGCTTCTATTATGATGTAATGTGCACTATCGATATCGTGCTTTGCCTTGCACCATCTCATCTGTTTTGAAACTCTCTTCTAAAGGACGGAATGCGTTTCTCGTTAATAAAGGGCTAGAGGTGAGAGGCCTACGATAAAACTTGAAGCTGTTTTGTACCTTTCTAGTAGCCACAGACAAGCTGTCACACCTTTGGCCTGCATATGTGGCGATGAGACGAGTTGATCGATGCTAGTGAAAACATGAAATCGCGCATGTTCGTTGCACATTTGAAGGTATCTACAATATCTAAACGATACGCAAAATGTCCTTCCAGGAAAGTGGAACAATTCGTCAACAACCAAAAAGTAAAATGAACGACGAAAAAAGCGCTCGCTTGAACGCTGAGGCAGGTCACGAAGTGCCGATGAGTTACAAGCATTTCACATAAACAACAAACTACGCACCCCAAATGCCTAGACGAACGTGGACGAAGCAGAGCTGGCAGAGCTCTGGCATTGTTCGCATTCGTGGAAATGGACTTGCGATCAGGTAGCGCGCTGATAAGCGGAAAGAGCAGCGTCAGTGACGACTTGACCGTGCCGTATGCCATTTACGGAGAGCGGCACACATGGACCACAGTTGATAGCGCCACTACAAGATAGCCGTTATTTCCAGCCTTTGTAGCCGCCGTCCTAACGCCGTTGACGGCACTCATGTGCATTGCGAACCACTGCCATGCAGCTCGCTTTCAAACGTGAAGAATGTAATAAAACACCAATAAAACACCACGATTTCGTACGGATGTCAAGTGTATTTGAAATTGCAGAGGCGAATAGAGACAGGTTTCTCTTGTCGACTGGCGTCAAGGCTACAGATGCTGTGAACAGCTGGTGCGAGATTACGCCGTTTTAAAGCAGCAACGTTAAAGCCCCCGTGTCGCAAAAAAATCCAGTGTCGTCGTCGGTGTCTTTAAACTGACGTCACAGCGGCATGTATCCGCCTGCGAATTTCAAACTCCCCTCAACGCTTACGGTTACTGCAACGTCATGCGTCGAATGACAGGGATTTAAACATTCCATATAACGTGAAGGAAATGTCATTGCACGCTTAAAATACTTAGCTAGAATTTCATCTCACAGAAAGATTTTAAGAGCATTATGCGGAGTACGAATCCAAAGCTTAAGGGTCGCGGGACAAACAAGCTGAAGAATAGGCCTTGCATTGGCACGTTTTAGCTTCAAAGTTCTTATGGTTTCTGGGACTACCGAAACACACACCATGAAATTTCGAGCAAAGCCCCCCCCCCCCCCCCCCCCCCCCCCTCCTCCATTTTTTTTCATAGGGAAACACTGCCAGCTTCATTCAGTCGAAGAATCCAATCCAGTATCGACTTTCACAAACAGCACAAACAAAAACGGCACTCATACGATGCCAACATGTCCGGATGTGCACATGCCCCTAGGCTAACGGCTGGCGTCAGATGACCACCGCGAGCGAGACATTCGATTAGTGATGCAGAACTATCGGTAACCTGACAATTGATAGTATCGATAGTTTTTTCTGAAACTATCGTTAGTGTAAGAAAAAACTATCGATAGTATTTCTGTCGATAAACTATCGATAGTGCTGTCATGATTATGAAGTTTTTGCCAAAACATTTGCTATAACATACTATCAGCAGTACTCATTTCGTGTAATTTATGATCAAGTTTAGGCGAATGAAATAAATAATTTAATTTCGCAATGAAAGTGCCGGATTATGGCCATCAATGCATTCATACTCAAAAGTAACCTGTTAAACCCAAACAACAAATTTGGTGCCTGATGTTTTTATTCTTAAATCACAAAATGCAAATATAAATTTGAAGTACCGCAGTTCCGCACACTTGTTACGGCTTCCTCTCCGACAAGATTGAACAGTTCAACAGTTGTCATCGCAAGTCGCGGCGGTGCGAGTTGTAATCGCGGGTTTCTGTTGTGGCTTTCACTTGTCGGTAATCCAACTCCCAGGAATGAAACAGGTGAAGCGCAGTTTACCGATCGGGTCTATCGTGTAAGCTTGCATGCACCTTAACGGCGAGTTGACTCGACATGGCTCGGTCCAACTCATTCGTTTTCTTATCCGCTCGTTCCTTCTCTCTCAAATGCACTCGTCTCCTGCCGCTACTGTCTCCTCCCTTTGATATTTCATACTGAGGACCTCAAAATGCTCCCGTTCGGGTTTCACTTCATGCTGACAGGACACGCCATGCGACGTAATAGGGATGCTTTGATTCCTTCTGAGAAGGCGGGTCTCATCATGCGACTGTGTTCTATGATGTCATATGACGTGCAAGTCCCACGTACTATTCCAATAATATGAAATTCATATTGCGAATGTACAGAACAAAAACCAGCTGGCGCTTGTTTATTTTCCAGAGCGCTAAGAAAGTTTTTCATGCATTTGGTAGATTGGCGGAGAAGGTCACTATATACTATAGAAAAAAAAACAACAAAAAAACAAAGCAGTTTGTTGCGAGCGGTAACAAAGTTGCCGGTCCCGATGGCGCAAGTAATCAATCCCCTGGAAGACGACCGCGGTGTGACTTTTAACGTGCGTATACTTCTGATGTTTTTTCTTACACATAGACAAAGTATAATCAGAAAGAGGTCTCTCCCGCACCGCTGATGTATCGATGGACATAATGCCTTTAGAGTGCACTAATGCTCTAAGGAGAAATAAAAACAAAAGCCTCTCACGCACCACTACTGATCGTACCAAAAATATCCTAACATATTTTTTTTCTTACTTCAGCCGTGTCGAAGTAGCATGCGTTAGGGTTCCGACAGCCTCATCCAGCGAAAAAAATTACTCTCTCTGCATTCTGAATATCGATTGCTTATTTTTGAGGAATCTCGCAATTTTTAACCGCCCCAAAACAACGCGGGCTAAAATGTCGACGAAGAAACTAGAATCGGTTTTCAACAATACTGTTCAGAAGAGTTAGCAATTTTTAGACTACCGTAATCGACATAGTCTGCGTCCAGATGTCGAACATTCTGTACAAGCTTACCTGGCACAACCAGCAGTTGCTACTGTTTTGAAAGCAGAAGTTATGCTACATAGAGCACGGATCTCGGCAATAAAAGTTTTTCATAATCGGCTAGCCTATCCGCTGAATTGTTAATTTCAACCAATTTCGGGTCAGAAGCAGACAAGCCAAACGGTGCGTCTCGGGTCATTGCTGCCAGCACAACTAGGAAATTTGCGACACAACACTATTCAGCATCTCTACTCAGGGTACAGATGTGTTGGGAAAAAGAACATTACCAAAATGACGTCACCAGAGCGGCGAAAATTGCACCGGGCGGTTGGCGCGGCTGGCACTGCATCGTGCTTGGCGAGCAGGATTGCACTAGCATCCCCAGAAATGACTAACAATAAACGAATAGTGAATCAACACTATGCTAGACCGTACGATCAGATTAGCAAGGATATGCATTGAAATAGAAATTCGAAAAAAAGAAAACACGCCAATAACCAAAGAGTAGCTAAAAAACACAAAAGAGAAGTTACGAAACAAAGGAGAACTTCGAGGCCTTCAAAGGTCATGCCGCGAAGCACGAAGTTTGAAAAGGGGACAAACGCGTAATTATTTTTTACTGCACATAACAAATAAGCCAGCTCCTCGGTGCATCCATTAATCAAGGTGTGGTCGATGTGCAAAAAGTGGGAACACGCTGACCTGTTCTGTGCGTGTCTGCGTGCGCGGAGCTCCTAGTCGTCTGGCGTATACCTTCTCAGACTGCCCAACCAGAACCACACGACGGCCCGATTCCAGAGTGTCGAATACCTACATCCCGTCGAACGAACGCCACAAAGGCTCATATGCCGCCTGCGGCTGCCTGTGTGAAAGTGATTCACTTCGAAGCATCGGATGTCCAGACAGTGTGATGCATCCGCCGAGCGGCGCCATGCTTTTGAATAGATGGCAGCGAAACGTTTTATTCCTGTTTTTGTTGCTGAATTTTTTTCTTGGGCTTGGACTGCAGATCCGTCTGACCACAGCTCACATGGATAGTGACGCTTACATGGATGTAATAATATAAACAAAAAGCATTTGTAAGCAAGCATGCTATTTCATCTGTTGTCGACGGGGAGGCTACGCATTTTCGATCCACAGACGAAAGCCGCTCAGACCCACTCCGGCGTCGCGCCTACAGCTCTAAACGAGGTGGCTCTGCTCCGCTGTGGCGTCGCTCTCATGTTACTCGGCCGCTCCGGTCTCGGGCGAAAGAGTGTGTGGTGAGAGGAACAGAGTGGACTTCGCTCTACAAAGCTCTGACACCACTCATTTATTGCAGATGCTGCTTAAAGCAGGGCATGATACCTGACCAGGATGCACGCAACTTGGACACCAGCGGTCGGCCCCCAACGTCAGATGGCCGAAGTAACAATGCAATGCAAAAGTGGAAGAGCTTAAAGAGGCTTTATTTGCTGTATAAGAAATTCACAGACAGTCACCGGAAAAAAGACTCTCCGGACCCCTCCCTCTAATGTCGAACTGTATTATAACTATTATTTCTAATGTCGAGCTGTACCTCTGATTTTAGGCACAAAACCGCATTTCCGAAAGTAAGCCCGGGCACCATAATTCCTTCCCAAATGCCCCTCAAAACCTCATACCTGTTGTATCCCCACAATGCCCTATGCTTCATTATCCCGGCATTTCTTCGCCCTTTGGCCTTAAGTGATTGCTCATGCTTTCCAATGTATGCCAATCGTTCGTTTACCCATACCCCGAGATATTTATAATCTCCTACTCTGGGTATTTGATGGCCTTCTATTTTAAGATCCTGATCAGTTAAGCCGTTGAAAATCATCAGACCAGACTTAACTGCGCTATAACTGAAGCCTGGAGCGTCCCCTTCGTCTCTGCAATACTTAACTAGAGCTCGCAATTCTTCCGGACTCAGCTAGCAGCACAATATCGTGTGCATACATCAAACCGGGGAGGCGCTGCTCTACCGCCTTTCCACCTAATCTATATGACAGGTTAAAACCTACGTTACTTTCTTGTATCTTCCGTTCCAGGTTTATCATATAAAGCATGAACAGCAGCGGTGATAGAGGACAACCTTGTCTTAATCTCTTGCATACTTTGACATCTTCCGTACTTCTTATTCCTTCCCACGTAATTTTTACTTTGTTATCCCGGTATATTTCCTGTAGGAACTCTTATCTCATAACCGATACCTTCTTCTTTTAATATGTTCCACAGGAGTTCCCCATTTACGCTGTCGTACGCCCCGTTTATGTCCAGGAAGGCCAAATACAAAGGTCAATTTTCCATCCTAGATATTTCGATGCATTGGCTAAGCACGAACAGGCTATCATCTAAGTGCCTACCATTTCTAAAGCCGTTCTGAAGTTCTCCGAGTATCTTGTTATTTTCTACCCATGCTTGCACCTTTAATTTCACCGCCTGCATGGCCAACCTGTACATAACAGATGTTATGGTAGTCGGCCGGTCGGATTTTATGTGCATCCTTTCTCCTTTATAAATCAAATTCATTTTACTCTGCCGCCAGCTGTCCGGAATTTACTTATTCGTTATGAATTTTTCCAAAGCTTTTAACAGCGTTTACTTACTTCTTGGACCAAGTTCATTCATCAGCTTGATCGGAATTCCATCTATTCCTGTAGATGTGTTTTAAGGAATTTTTTTTGTCTTTTTCTAGTCTAGATGGGTCAGTTTTAAGCTGCTTTGTATTCTGCTATCTTGTGTTGCTTCGGGATTTGCGGATATTACCTTATCGTCGCTCTTAAATGACTCGGCTATAACTGATGTAATGTAGTTCACTGCGTTGTCTCCATTTACAGAAATTCCTTCGTTATCTTGAATCCGATCCTGCTTTCTTTGATTCTTCTTCCCTAGCCAACTTATATGGTTCTAGAATTTTCTTGCTCCGCCTCTAGAGGCATTGTATATGTCAGCCATCCAGCGATCGGTGGACTGCCTTATTTTACTTTGGACGAGGGCTTGTACATCAAGTTTCTTTTGTCGATACGATTCCCATTTTTGGTTGATTTCCTCCTGAGATACCTGTGCTTTCTTTGCTGCTCGGTGTTCCCTTGAAGCAGCCCGTCGTTGTTCAATTACTTCCCCGATTTCCTTATCCCACAAACTCCGTGGCTTCCTCTTTCCATTCCAGCGGTTTGCTACTTTAACCTCCTTAATTTTCCTCAATGTGTGCGCCACTATTGACGCGCACACTCCCAGACACCCTTGGAGTGAGTGGAGGTAGCTGTTCCGGTCGCAAAGGAGACGCCCCCGACTTGCGTGGCAAGCTCAGCCTCAACTCAACTATCTTGTAGTGACAAAAAAAATGGCTGTTTGGTACCCAGCTTTCGCCGGTTCAAGCCAGAATAAGGGTCAGAGTCAGAAGTAACAAACAAAGACACTTTATACACAGCAATATACGTTACAGAGGAATACACAAGAACACTTAAAATGTACACATGAGAGGTTCACAGAAAAGCAACGCTAAGCGTGCAATAAAGAGGCCTTCAATAACACAGAGGCTTTGCAACACAGACCAATACACGAGATAGTCAAACAAATACCAAATTGTTCATCGGGCAATGTTGCAGACTGACGCCTGGAGAGTCTCGATGTGGCCACCATGTAAGACGAGCGCCACTCCCTCGTAGATCTGTGGGCTTGCCAGCAGCGGGTGAACCCCGGGAGTCGAGCAGTAACACTTGCGAATACGCCCCAATACCGGCTCACACACTGACTGACTCACACGAGCGACGCGACCTGTAAATAAGGCCTGCCGCGTCTGTCTGTTCCAGGGCGCCAAAGCTGACGCGCACATACATTTAGCTTCGCTTGTTGAAGTGTTCCCTTTTTCTACCGTCGAGCCGCTCGTCGTCGTTGGCAAGAATGGTCAAACCTTCTCGAGACGACTCGCAATATTCCGGCCTGATGAGTCACCATGATCGCCGAGCGATAAGAGGGAGGGTAAAGCCAATGTATACAAGGCCACGCGTTCTCCTCGCGCGGGGAGGGAGACGTCTCTCTAATGTGCTGGAACTGTCTATGCGGCGCCTCGCGGGCCTCCGCACAGACTTAATAAAAACGTGGGCCGATTTCGTGACAACTAATATTACATAAAAGCAAAAGATTAAAAACAGCACTAGTCAGTCAATAGGGACTGTTGTCATTATACATATTGCTGTCGGATGCGACCTGTCACACATAGCAGCAAATATTACATAAAAGCAAAATATTAAAAACAGCACTACTCAGTCAATAGGGACTGTTGTCATTATACATATTGCTGTCGGATGCGACCTGTCATACGTAGCAGTAAATAATACATAAAAGAAAAATATTAAAAACAGCGCACGTTAAAGATCCCCAGGTGGTCGAAATTACTCCGTAGCTCTCCACTACGGCTTCCCTTTCTCTCTTTCCACATTCACTCCCACCTTCCTCCCTTCCGTTAAGGCGCGGGTCAGGTGTTCACAGAGCTAGTGTGAACCCATACCGCGCCTTTCCCTTCTTGTGAACCAATTATTATTATTATCGTTAAAAACAGCAGTAGTCAGTCAATTAGGGACTGTTGTCATTATACATATTGCTGTCGGAAGCGACGTGTCATACATAGCAGTAAATAATACATAAAAGCAAAATATTAAAAACAATAGTAGTCAGCCAATTAGGGGCTATCGTCATTATACACAATGCTGTCGGAAGCGACGTGTCATACACAGCAGTAAATAATACATAAAAGCAAAATATTAAAAACAGCAGTAGTCAGCCAATAGGGGCTGTTGTCATTATACATATTGCTGTCGAAAGTGACGTGTCATACATAGCAGTAAATAATACATCAAAGCAAAATATTAAAAACAGCAGTATTCAGCAAATTAGGGGCTGTTGTCATTATACATATTGCTGTCGGAAGCGACGTGTTATAAAAAACTACCTTATATTCGGTAGATTCGGCGTGTGTTTCCGCGCACCGCTTTCAGTACGTCCTTCACTTCGATACCTCGAAGAGATGCAAGTCGAGTCGCCACATGTATGGCCATTCCCGGGTGAGATCCTTTCAGACGCCCGGACTCCTGAAATAACACATTTGAGGAGAAAGGTCAGGCCAAGATAAACTGCGCAGTTGTTTGACGATGCCGAAATGCATCTGCTAAGGTATGATGCTTGTATTTTGTGAAAATGAATTGACGGCCGCTATTCTGTCTCACTTGGAGGCCCATTCTAATACCCCTGTCACACGAGCAAAGTTAATGTCATTGCTATCGAATTATATTAGCATCTAATGTCATTTCGAATGACATTCTTCATCGAATGAGTTTGGGGAACTCATTCGCATTCGATCGTGTATCGGATGTGTAGTCTTGACGCCAGATACGCAGCTAAAACAAGTAACGCAACAACATATTCTGCGCACAATGAAATTAAAGAAGCATATTTCTGGAGTTTTGTTTTAAAACCTGTTAATTTAGGTGTAAAATTAATCGCACTGGAGGCTGTCGCGAAACGGCTTTACTCTCGGTCACAGAAGTGATCCAGTCATGGCAGCGACTCACAGTCATTTTGGGCTCTTTGTTCCTTGGTGGCCGCATCTCCCCGTATGCTTATCTCGGAACTATTTGAAGTTGTGACTGAGCTTCTGACAGTTTGGACGTCAATTACAGGCTCTACGTGTCTACGTGCGTCTCCGCACTGTGTATCCGCGCTCCGCTGCGTTCAGCCATATTGTTTGTTTATAAACATTTATCGAATTTGTGGGTGACTCGATGTTTGGCTTGAATTTTTATGGTTCAAGTGCTACAGCACAGCCAAAAGTAATGTTCTTCGCTTCAATTATCCTACAGAAATGTGTTGATCAGCTTTAAAATGTTACACAGTGATTTCAAATGCCTTTTATGCGCACAGATGTTTCTTAAGTGCAGTATTTTTTTATAGCTTATCGTAATTGCCACCATTTGCGAATGACATTATAATTTATCGTGTAGCACCGAAAGAAATCGAATGACGTTAAATATGCTTGTGTGACAGAGGCATAAATCTGATGACAATTTGATACAGCCGACATCAAACACTGTATCGTCAGTTTCTGCGGGCATATCAGTGTAGCAGGTATTGACATGCGAATAAAGATAAAAATAAAAAGAAACTAATTTTTTGAGCAGTGGAATTATCTCTGAAGAAACTAGTGCGTGTAGCCAAGATGATAGGATATATATAAATAAATGTGGCGTCCCCAATTTCAACAGATATACAAGAAAAAAAAAACTGAAGCGTCTTAAGGGAAGACAGAAATTCAGAATTCAGGTACGCAAACATAGAACACATAAATAAAAGTAACACTCACAGATTTTGGAAGGAAATACGGCGCATCCGTTTCGATTAACAACTTGTCTAGAGGGATCTTTTGGGCAACCTCGACCAGAGCACCGGCGTCATGGAAGCCAATCAGTGGGGTCAGCCCCAGGCAGAGGTTGGGAAAGGCTCTAATCCACAGCTGCGCTTCCCCCCATCCACCGGTGAAGCAGTGCCGATGGATCGGGTAGTCCGTGGGAACCATCTGTGGAGGGCGAAGTTAATGATTTCAACTCATTAGTACCGGCAAGCTGTTAAGAGCTATGCTCTGAAGTGCGCACACTGAGACAGTAAATGTGCAGCTGTGTTGGAAGTAGTAACGAAGACACTGCAATCACATTCACCGAGCAGAATTCGGGACGAATATTGTGTAAGTCGGATGTTTAGGAGTTAGACTACTATAAGCTACCATAACTGACTGTCATAACCACACCAGCCCACCCGTTGAAGTGAGTACGTGGTCACAGAAGATTACATGGCCCATGCGCGGCTTCCACTGATGAGTGTCGCCGTGTTTTGCAACGCAAGGCGCGGTATTGTCGAACCTGGCAGATATTAACAAAATGCTTCCAACCAAAGAGCTCGGAGGCTAATAGCATGATTACATATTAAATGAAAAAAAGTTATAGCTGCCAGTCGCGGTCACAGGCAAAATGGTTTAGAGCGCAGCTCTTTGGAGCCCGTTCCTGCGTTTCGCGTCGTCGTCGCCCCTGTAGCGGGGCAGCGCAATTTCTTGAAGGAATATGAGTGAAAAATGAAAAAAAAAAAAAAAATTGTCTGTAACTGTACGTATATGTCTTGTTCGAAATCTTTGCCTCAATCTATCGAAAACGTGAACCAACTGATGAGCTGCGCTCAAATTTTGCATTAGGAAGCAACGTAATCGTCGGCAATGTTTTTTTGTTAAAGCCAGAAGCCTTATGTTATAGTAAAAGTTTAAAATAGTAGTGATTACCTACTATGTTAAAATAGTAGTGATCACCTTACTACAGTTGCCATGATTGGCATGCTTTCTGTCGTTAACAAACACTTGTATTTTAAATCTGCTAGAACCGCCTATATTTTAAGGAGTCAGTCTTCAATAATTATGGTTCATCAACACTGAAACATCCTGCATACGAGATACCAATGCTAGAATGCTTACTGTTGGAAGGTTGCACATAAGACGAAAGGTATCAAGTAGGGCTACTTACCTCTTTGAGAATCTTGAGTGTGTCGGAACTGGAACCTCTCGAGTGAATGATCAGTGGCAGTCCCCCATTCATGGCCAGCCGCAGCTGTCGACGAAACACGCGCTTCTGCTGCTCGTGCCCGCAGTTGTTTCTGCAAAAAAGGAAGTTATGCGATAGGCGTGTCAACGAGGGCGTCATGCAAACAGAGCAATGAGCAGGGGCCGGCACCTGCATGGGTTAACGGTAGAGTGTGCCGGTTTTCGAAAATATCAAATAGCTGCATGGGTACCACACTACTCGATAACTTGGATGTCTAATAATGTAAGTTCAATATTAGAATGGTGACACAATCCCGCCTCTGCAAGAACATCTTAATCGGAACTGTGCAAACACGTTCTGAACTGTTCGAATAATTATCACGGTGCCCGGGTTAAGTTTCCCGTATTAGACGATATTTAAAAAACAAAACAACGCCTATCAAAATGATCAAACAGCTACTGACACACAGCAGTTGTACTTGAAAATGACACAAGGCACAATATACCACAAAACAAGTTTACAGGAAGTGTAGCAACATTTAATGCTTGCTGTTCACGTGATTGGAAAGAGAAATCACTCACTTATGAGAGTAGTCCAGGCCTATCTCGCCCAGCGCGACCACCTTCGGATGCTCGAGGGCTTGGATCAGTTGCTCGTCCACTTCCTCTGTGTATTGGCGAGCCATGTGATGGTGGCAGCCAAATGCTCCCCACACGCCTTCTTCGTTCAGGATACGCTCCCAGATGTGGCGCTGCACATATGCACCATTGTGAATACAAAACAAGCAGAAAACGAGTGCACACTGATACTAATCAGAATATCCGAATAACAGTACGTTATCAAATCACAATAAGCTAAGCGAGAGCTGCCAAGCGAGATGCACAGTTCTCAAGGATTTCACACTGGCGAGACAATCGAGCTTCCCTTAATGATTCGTATTGTGTAACGCGGTGCGAAGTGGGAGCACTAAGAGGTACAATAAATACGAGTGTGTAGCTTAGCAATCTAGTACGCTCCTCGGGAAAGAAAGCAGTCTCGTATGAATGGCTGTGAAATAATACCTTCTTGAACGTCATAGGGTCGCAGAAGTTGGCTACACAGCCGTCGTAGCAGTCTGGAAAAGTGTCCCGTTGCTTGGTTCGGAACTGGGCGTAGGACCCGCGGTGACCGACTTTGTTGAAGATGAAGTCGAGGTGACAATGGGTGTCTATGAGGCCCACGGGTGAAGACAAATTGTAGGGCCACTGCTTTGCTGGTGCTGACGTAACTGCAGAAGGTTTCCGGACCACTTCTGGCCGTGCGGTATCAGGAGCGGCGGCTTTCTTGCAAAGCACTCCTGCTGTTGTCTCTGCCAAAGATTGTGATGGACGAGACATGCGTTTGTGCTGGAAAACATCTGCCGGATCCTCGATGTGATAGCAGCTGACTTGCAGAGCATAAGCGTCCGCTTGTTCGTCCTGTGAGATGGAAAATAGCGAATAGAGATTTTGAGATGGAAACACGAAGCGAACTGATCCAATAGTATGTCTTAAAATATTGCGCATCTTAAAATACATTCTATATAACACACGCCACACCTATAAACCATTCAACTGAATGAAGGCGAAATACAGAAAGCGGAGTAGGCGTGTTAGGTGATTACATTATGCAGGCTGTAAAAAGAACTGATGTGCGGACAGCAGATTGTGGCTCGCCTCGCTGACGAATTCCTCTGGGATCAGTAGCGACGTCAGTAGCTCAGCATATTCTGCCTCACTGAACCTGAACATCTGCGTAAATTTGCTTGCAATCGGGTCCATGCGTTCTATACACAATCAGACCACGCTCGAGCAAGTTACGGCGTGGCGCAGTCTGAGCGAACAGATAGAACGTCGCCTCAATCTCTTCCTACAAAAAAGCGCCGTGTATGAGCTCCTCACGAAGAATACTATATGTGGCATAGCAGCTGTTTACAGTGGCAGATACTCTGCGATTGTAGACACACACACACACTCAAAAATCCCCACTCGCAAGCGCACTTCACAAGCTGAGAAACAACACAAAACCGGTTGGTGGATTGGCCGACTTCGACTGAGTTTGATAGCAAAAAAAAAAAAAAAAAAAGACTTGGAAACATAAATTGCAAGAAATATTTTAAGATTTTCTAGATATGAACGTTTTACAAAAGCAGTCCAGACAATTCAACCACTGAAATCTTTGTGTTTCCTTAATGGCCAATATCATCGTCAGAACTCACGTACACATAACCGATTGCGAATATTACCTTTTTTAAATGCTTTTTTTTTTTATAAACAGAACATCACCTGAGGTTCTCAACACGGCTGTCAAAATATATAAGCAATCCTGATCAGGTAAAATTGAGATTAATTTTTTTTAATACGTGGCTAAAGCTAGCTCGGACGCCTTGTGGATGGTGAAAAACTGCGAATAACGGCTTAAAAGCGCGCTGCTCACTCCAAGTCCAATGTTAAGTTGAATCGGCAACGAAACATCAGTTACCTAATGAATCTGACTGTGGGTTGCTCTCTTCTAATTTTCCTCCTGATAGGCGCCCTCTTAAGCGCAGCGCACACTTGAAACTTTTGATACGTCCATTACGGAATGCGAATTGGGATGGGAAGAACAGACTAAGTACATGAGGTAGCCAGCACATTTTGCGCAAAACCGCAGTTGAATCACTGAACGCTGCTTACCTTGTCTGCCTCCAAGCAGTGCGCCCTGTAGGTGCTTGGACCCCGCCACGTCAGAGACCTTCTCAGTATGTACCGTTGATAGCCGGGCAACGTCTCGAGAGGGTGTTTCTCACGAAATGAGTGAGACTGCTTCCCTGCAGGTGACTCGGCTTCTGTCGAGGTCTTTGTGTCTTGTCCAGGTTGTCTGTGGGGGGTACTTTCAAACTCAGGCGACGACCACGGTAGTACAGGAGATGTGGCACCCAGCCAAAGGTCTTCTTGTGAAGGACAACGCCGGAGCAAATCTTTGCAGTCGTCCAAGGAATCGCAATCGCTGCCCGAGTCGGAAAAACCGTCGTCCATCCGGGGTTCTGTTCGTGGCTGGTAGACCGCCATTGTTGTAAACCTGCACAAGGGTTTTACTTGACATGTTTTAAGTGCATCTTTACATGACGAAAGATGTTAAGGTCACGTCACAAGTAGAGTACGTAGGACACGGTAGAAGCTCAGAGCCTGCAGCGTCACCATCACTACTTCAACCGTAAAGAAACAATAGACAACTAGAATCATAACACGTTTCATCTCCAAGTTTTGCAGTTGCCTGAGGTGATAGACCAGATAGACCGGCGTTGCGAGGTTCGAAAGTCAATACACATAGAACAGTGCTAAACTGAAGTGCTGCTTAGGACTTTACCTTTGCGGGGAAAGTACGTTCTCCGCTTGTCGCTGCATCACTGCAAATTACGACGGAACTTGCGCTACTGTAGAATATTTGTCTCATATCTCTATAGTTTCTTCTTTCCGCGTCTGCATAGTTCGAGCTAACTCTTTCGAGCAATGTGCCACACTCGCCGTCCATGCAACATTTTGTACTGAAATCACAACAAAAGCGATTAACAAGGCGTGAAAAAAGACGAGGTGAGACGACTACGCTTAGTCGTAGTAAAAGAAGTTCTTCGTGCATATACTTACCCGTGCGATGAATCCAGCAATCCGAGGAGATATCGTGTTGAGGACGTTCACCACGTGTCTCTTCGCTTGAACCGGGACTCGTATAGAGCGGACCTCTGAACCACTGACTGCGGCTACTCGACAAAATGTCCAGACCGTTTTGATTGCAGTGGAATACACGTGTGCACGGGGGAGGAGGACGAGATAAGCGCATGTGTGAGGAAGGAAAGGGTCCTTTGTGAATGGAAGTAGGTCAGACACGACCCCTTTTCATGTTTAGGACACTTATGACTCACCCTTATCAGGAAGTTGGTTCACCACAGAAAATACCACCCACACCCGTTTTTCTTCAAGAGATAGATGAAGATATAGCTGCGCCGCCTCCCTCTTTTTTTTTGTGTGTGTGTGCCTGCCTATTTTTGAGGGCCATGGTGGATTCGGCATACTTTTTAAGTAATATAATTCCCTGTACTATTCCCTGTAAGCTGTGCTGCCTTGGAAAATAAGGATGCTACCGGTTTTCGGCAAATCCAGAGACTGCAGGGGTACCAGTTAATTCTTGAGGACACATAGCTTTGCCTTTCCCTGTATCCTCTGGTTAACATTCCCCGTGGAGCTTATGCATGCAAGGACAAAGGAATGCTTTCTGCACTAAGGTTGATGTCGGCACATCGCAAATGGCCGGCCGATTCACACGACGGACCGCGGGCTTCGCATCACGTGTTTCCACGTCACTGCAATTTGGTCTGTGGCCTGATGTCGTCACGCAAACTCAGCGGACCAAAAGAGGAAACGGCGCGCACGACGAACCAAAGTTTTTAGACTACTTCAATGTGATCGACAACGCTGGGAAGTCACCTACCCACCTCGTCTCTCTAAATGCCCTCCTGTACCCCTCCACACTGGTAGCCCGAACAATGAAAGAATGCCAGGAAAGGAATACAAAGGCTCGGTGACTGCAGCACTGCAGAAAGCAGGGAAGCTCTGACTCATTCAGGATCGTGCCCACTATAATAGGTAATTGAAGTGTGAGTGTGCTCCTCCCTGCCTCTGGCCCCTGCGCCCTGCGCGCTTATAACAGATAATTATGCTCCAGCTGTCGCCCTACAAATTCAGGAGAGGAGTGGGGAGGGGAGCAGGGCGCATGGATAGTGTGCATGGTCCTGATGTCGCATCTGCCTTTTGCAGTGCTGCAGACAGGCTGAGACAGCTTCTGAGACGGAGTATCAGATGTCTGGCTGAGGACGCCTTTGCAATGTGCTTTGAAAAAAAAAAAGAAAAAAGATAGGACTACCTTGCCAGAGAGAGTAAAAGTGGACTCATCCGCTGATCTGTTTCTGCCACCAGTGTTTGTGGCGGATGACGCGTTTTCTATTGGTAGGAACTTGATGAAACCACACGACGGAACCCCCCAGTCAGATGAACAGAGGATATTTAATTACTGATAAATTTGAAAAGTGTTTTCTCAGACAGAGGATGCATGACAATGAACCTTGATCGTGTCACAGCTTCAGGCAGTGCTATTCTTAATTCCTGTAATAAAGCACAAAATTTGTTTCTACAGATGTTTTATTTTACCTTTGGGTTTTCAGTTTGGGCCGTACAAAACTTTACAAAAATGAGCGGGCTTTATGAGTCGTCCAGCCTACCTATTTATCTTGTCCAGAGACACACATGCATCTGAAAAAGTCTGGTTTTACCGAGCACTTGTTTTATTTTTTTTTTTATTTTTGCAGATTTTTAAGAGCTAGAAGGGTCGTGGAAAATGCCTTCGAAAATTTGGCCAACCGTTTTCGCGTTCTGCAAACTGTGATAACCGCGAAGCCGGAACGAGTCGTTTCCATTGTTAATGCACCTTGTGTGCTGCACAATATGCCGTGCAAAGATGCGCAAGCTAGCGTTGCCCAGAGCCGTGAAGTGCCGTGAGGGTCCAGCTTCTTCGGCTTCTCATCATCCCGTGGTCGCGAGTGTACCTGTGGTGCATCTGTGCGCGACAAAATGTGCACCTACTTTTCGCGCAGAGGTGTTGTGCCGTGGTATCGAAAATCGTCGCATGTGGGCCCAATATCCTCAAAGCCACAAAGAAAGTGAACTGCGAGACTTAATTGTGTATCTGCGAGAAAGAACTCAAGCAAATGCCTCAATTGTTTGCACCGCACAAATCCGCCAAATAAAGGAAAAAAAGAAACATAAAGTTCTAGCCTGGTGCATTTATTCTGCTTCGAAGTGCAATTCTAGCACGTCAAGGATGCCCTTCTGGCAGCGAATGAATCTTACACCTGATCACTGCACCAACACATTTTGCGAAATGTGCAAGAGCATCGTTGTCTTCCGCTGGCTGCACTGCACCCGAAATGGTTGCTAGTATGCGCTCGGCGCTTCTCCCACATGTCTACACACGTGCCTTATTTTGCCCTTTTGGCCATGGGTGGTTGCAGCTCGTTGGGTCGAATATAGTGTGGGTTTCTGGCCGCCTGAGGACTCTCTGGCTGAACATCAGGGCCGCCTTTGTCCAAAATGATATGGAACTGCAAAGAGCAATTACAGAAATATAAAGCTCGAGCACTCAGCCAAGCGGAGTGGGAGGCCGATCTGGCCCACACGGGTCTCTCTGAGCAGCGCAGCTTGCTCACCAGGGCCCGGGAGGCAGCCCAAGCCAGTGGCATCCTGGACTGAGGAAACCACCCACGCTGTTCCGTTAAACAATTAAAGGTTAATTTCTCTCTCTCTTCGTCCAAAATGCCCCCTGGTGCTTCCTCGCTGCACTCTCCATGCTAAAATGGGAAGGCATATCTCCATGTGCGCACAACTTGAATATTGGTTTATATTTGCAGTTTTTAACATCTCCAAGCGACTCAGATGGACGCAGATATCAGAATAGGTGCCGGCCCTGTCCACGGCAAATTTTATGTAATTTCCATCGAACGACATTTGGTCAAAATGATATTTGTTTGCTGCCAAACGAGAAAATATAATGACATTCGATGAAAATTACATTAGGTATTTAATGAGTTTGAGGAACTCATTCGAACGCGATCAACGAGAAAATGAGTTATATCGCCACCAAAGACTCGGCGAAAATATACACCCAAAATAAACTATAAAAGTACCACACGCATTATAATCCTACTGTGCATGTAATATTTTGTAGCTAGTCATTAAATTATGTGAAACATGCCAAATAGCATTGCAAAAAAAAAAAAAAGAAAAAGCTTCAACCCTCGCTACCAGCCACCGCACTCTGTGCGGGGGGCAATGGCCGCTGCTTAGCGATTCCCTTTCACATGGCACAGCGGTTCCCTTTCGCCACCGTCCTAAAAACATGTTAAAATCTCCTGATAGTAAATAATACGCACTTGGATAAAGGAATCTCAAAAAAGCAATCTTTACTGAGTATCGTTCATAAATATCAGAGTAATTTTCTGCTCACAGCCCCGTTGCAGCCGCAGCACTTGTGTGAGGCAGCTCATCCGATCTCGTGGTTTACGTACGCAGCTCCGCTGCTAATGCGTCGCCGAAATTACACCCCTGTTTACTGTGAGAAAATTTATGACGCAATTGAAATTATAGTCAAGCAGTTCCACGAATAGGCAACTGACTATTTCCCAAGCGCCGTCCGCAGTGGCTTCGATGCGAAACCGTTAGGCATACGACCAGGTCGTAGCGCTCGGCCAAAGCGTCCTCGATCACCGCTCTCGCGGGCAGCAAGTGATGCGATTTTGTCCTCTGCTTTCTTGATGAGGCTGGGGTGCGGCACTTTTCGACGGGCATTTACGCCGAGCAAACGGTCTTGCGAAGACGGGGATCGACGGGGCTGTCTGGCGATACTGAAAGGTGTGCACACAAAATTACGGAACAATTCCTGTGGTCAGAGCAACACTTAAATCAAATTGGCCAAGTCTTGGGGCAGTAGGGACTTCACTCTCACCGTTTTAGCTGGCTTTTTCTGACAAGATGAGAAAATACTGTCATCGGGCAAGCCACATCTTTGTCGTAGGCGGTTATAGATATAGACCTACAATCAATGATGTAGACACCAGTTCAGAAGTAACTTTATCGCTGCTTCCTCTCTAAAATTATGAAAAAAAAAGTTGCGCCTGTAAAAACAGCAGAACTGATATTAGCGACGTTCCACACTTCATTCACTTACCTCCTTAGCCGTATTGTTCTGAAAAATGAAAAAAAAAAAAACACTTTCAGTGGTTCACAAATACTTTTTCGTGCCATCTGCTTCCAAGAAGACACTGTTCCAACTAGGGTATCTGCACCTCTAGAGCAATGACGTCCAGTTGTTTTTCCTCACGAAATTATGGGGACACACCCGCGCCTGCGTAATCATTATAAATAAAAATGTCGGCGTCTTGACATTATAGTTAAGTCAATTCACTTACATTTTCAGCAGGATCCTTCTGAAGAATGAAACGAAAACATTCAGTTTAATTAGAGCGTTCAGCGGAATAGCGTCTGCTGGGTTTTGTAACCCGCAAAAGAGATTAAAAAGCAAAACAAGAACAACATAGAAATAACATCTGGAAGTGGACATCGAACCAACTGTCCTCTTCTAGCGCTGAAAACAGAAAAACAAAAACAACACAAAAATGGCACATGGAAAGTGGACGACGAACGGACTATCCCCTCACAGCGCTGCAAACGTTTTTTCTGCATAATCCGATTGCCTTCAAGTCAGCGAGTGCTCTGGGACTGGTGATAAATCCCTCTAAGGCCTTCATATCGAATAGCGGCCCGTTCAGAAGACAAACGGAAACATGAACAGATTCCGGGGTCATTGCTCTCTGCCTATATGTGACGACTGGGAACCGAGGCCTGCTGTCATGATGACGATTTAGCTGCCGTTAACAAGGTGCTTGGGCGGCACCCAAAACAGTGGGATTTAGTTTAACAACACTTGGACCCCGCTATTATACTCTGTAGAAGAAGATTTGCATACAACACAGTCATGGTAGATCGTTTCCAAAAAAATGAAGGACGTGCGATCAACTGGGCCGAGACGATCGTATCATTTACAAGCATTGGTTACTGCTCACATAATTATAGAAGCGAAACTACGCCCATAAATTCAGTTCAACGCTTAATGGCAACTTCGCATCATGAAAAGCACTGCATTCACTTGCCTCCTTTCTTCGATCCACGTGCTCAAAAAAAAATAATAAGGCATTAATTCAACCAACCACATCGTGCGGTGATGCGGTTCCGAGGTGGTACCTTGTGGTACAAAGATTCTTATCCGATCGAAACGATGAAATAATAGATACACTGTGGTGCGTTTTTAAATTTCTGGCAGTTCATTTTTAACAACCAGCTGCGATCACCTGTTTGCGATGTGTGTGTGTGTGTGCGTGTGTGTGTGTGTGTGTGTGCGCGCGCGCGCGTGCGTGCGTGCGTGTGTGTGTGTGTGTGTGTGTGTGTGAGTGTGTGTGTGTGTGTGTGTGTGTGTGTGTGTGTGTGTGTGTGTGTGTGTGTGTGTGTGTGTGTGTGTGTGTGTGTGTGTGTGTGTGTGTGTGTGTGTGTGTGTACATGCTATCCTTATAGGACAAAGTACCCATTTATCCTATAATGGGTACTTTCTTTTCTGTTCAAAGGGATCCGCTGCTGTACATATTGTTGGTGTCAGTAAGAAAATGTTCTCAATAATGCTCATTCCAAGCAAAGGTGAGCGGAACTTTTCTCACACATCTACTGCGCACTGTTTCTAGGTTAGCGCAGGAAGATACTTTATACGCCTCGTTTTTGAATGACACAGTTTTCGAAAACTTTCATGCAGAAAATGTGCTCATCATGTTCCTTCTACCTTGAATTTCGTCAAAAAAGACAAAAAGCTACATCAATTTCGATGTCACAGCCACATTGAGATGGAACCAAAAGAATATATGCTAGGATAGTGAGATCGCAGCTGATAATGTCGAGGCGCTAATTGGAGAGAGATGGGGGATGCTTGTCTACACCAATGAACATGGATAAGTTAACTGTGACGAAGCGGTGACATCAATCGTAACAGAGAATAAGAACATTTGCTGTGTGCGAGCAGAGAACATTGTCATGTAGTGATGGCACCGTAATTTTACCGTCTCGTACATGAAATAAACACAGTGGATAAAAAACTTTTCTTCACTCGGAAATGTCTCTCTGACCCACAAAGATCTCGAAACATTTTATTTGAGGCAATCAGCAACCTCGTTATTATGCTTTCAATGTGTCCACATATGAGGATATCATGCCATAATGTGGCCCACGTAATCTGCCTAAGTAGAAAGGAAAATAGTAATACTCTAAAAAATACAGTACACTCATGTCAGAACAACATAACAGCAATTTAAAACGACAGGTTGATGATAGGCCTTGCACACTCCGCTGGTGCGCCGTGGAAGGGCTCGAAGCACTCTTTACAGAGAGGGACGTTGTAGCGACTGCAGAAGTACCTTGTCTGACTACGACAGGCAGGACTTCGATAGCAATTGGCTTACTTCTGGTCACTCTTGTTTAGAAAAGGATGCCCTACGTCTCATATGTTTTCGAGAGATGCATGGTGGAGCCCTCTTTTCTGTATAGAAGCTGGCGCAGGCTCGTCACATCGAGCTCTGTGCTGGTGAAACGTGGTTTATGAGCCCCTTGGCAACACGAACTCGGAACTTAAGTTGGGTTATAAAGTGTTCTTTGCCTTTGTTGCATCTCCATATAATGTCGAGGCGTTCGCAATGGCCCAATTTAGTAGGTGGAAGAGCACTCTAATGTAACCCCTCTTGTTCCGGACGTTATTTCGGTACCTTATTTCGGTACTACGCTGAAGCGTCAACCTCAGCACCACTTCAAAAAGTGCCGCTTCGCAGGGGAATAAAGGGCGCATTTTTAGTGTACAAGCAACCCACTAGATGGCGCATAAAGCCCGCGAGCAATCGGGGTGTTTCCAGTTCCATGGTGTTTCCCGCAAAACATTAAACCATTTGCTACAGATGACTAGAGACGAACTGTCAGAGAAATCTGTGGAGCGTAGCAAAGTAATGGTAGCGGCCGGATTAAATGATGTTTTGAACGTTGACGGGGCGAGAGTAGTGGAGCGGTTGGCACAGGGAGTGAAATATGTGCGTGTAGTGGCTTCAAGGGTGCAGATTGTAGTATGCACAGTAACAGAGGTGCTCAGAAGGAATCCAGAGATTGAAATGGAAGTGGCCAGGGTCAACCAGGAAATTAGAGAATAAAGCCGAGAGATGCGTTACGAGGTAACAGATATCAGCAAGGAAGTACGTAGAACAGTCCATGACATGGGATTTCAGCGAGATGGAATCCATTTCAAGAAAAATGTGGGCGCTGAGATCATTTAGTGCCTGGCAAGTCGTGTGGTAGCTCTTACAGAGGGTCCGCGAGAGTTCCCCCTTATGTTACACTAATTCGCCCGTTTGCCTGTAGTTCCGAGCGTAGCGCGTCACAGTGGAGCAAAAAATGTCAGGCTGGAGACCGCCTCCAGCCAGCCGACCAGAAGAATGCTGTCATCGATAACATCGACGACGGACTCTCTGGACAGTAGTGCCTTTAACGCTTTAATGTTCAATTCCCACTGAAGAAGATAGCAGGGCTGGAAGATGCAGTCTTCCATTGCCATTCATCGCGTGTTTACAGAGCAATATTCAAATATCTTTGCGAAGACGAGATGAGCAGCAGATTGCATCTATTTACCAAATGAAAGGTGTCGACAGAACGACTGGCTAGAGTCCACAGAGAAGGACTAGCAAGGTTGCGACCGATGATGGTCATGACAGCCGCGTGCTGTTGCCATCGGTACCGTACCTTTCGTATACGTTGCTACGTCGCTAAATGATATGCAGGCCGGGTGAGGCTGCTGCGCCGCCAGTGCCCACATGGCGCATTTGGAAGCGGGTACACTCGTTGTGCTGAGGGAAACACGGGTGCAGCGTATTCGTTCGTCAGGAGGTCAAAATCTGGATTTAGTTCCTTAGTGGTGAGGGATTTTTTGCGTTAACGCGGTTTCATCCTGCAGCTAGCTGCCTTGATTAACGCTGGAGAAGGCTGGCTCGTCGCTCATTAAAATTTCCAAAGAAATGCTTGCTATACGCACTCATCGATATTACACGTAGAAAGTACAGCGATGCATTAGAGCCAGATTGAATCAAACTAAGGTAGTGCAGTTGTTCGTGTTCTTTTTTTTGTGTGTGTGTGTTAAAGAGGAAACATACCTTCAGCGTCCCGCGAAGAAGGATCAAATCAAAGACCAAGCTCACTCCCGCGAGACCCATGATGAAGGCGTTGGAGTTCTTGCGTCTATTTACTGTATTAAAAGAGGAAGTACGATGTCGCTGACGTTGCAAGCAGCATAAGGAGCAAGCGAAGAGGCAGCGCCATTTTGTATTTAGCGTATGGTGAGAGGTAGGCAATAGCCAGAATTGCCTTTATATTTCATGTGAGGTTTCGAAAACACTTCGCATGAATTTCAGTTATGGTTCGACGTTTGAAGCTGCCAGGAAGAAGAGTGATCTGACTAATGGGGCGAACGTTGTATAAAAGAGCCATATGAGCGACGGCAGTTGGTGACAACATCCTTACTTTCTACCCGCTAGAAATGTCGAATAGTTGCCAACCTCTCTGTCTAAAGTTAACGCGCGAGGGAGAAGGGAATGATGAAGTACATTAATAAACATATTGGCTTATGTGGGAAGAAACTAACTGTTGCGTCACCTGCTCGTCAAAGTTAAAAAAAAAAGTTTCCCAGACGTGTTATCGTGACTTTCTTCTCGCGGCTTGCAGCGCCTTCACCGGCGATCGTTGGGGATCGCGGCTGTGAACCAGCGTGGCGATAAAGTAGCAGGCAGTGTAATCAGTGTGGCGGCGCATGCTCAGATGCAGCCGTTCTCTAACCCGGCGTTATCGGCAGATGTTCCGCGTGCAGCCGAAAGCAGTCCTTTCGAGCGCTATAAATAGCTCTGCTGACAACTGTACCTAGTTTGTTCAAGCTGGTGCGGATTCGAATTGTGTTCATGGCCATGCAGTATAATTACGTAAACTATACATTATGATTGAAACAAACTGGCGTGGTTGGACATATAACGACGTGTTAGCCACTAAATACTACTGCGCGGTTAACCACAAAATTCGCCGAATAGTCTAAACAATGATGACGTCACATGGTCACATGACATGGCCGAGCTTTGATTGGTCGTAGAGTATGTGTCGTCATACGATTACGCGACACCGAAGTTGTCCACTAGGCTCCTTGCTGCAGTCCTTGTTCAAACGTTAAGTTAAGCCGTGTTAAGTCAAACGTTAAGCCGCAGATACAATAGCGCAGATGTAGAGTGACTGTAATTTTGTTTTGTAAAAGTGGGAATAGTTCTTGGTTACCGGGCTGTCTTCATATTTCCAATTTGACTCTGAATTTTTGCAAGCTTTCGAGTCACTAAATCTACGCTCTCGTTAAGCCGGGCATTTGCCCCATCCTCATCCGAATGACAAGACGTGCAGCATTCAAATAGCGGCGCTTATTGACATTTTCCGGAGTAACTTGTGGTTCGTTGATGACATTGCTTTGCTCAGGTGATGAATTGCAAAAGACGATCAATGTCCCAGGCAGGTAAAGCATAATGGCAGGTCTAAAAGTTAAAGTGCAGAAAACTCAAGTAACGTTCAATAATTCTATGAGTACGGAGTAATTTCGACCACCTGGGGATCTTTAACGTGCGCTGACATCGCACAGCACACGGACACCTCATCGTTTCGCCTCCATCGAAAAGCAGCCGCCGAGGTCGGGTTCGAACCCGAGTACCCCGGCACATTAGTCAGGTGTCTTAGCAGTCTGAAAGACGCCAGTATCGTATTGTTATTATTACGTTCTTTGTACGGACTGGGGGAGGGAGGGGGGGGGGGGTTATTTACAGGTATCGGTGCAACCAGGACTGCGGTGAAGCGCACAAACGTCCTTCTGCCCTACCCAACCAATTTACCCGACCGTTTTTTATCTTTCGTCGACGTTCTGCCAAGGCGCGCGACAATATCATGATGCTGGAAAATGTCTAGTGTCCGTACACATTTAAAAATTATCCGCAACAAGCGGCGAAAATCATGTTGCGTAATATATTTGCATTCAGGTTTCAAGGACGAAGATATCATGGTGGGTGTACCGTAATAGCACGTCGTCAAAGAATCAAAACTTTGTACATTGCGAAATTTGCACCTTAATTATTGTTCAGTCCATTATTCACTTTAAATGATTATGCTGGCGTGGAGCGGTCGTTCACTGAGCACTATTCAAGTAACGTTGGAAAACATTTATTCCATATTACGATATGACTATTAGAAAACTGTTTCTTCTATAAGCTGAGTGGAGTTTGAAAGAAAGGTGGTGCGGACATTAAATATACAGTACATTCCTGAATGTGAGACCGTATTTTTATCAGTAAAAAATTCCGGAAATTGTGAATGGATTCCTGGAGCGATATTTACTACATTCTTTCTTTCGAAAGGAAAAGAAAGAAGTGATTCGTTTGTTGCGACTGGAAGGAAGAAGGAAAAGCAAGTGCACGGAACTGCTACTGGCATATCTGTTAGCCATAAGGGCAAATTCACGAGAACGGAAATATGTGAGATTAATTTAATGTGGCCATGTCCGCCGCTACTTCAGAGCTCATTTACAAGTGATTTAGAGAGGTCCGAAATCAATTTTAGTTGGTTTACAGGAAGAGAAAGGCGGAATATTTCTCGCACAGCTCGGCGGAAAGAAACGCACCGAAATGTAAGCGAAAATAAGTGTGATATGATTACAATTATAGGAAATAAAAGGCAATGTATCTGTTACACTTCTTGGTGGGTGCCTGAATCACGCCTTAGAAAAAGGTGGCTGCTACTGGCCCCACGGGGCAGGGACTGTTAGGTCATTGCAGCTTGCGGCGGGGGCTAACCGTCCACCATATATTTATCTGTTGCAGGCCGTCATTGCACCCGCTACCGTTTTGGTGGTGGACGAGGGCCGTTGCGATGCGCGTCATTCTATTCATCTCCTCCTTTCTTCTCTAGTTTCTCTTCTGTCTGCACGAGGGAGTGGAGGTGGCCCCGGCGTGGTGGTGGAGTGGTAACACGCCCGACTACTGTGCCGGACTACCCGGGTTCGAACCCGACCTCGGCGGCTGCGTTTCGATGGAGACGAAACGAAGAGGCGTCCGTGTGCTGTGCGATGTCAGCGCACGTTAAAGATCCCTAGGTGGTTGAAATTATTCCGTAGCCCTCTACTACGGCTCCTCTTTCTCTCGTTCCACTTTCACTCCCACCTTCCTCCCTTCCCATACGGAGCGGTTGAGGTGTCCACAGAAAACAAGTGAGACAGTTACCGCGTCTTTCCCTTCCTATAAATCAATCAATAAATCAATCAATCAGGGAGAGGAGGTGGCTTCGATACAGAGTAGCAGGCCCGTGCATTTTCTTTTCCTTCTTCCTTCAGTCGCAACAACAATGACAACAACCATGCCTTAAGGAGAAAGGGGAAGCTTGGAATGAAAGGAAAAGAGGTGCCGTAATGGAAGGCAGAATAATTTAAACCACCTGATGATTTTATGGGGATTATGGCGATTAAAGAGCATTCAGTCGACATTCGGTTCAGCAGCGTTGAACCTCTCTAGCTTTCTACTTCTTCGGAAAGCATTAACGAAGTTTCAGCGCTACGCTTGGCTATCTACTACTTATTCGAAATGCTCCACGCAGTGGTTAACACGCGCGAAGTTTCTCTAGCGCAGTTAGCGACCACGCGGATACAAACCGATACATAGGATTTTACTTGCTCAGAAATCGAGCAAGTCTCTTGCTGATTATTCGTTCTCTTGATTCTTATGCCCTCTTAGTCGACAGATTTACCCACGTGGTAAAAGGCGTGCTAATTCCCCATACTTCATTCATTACAATATCTTCAGTTTCTCTCATCCTCTAGAGTAGCCTGAGATCACCGCAAAAATGCAGATAATTTTGGCTATAATTCTAATAACGCGAGAAAGCAAGGTTTCAAAAACTTTGATTTGGGGATTTGATTTATTGCAGTTTGTAGCAAAATACAGGTTTTGCCGTGGGACCGAGGCAAAAGGTGACGTACAAGTCACATGACTGGGCCTTCGGCACCACTATAGACATGTGTAACACAACGCAGCAGGCACAGAGCAGCATAAAATAGTCAGTCATATGTCAGAATATAATGCAAACACAAACCAGGAGCAAAACATATAAAATACAATCTTTAACATACATCAAGGTAAACGTGTCAACAGTAATTGGTGCTACACAACGAAAATAGGAAACAAATAGTCGCGTATGTTCGAAAAAGTACATCTTAAATTTTTTTTTGAATGTTAACAAGGAGGATGATTGCTCAAGTAGATAAAATATGTCAGGATAACAGTTCAAGAGGTTAAGGATTTGCCAGTGAATTAACTGTATTCAATACCCGGCACTTATGCGAGATTTTATAAAGTTCACATTTCTAAAGACGTAATGTGGATCTGCCCCGCCGGGGTGGCGCAGTGGTTACGGCGCTCGACTGCTGTTCCCAAGGTCGCGGAATCGAATCCCGGCCTCGGCGGCCGCGTTTCTATGGAGGCGAAAAGCAAGCCGCCCGAGTGCTGTGCGTTGCCAGTGCACTTTAAGAACCCCAGGTGGTTGAAATTTCCGGAGTCTTCCACTACGGCGTCTCTCATAGCCTGAGTCGCCTTGGGACGTTAAACCGCACAAACCAACAAACCAACATAATGTGGATCTGTGTTGATAATCCTACTTAAAAACGCATTACTGCCGGTTTTGTATTGTCGGTATATAAATTCGGATAGTCGGTGTTTATTAAGGGCTAGAATATTTAATATATTACTTAGTTTAAAGTATGCAGACGCAGAATCATATCTAGACAGATTGTAAATAAACCGAAGGCTTTTCTTTTGCAAAATATAAGTCTTTTCCATGTTGGTCTTTCTACCCACTCCTCATACCAGCAGGCAGTACTGAACACGAGAGTGGACAGTGGACAAAATATAGTTGCTTCCTCAAGTGCATTGGCAGAGGCGGGCGAAATTTATTCAGTATACCTATGTATCGGGCTGTTTTGCTGGATGCAAAGTCTACATGATAGGACCAGCGGAGGTTTTCGTGAAATAGAACACATAAATACTGCACTGAACCACGTTCTAACGAGATAGATTGGAACGAATGTGTGATATTTTTATTTATTGGTTTATTGATTTTTATTCATTGGTTTATTGCTGCTGTTATGAGCCTGGTGTGCTGTATTTTCAGCTATGCAAGTGGCTCCATCCGGGATCCTACGCGTCAAATGGCAAATGTTTAATCGGGGGCTCTACCATTAGCTCTGGTGCACCGGCACGCTTGGTCATGAAGGTCAGTGATTTAACTCTACTGGTAGCGCCATTAGGGAACCGCCGCGTCTAGCTGCGAATGTTTAACCCTACTTAAACCTGGTTATAATGAGCGTAATACCATCCGCATTGGCTCAGTGGTTAAAATGCTCGGCTTTTCGCATGTGCACTGCAAAATGACTGTTCCTATGCTCCCTTGGTAGCCAATGATGAGTATGATTGCGCCATTACAGAATGGTGGTCGCTAGTCGCATTTGTTGTTTGGTAGTTGTAAAGAGAAATTTATTAAACAAAATGTTTACGAGAGTTTTATTTTCCATACTAATCTACAAAACTGAAGTACAAATTTCTGGGATACTTATTGCCCTGACAAGGACACACACACACACACACACACACACACACACACACACACACACACACACACACACACACACACACACACACACACACACACACACACACACACACACACACACACACACACACACACACACACACACGTGTACTTTTGACAAAGACTGTTCATTCCGAAGGGGCCTCCGAGATTTGTGGCAAAGCAATGTACATCAAATGCACTCAGAACCCAAATATGGTCATGCTGTATCCTAGGAGCCCTGTCCAGAGCCCCCTCATATAAAACAAACAATTCACCACCTTGTCCTTCTCGCAGGAAGGCAGCGCAAAGAAATAAAAGTAAAAAAAGGGTCTCACTGCTGTAAACAGTGCACGAAATGTTGAGGGCCCGCTAAAAATCTAAGTCTGCCATCATCAACCTGCCACCCCTTAGAAGAAAATAACTCGTTTGCCAGCGCCGGAGAAACTGCGGACCACCATCTAAACGCTGATTTCATAGCGTTATACTATACAGGCGACACTGTCTTACAAAAACGGCGATTAGAGCACTGAAAAACATGACACGACGCTCTAAATTTGCTAGTAAATCCTGGGTGAAAGTCTCAGTGCTCTGTCCGAAAGAGATTCTGTCCGCATGCGATGTGTTCCCCTTCGGCGGATTCGTCGAGTTCTTAATTAACTTATACGTCAGTGAAGCTCACAATATGTCAATATTCGGTATCGACTGTGCGAATGCGGTAGCTGAGACGTGACTATTTTTGTTTCAATCAGACGTTGCGATGAGGCGCACCGGTGGCCCATGCTAAAAAACTGTGGCGTTGTTGTTGTGGCTGTAGGAAGAAGGAAAAGAAAATGCACGGGTGTGCTACTGGCTCTGTAGCTGAGCCACCTCCGCTGCCTATTGTGGCTGTAGGAAGAAGGAAAAGAAAATGCACGGGCCTGTTACTGGCTCTGTAGCTGAGCCACCTCCGCTGCCTGTAGGAAGAAGGAAAAGAAAATGCACGGGCCTGCTACTGGCTCTGTAGCTGAGCCACCTCCGCTGCCTGTTGTGGCTGTAGGAAGAAGGAAAAGAAAATGCACGTGCCTGCTACTGGCTCTGTTGCTGAGCCACCTTCGCTGCCTCGTGCAGACAGAAGAGAAAATAGGGAAGAAAGAAAAAGAAGAGGGAGTAAAAGACGCGCGCCGCAACAACGGCCGTCGTCCACCACCGAAGCGGTGGCGGTCTTAATCCCGTGCATACTTTTACATCTTCCGTACTTCTTATCCCTTCCCATGTAATTTCTACTTTGTTATCCCGGTATATTTCCTGTAGGAACTCTGTTAACTCATAATCGATATCTTCTTTTAATATGTTCCACCGGAGTTAACCCGTTTACGCTGTCGTACGCCCCTTTTAAGTCCAGGAAGGCCAAATACAAAGGTCTCTTTTCCACTCTAGATATTTCGATCCATTGGGTAAGCACGAACAGGCTATCATCTAAGCTCCTGCCATTTCTAAAGCCGTTCTGAAGTTCTCCGAGTATCTTGTTACTTTCTACCTATGCTTGCACCTTTAATGTCACCGCCTGCAAAGCCAACCTGTACATAACAGATGTTATGGTAGTCGGCCGGTAGGATTTTTGGTGCATCCTTTCTACTTTATAAATCAAATTCATTTAACTCTGCCGCCAGCTGTCCGGAATTTGCTTATTCGTTATGACTCTTTCCAAACCTTTTAACAGCGTTTCCTTACTTCTTGGACCAAGTTCATTCGTTAACTTGATCGGTATTTCATCTATTCCTGTAGATGTGTTTTTAGGAATATTTTTTTCAGCCTTTTTCCAGTTTAGATTGGTCAGTTCTAAGCTGCTTTGTATTCTGCTATCTTGTGTTGCTTCGGGATTTACGGATATTACCCTATCGGCGCTCTTAAATGACTCGGGTATAACTGACGTAATGTAGTTTACTGCGTTGTCTCAATTTAAACAATTTCCCTCGTTATCTTGAATCCGGTCCTGCTTTCTTTGATTCTTTTTACCTAGCCAGCTTATATGGTTCCAGAATTTTCTTGGTCCGCCTCTAGAGGCATCGTGTATGTCAGCCATCCAGCGATCGGTGTACTGCTTCATTTTATTTTGGACGAGGGCCTGTACCTGATGTTTCTTTTGTCCCTGAGATACCTGTGCTTTCTTTGCTGCTCGATGTTCCCTTGAAGCAGCCCGTCGTTGTTGAATGACTTCCCCGATTTCCTTATTTCACCAACTCCGTGGCTTCCTCTTTCCATTCCAGCGGTTTGCTACTTTAACCTCCTTAATTTTCCTCAATGTGTGCGCCACTATTGATGCGCACACTCCCAGGCACCCATGGAGTGAGTGGAGGTAGCTGTTCCTGTCGCAAAGGAGATGCCCCCGGCTTGCGTGGCAAGCTCAGCCGGAACTCAACTACCTTGTAGTGACAAAAAATTGGCTGTTTGGTACCCAGCTTTCGCCGGTTCAAGCCAGAATAAGGGTCAGAGTCAGAAGTAACAAACAAAAACACTTTATACACAGCAAGATACGTTACAGAGGAATACACAAGAACACTTAAAATGTACACACGAGAGGTTCACTGAAAAGCAACGCTAAGCGTGCAATAAAGAGGCCTTCAATAACACAGAGGCTTTACAATACATAACAATACACGAGATAGTCAAACAAATACCAAATTGTTCATCGGGCAATGTTACAGACTGACCCCTGGAGAGTCACGATGTGGCCACCTTGTAAGACGAGCGCCGCTCCCTCGTAGATCGGTGGGCTTGCCAGCAGCGGGTGAACCCCGGGAGTCGAGCAGTAGCACTTGCGAATACGCCGCAATACCGGCTCACACACTGACTGACTCACACAGGCGACGCGACCTGTAAATAAGGTGCGCCGCGTCTGTCTGTTCCAGGGCGCCAAAGCTTACGCGCACATACACTTAGTTTCGCTTGTTGAAGAGTTCCCTTTTTCTCCCGTCTAGCCGCGCGTCGTCGTTGGTAAGAATGGTCGAACTTTGTCGAGACGACTCGCAATATTCCGGCCTGATGTGTCACCATCGTCGCCGAGCAATAAGAGGGAGGGTAAAGCCAATGTATACAAGGCCACGCGTTCTCCTCGCGCGGGGAGGGAGACGTCTCTCCAATGTGTTGGAACTTTCTATGCGACGCCACGCAGGCTTCCGCATAGACAATAAAAACGTGCGCCGATTTCGTGACAACGTGACAGTAAATATTACATAAAAGCAAAAGATTAAAAACAGCCATAGACAGCCAATTAGGGACTGTTGTTTTTATACATGATGTTGCTTTCGGAAGCGACGGGACATACATAGCGGTAAAGGTTACATAAAAGCAAAATATTAAAAACAGCAGTAGTCAGTCAATTAGGGACATTTGTCATTATACATATTGCTGTCGGAAGCGACGTGTCAGACATAGCAGCAAATATTACATAAAAGCAGTAGTCAGCCAATTAGGGGCTGTTGTCATTATACACAATGCTGTCGGAGGCAACGTGTCATACACAGCAGTAAATATTACATAAAAGCAAAATATTAAAAACAGCGCACGTTAAAGATCCACAGGGGGTCGAAATTACTCTGTAGCTCTCCACTACAGCTCCCCTTTCTCTCTTTCCACTTTCACGCCCGCCTCCCTCCCTTCTGTTACGGCACGGGTCAGGTGTTCATAGAGCAAGTGTGACAGATACCGCGCCTTTCCCTTCCTGTGAACCAATTATTATTATTATTATTAAAAACAGCAGTAGTCAGTCAATTAGGGACTGTTGTCATTATACATATTGCTGTCAAAAGCGACGTGTCATACATAGCAGTAAATATTACATAAAAGCAAAACATTAAAAACAGCAGCAGTCAGCCAATTAGGGGCTGTTGTCATTATGCACATTGCTGTCGGAAGCGACGTGTTATAAAGGACTACCTTATATCCGGTAGATTCGGCGTGTGTTCCCGCGCACCGCTTTCAGTACGTCCTCCACTTCGATACCCCGAAGAGATGCAAGTCTAGTCGCCACATGTATGGCCATTCCCGGGTGAGATCCTTTCAGACGCCCGGACTCCTGAAAGAACACATTTAAGGAAAAAGGTCAGGCCAAGATAAACTGCGCAGTTGTTTGAGGATGCCGAAATGCATCTGCTAAGGTATGATGCTTGTATTTTGTGAAAATGAATTGACGGCCGCTATTCCGTCTCATTTGGAGGCCCAGTCTAATAGCCCTGTCACACGAGCAAAGTTAATGTCATTCCTATCGAATGACATTAGCATCTAATGTCATTATTCCCCTGCTACACGAGAAAATTTAATGCCATTAGGTTCGAATGACATTCTTCATCGAATGAATTTGGGGAACTCATTCGTATTCGATTGCGAATCGAATGTGTAGTCTTGACGCCAGATATGCAGCAAAAACAAGTAACGCAACAACATATTCTGCGCACAATGAAATTAAAGAAGTATATTTCTACAGGACAGCCAAAAGTAATGTTCTTCGCTTCAATTGTCGTACAGAAATGTTTTGATCAGCTCTAAAATGTTACACAGTGATTTCAAATGCCTTTTATTAGCACTGATGTTCCTTAAGTGCAGTATTTGTTTTATAGCTTATCGTAATTGCCACCATTTGCGAATGGCATTATAATTTAGCGTGTAGCACCGAAAGAAATCGAATGACATAAATATGCTTGTGTGACAGAGGCATAATTCTAATGACAATTTGATACAGCCGACACCAAACGCTGTATCGTCAGTTTCTGCGGGCATATCAGTGTAGCAGGTAATAAAGATGCGAATGAAGATAAAAATAAAAAAAAAAGCTAGTTTTTTGAGCAGTGGAATTATCTCTGAAGAAACTAGTGCGTGTAGCTAGGATGATAGGATACATAAATAAATGTGGCGTCCTCAATTTCACCACATATACAAGGAAAAAAGAACTGAAGCGTCCTAAGGCAAGACAGAAATTCAGAATTCAGGTACGCAAACATAGAACACAAATAAAAGTAACACTCACAGACTTTGGAAGGAAATACGGCGCATCCGTTTCGATTAACAACTTGTCTAGGGGGATCCTTTGGGCAACCTCGACTAGAGCACCGGCGTCATGGAAGCCAATCAGTGGGGTCAGCCCCAGGCAGAGGTTGGGAAAGGCTCTAATCCACAGCTGCGCTTCCTCCCACCCACCGGTGAAGCAGTGTCGATGGATCGGGTAGTCCGTGGGAACCATCTGTGGAAGGCGAAGTTAATGATTTCAACTCATTAGTAACGGCAAGCTGTTAAGAGCTATGCTCTAAAGTGCGCACACTGAGACAGTAAATGTGCAGCTGGGTTGGATGTAGTAACGAAGAAACTGCAATCACAATCTCTGAGCAGAATTCGGGACGAATGTTGTGTAAGTCGGATGTTTAGGAGTTAGACTACTATAAGCTACCATAACTGACTGCCATAACCACACCAGCGCACCCGTTGAAGTGAGTACGTGGTCACAGAAGATTACATGGCCCATGCGCAATGGTTTCCACTGCTGAGTGTCGCCGTGTTTTGCAACGCAAGGCGCGATATTGTCGAATCTGGCAGATATTACCAAAATGCTTCCAACCAAAGAGCTCGGAGGCTAATAGCATGATTACATATTAAATGAAAAAAATTGATAGCTGCCAGTCGCGGTCACTGGCAAAATGTTTTAAAGCGCAGCTCTTTGGCGCCCGTTCCTGCGTTTCGCGTCGTCGTCGCCCCTGTAGCGGGGCAGCGCGCGCTCCTCCCCCCCCCCCCCCCCCCCCCTCCTCCGCGGCGGCGACCGCGTATGTTCTCCGTTTGCTGTGCGCGATCTTGCCACCACCGGTCGCCGCGCGTGTACCCCCTCCCCCGTCTTCCTGCGTGGCTGCGACGGTGCGTGCATCCCTAGCCGAAATGCATAGCCACGTTGTCTTGACTTGCTAGCGGCATCAGTCGTTGCTATCTCTTCGCCGCGCAACGTTCCTATGGGCCCATGTGCCGCCTTCCGATAACTTAATCGCACTCTTGACTTCTCCGATCACAAAGCTTCCTTCATGGCAATCAAGAACTACTAATGGAATGTTTCTTGAAGGAATATGAGTGAAAAATGAAAAAAAAAAAATTGTCTTTAACTGTACGTATATGTCTTGTGCGAAATCTTTGCCTCAATCTATCGAAAACGTGAACCAACTGATGAGCTGCGCTCAAATTTCGCATTAGGAAGCAGCGTAATCGTCGGCAATTTTTTTTTTTTGTTAAAGCCAGAAGCCTTATGTTATAGTAAATGTTTAAAATAGTAGTGATTACCTACTATGTTAAAATAGCAGTAATAGTAAAATAGTAGTGATCACCTTACTACAGTTGCCATGATTGGCCTGCTTTCTGTCGTTAACAAACACTTGTATTATAAATCTGCTAGAGCCGCCTATATTTTAAGGAGTCAGTTTTCAAGAATTATGGTTCATCAACACTGAAACATCCTGCATATGAGATGCCAATGCTAGAATGCTTACTGTTGGAAGGTTGCACTCAAGACGAAAGGTATCAAGTAGGGCTACTTACCTCTTTGAGAATCTTAAGTGTGTCAGAACTGGAACCTCTCGAGTGAATGATCAGTGGCAGTCGCCCATTCATGGCCAGCCGCAGCTGTCGACGGAACACGCGCTTCTGCTGCTCGTGCCCGCAGTTGTTTCTGCAAAAAAGGAAGTTATGCGATCGGCGTGCCAACGAGTGCGTCATGCAAGCAGAGCAATGAGCAGGGGCCGACTCCTGCATGGGTTAACGGTAGAGTGTTCCGGTTTTCAAAAATATCTTATAGCTGCATGGGTACCACACTACTCGATAACTTGGATGTCTAATAATGTATGTTCAATATTAGTATAGTGACACAATCCCGCAATTCTGCCTCTGCAAGAACATCTAATTCAGATCTGCGCAAACATGTTCTTTACTGTTCGAAAAATTATCGCGGTGTCCGGGTTAAGTCCCCCGTTTTAGACGATATTAAAAAAAAATAACGCCTGTCAAAGCTACTGACACACATCAAGGAAGTGAAGGCACTCTAAAAAGTACATTAATTATACTTGAAAATGACACAAGGCACATTATACCACACAACAAGTTTACATGAAGTATAGCAACAATACGTTACGTGCTTTCTACATTTAATGCTTGCTGTTCACGTGATTGGAAAGAGAAAGCACTCACTTATGAGAGTAGTCCAGGCCTATCTCGCCCAGAGCGACCACCTTCGGATGGTCGAGGGCTTGGATCAGATACTCGTCCACTTCTTCTGTGTATTGGCGAGCCATGTGAGGGTGGCAGCCAAATGCTCCCCACACGCCTTCTTCGTTCAGGATACGCTCCCAGATGTGGCGCTGCACATATGCACCATTGTGAATACAAAACAAACAGAAAACGAGTGCACACCGATGCCAATCAGAATATCCGAATGACAGTACGTTATCAAATCACAATAAGCTAAGGTAGAGCTGCCAAGCGAGATGCACATCTCTCAAGGATTTCACACTGCCGAGACAATGGAGCTTCCCTTAATAATTCGTATTGTGAACGCGGTGCGAAGGAGGAGCAATAAGAGGAACAATAAACAATAAGTACACTCTTAATCTGGTTCCACATAGGTTCCATTTATAAGTGGAACACTTTTAAAAGTTCTGCTTATAACTGGAACCTATGTGGAACCAGATTAAGACTGTACGAAAGTGTAGCGTAGCAATCTAGTATGCGCCTCGTGAAAGGAAGCAGTCTCGTATGGATGGCTGTGAAATAATACCTTCTTGAACGTCATAGGGTCGCAGAAGTTGGCTACACAGCCGTCGTAGCAGACTGGAAAAGTGTCCCGGTGCTTGGCGCGGAACTGGGCGTAGGACCCGCGGTGACCGACTTTGTTGAAGATGAAGTCGAGGTGACAATGGGTGTCTATGAGGCCGACGGGTGAAGACAAATTGTAGGGCCACTGCTTTGCTGGTGCTGACGTAACTGCAGAAGGTTTCCGGACCACTTCTGGCCGTGCGGTATCAGGAGCGGCGGCTTTCTTGCAAAGCACTCCTGCTGTTGTCTCTGCCAAAGATTGTGATGGACGAGACATGCGTTTGTGCTGGAAAACATCTGCCGGATCCTCGATGTGATAGCAGCTGACTTGCAGAGCATAAGCGTCCGCTTGTTCGTCCTGTGAGATGAAAAATGGCGAATACAGATTTTGAGAAGGGAACACGAAGTGAATTGAACCAATAGTATGTCTTAAAATATTGCGCATCTTAAAATACATTCTATATAACACACGCCGTGCCTATACCCCATTCAACTAAATGAAGGCGAAACTGAAAGCGGAGCACGGGTGTTAGGTGATTACATTATGCAGGCTGTAAAAAGAACAGTTGCGCGGGAAGCAGGTTGTGGCTCGCCTCGCTGACGAATTCCTCGGGGATCTGTAGCGACGTCAGCAGCAAAGCATATTCTGCCTCACTGAACCTGAACATCTGCATAAATTTGCTTGAAATCGGATCTATGCGTTTTATATACAATCAGGCCACAGTCGAGCAGGTTACAGCGTGGCGCAGTCTGAGGGAACAGATAGAACGTCATCTTCTCAATCTCTTTCTACAAAAAAGCGCCGTGTAGGAGCTCCTCACGAAGTATAATATATGTGGCATATAGCAGCTGTTTACAGTGGCAGTTACTCTGCGATTGTAGACACACACACACTAAAAATCCCCACTCGCGAGCGAACTTGACAAGGTGAGAAACCACAAAACCGGTTGGTGGATTGGCCGACTTCGACTCAGTTTGATAGCAAAAAAAAAAAAAAAAAAGAAGAAGAAGAAAAGAAGCCTTGGCAACAGAAATTGCAAGAAATATTTTGAAATTTTCTAGATATGAACGTTTTAAAAAAGTAGACCAGAGAATTTAACCACTTAAGTCTTTGTGTTTCCTTAATGGCCAATATCATTGTCAGAACTCACGTACACATAACCGATTGCGAATATTACCTTTTCTAAATGTTTTTTTTTTTTTATAAACGAAACATCACCTGAGGTTCTCAACACGGCTGTCAAAATATATAACCAATCCTGATAAAGTAGAATTGAGATTCGTTTTTTTTTTTATACGTGGCTAAAGCTGGCTCGGACGCCTTGTGGATGGTGAAAAACTGCGAATAATGGCTTAAAAGCGCGCTGCTCACTCCAAGTCCAATGTTAAGTTGAATCTGCAACGAAACATCAGTTACCTAATGTATCTGACTGTGGGTTGCTCTCTTCTAATTTTCCTCCTGATAGGCGGCCTCTTAAGCGCAGCGCACACTTGAAACTTTGGATACGTCCCTTACGGAATGCGAACTGGGATGGGAAGAACAGACTACGTACATCAGGTAGCCAGGACATTTTGCGCAAAACCGCAGTTGAATCACTGAACGCTGCTCACCTTGTCGGCCTCCAAGCAGTGCGCCCTGTAGGTGCTTGGACCCCGCCACGTCAGAGACCTTCTCAGTATGTACCGTTGATAGCCGGGCAACGTCTCGAGAGGGTGTTCCTCACGAAATGAGTGAGGCTGCTTCCCTGCAGGTGACTCGGCTTCTGTCGAGGGCTTTGTGTCATGTCCAGGTTGTCTTTGGGGGGTACTTTCAAACTCAGGCGACGACCACGGCAGAACGGGAGATGTGACACCCAGCCAAAGGTCTTCTTGTGAAGGACAACGCCGGAGCAAGTCTTTGCAGTCGTCCAAGGAATCGCAATCGCTGCCCGATTCGGAAAAAACGTCGTCCATCCGGGGTTCTGTTCGTGGCTGGTAGACCGCCATTGTTGTAAACCTGCACAAGGGTTTTACACATGTTTTAAGTTCATCTTTACATGATGAAAGACGTTAAGGTCACGTCACAAGTAGAGTACGTAGGACACAGTAGAAGCTCAGAGCCTGTAGAGTCACATGACTACTTCAACCATAAAGAAACAATAAACAACTAGAATCATAACACGTTTCGTCTCCAAGTTTTGCAGTTGCCTGAGGTGATAGACCAGATAGACCGGCGTTGCGAGGTCGGAAACTCAATACACATAGAACAGTGCTAAACTGAAGTGCTGCTTAGGACTTTAATTTTGCGGGGAAAGTACGTTCTCCGCTTGTCGCTGCATCACTGCAAATTACGACGGAACTTGCGCAACGGTAGAAGAATTGTCTCATATAGTTTCTTCTTTCCGCGTCTGCATAGTTCGAGCTAACTCTTTCGAGCAATATGCCACACTCGCCGTCCATGCAATATTTAGTAAACATGTTTCACGTCTTGTTAATCGCTTTTGTTGTGATACAAAAGCGATTAACAAGGCGAGAAAAAAGACGAGGTGAGACGACTACGCTTAGTCGTAGTAGAAGAAGTTCTTCGTGCATATACTTACCCGTGCGAAGAATCCAGCACTCCGAGAAGATGTGTTGAGGACGTTCACCACGTGTCTCTTCACTTGAACCGGGACTCGTATAGAGCGGACCTCTGAACCACTGACTGCGGCTACTCGACAAAACGTCCAGGCCGTTTTGAAGGTTGTGGAATGCACGTGTGCACGGGGGAGGAGGACGAGATAAGCGCATGTGTGAGGGAGGAAAGAGTTCTTTGTGAAGGTGGTCACTTCACCAACCCTCCTCTCTTTTTCTACTGCCTCGATCAAGGAAGTAGGTCAGACAGGACCCCTTTTCATGTTTAGGCCACTTATGACTCATCGTTATCAGTAAGTTGGTTCACCACAGAAAATACCACCCATACACTTTTTTCTTCAAGGGCTACATGAGGATATAGCTGCGCTGCCTCCCTCTTTTTGTGTGTGTGCGTGCCTAGTTTTGAGGGGCGTGGTGGATTCGGCATACTTTTCAAGTAATAAGATTCCCTGTACTATTCCCTGTAAGCTGTGCTGCCTTGGAAAATAAGGATGCTACCGGTTTTCGGCAAATCCAGAGACTGCAGGGGTACGAGTTAATTCTTGAGGACACATAGCTTTGCCTTTCCCTGTATCCTCTGGTTAACAGTCCCCGTTTAGCTTATGCATGCAAAGATGCGAGGACAAAGGAATGTTTCCTGCACTAAGGTTGATATCGGTACATCGCAAATGGACCGGCCGATTCACACGACGGACCGGCGGACCGCGGTTTGCGCATCACGTGTTTCCACGTCACTGCAATTTGGTCTGTGGCCTGATGTCGTCATGCAAACTCGGCGGACCAAAAGAGGAAACGGCGCGCACGACGAACCAAAGTTTTTAGACTACTTGAATGTGATCGACAACGCTGGGAAGTCACCTACCCCCCTCGTCTCTCTAAATACCCTCCTGCACCCCTCCACACTTGTAGCCCGAACAATGAAAGAATGCCAGGAAAGGAATACAAAGGCTCGGTGACTGCAGCTCTGCAGAAAGCAGGGGAGCTCTGACTGATCCAGGATCGTGCCCACTATAATAGGTAATTAAAGTGTGAATGTGCTCCTACCTGCATCTGGCCCCTGCGCCCTTATAACAGATAATTATGCTCCAGCTGTCGCCCTACAAATTCAGGAGATTAGTTGGGAGGGGAGCAGGGCGCATGGATAGTGTGCACGGTCCTGATGTCGCATCTGCCTTTTGTAATGCTACAGACAGGCTGAGACAGCTTCTGAGACGGAGTATCAGATGTCTGGCTGAGGACGCCTTTGCAATGTGCTTTGAAAAAAAAAAAAAAGAAAAGGTAGGACTACCTTGGCAGTGAGAGTAAAAGTGGACTCATCCGCTGATCTGTTTCTGCCACCAGTCTTTGTGGCGGATGACGCGTTTTATATTGGTAGGAACTTGATGAAACCATATCGACGGAACCACCCAGTCAGATGAACAGAGGATATTTAATTACTGACAAAATTGAAAAGTATTTCCTCAGACAGAGAACGCATGACAATGAACCTTGATCGTATCACAGCTTTAGGCAGTGCTATTCTTAATTCCTGTAATAAAGCACAAAATTTGTTTCTACAGATGTTTGATTTTACCTTTCGGTTTTCAGTTTGGGCCGTACAAAACTTTGGAAAAATGAGCGGGCTTTATGAGTCGTCCAGCCTACCTATTTATCTTGTCCAGAGACACACATGCATCTGAAAAAGTCTGGTTTTACCGAGCACTTGTTTTCTTTTTTTTTTATTTTTGCAGATTTTTAAGAGCTAGAAGGGTCGTGGAAAATGCCTTCGAAAATTTGGCCAACCGTTTTCGCGTTCTGCAAACTGTGATAACCGCGAAGCCGGAACGAGTCGTTTCCATTGTTAATGCACCTTGTGTGCTGCACAATATGCCGTGCAAAGATGCGCAAGCTAGCGTTGCCCAGAGCCGTGAAGTGCCGTGAGGGTCCAGCTTCTTCGGCTTCTCATCATCCCGTGGTCGCGAGTGTACCTGTGGTGCATCTGTGCACGACAAAATGTGCACCTACTTTTCGCGCAGAGGTGTTGTGCCGTGGTATCGAAAATCGTCGCATGTGGGCCCAATATCCTCAAAGCCACAAAGAAAGTGAACTGCGAGACTTAATTGTGTATCTGCGAGAAAGAACTCAAGCAAATGCCTCAATTGTTTGCACCGCACAAATCCGCCAAATAAAGGAAAAAAAGAAACATAAAGTTCTAGCCTGGTGCATTTATTCTGCTTCGAAGTGCATTTCTAGCACGTCAAGGATGCCCTTCTGGCAGCGAATGAATCTTACACCTGATCACTGCACCAACACATTTTGCGAAATGTGCAAGAGCATCGTTGTCTTCCGCTGGCTGCACTGCACCCGAAATGGTTGCTAGTATGCGCTCGGCGCTTCTCCCACATGTCTACACACGTGCCTTATTTTGCCCTTTTGGCCATGGGTGGTTGCAGCTCGTTGAGTCGAATATAGTGTGGGTTTCTGGCCGCCTGAGCACTCTCTGGCTGAACATCAGGGCCGCCTTTGTCCAAAATGATATGGAACTGCAAAGAGCAATTACAGAAATATAAAGCTCGAGCACTCAGCCAAGCGGAGTGGGAGGCCGATCTGGCCCACACGGGTCTCTCTGAGCAGCGCAGCCTGCTCACTAGGGCCCGGGAGGCAGCCCAAGCCAGTGGCATCCTGGACTGAGGAAACCACCCACGCTGTTCCGTTAAACAATTAAAGGTTAATTTCTCTCTCTCTTCGTCCAAAATGCCCCCTGGTGCTTCCTCGCTGCACTCTCCATGCTAAAATGGGATGGCATATCTCCATGTGCTCACAACTTGAATATTGGTTTATATTTGCAGTTTTTAACATCTCCAAGCGACTCAGATGGACGCAGATATCAGAATAGGTGCCAGCCCTGTCCACGGCAAATTTTATGTCATTTCCATCGAACGACATTTGGTCAAAATGATATTTGTTTGCTGCCAAACGAGAAAATATAATGACATTCGATGAAAATTACGTTAGGTATTTAATGAGTTTGAGGAACTCATTCAAACGCTATCAACGATGATATGAGTTATCTCGCCACCAGACTCGGCGAAAATATACGCCCAAAATAAACTTCAAAAGTACCACAGGCATTATAGTCCTACTGTGCATGTAATATTTTGTAGCTAGTTATTAAATTATGTGAAACATGCCAAATAGCATCGCAAAAAAAAAAAAAAAAAAGCTTCAACCCTCGCTACCAGCCACCGCACTCTGTGCGGGGGGCAATGGCCGCTGCTTAGCGGTTCCCTTTCACAGGCACAGCAGTTCCCTTTCGCCACCGTCTGGAAAATATGTTAAAATCGGCTTATATTAAATACGCGCTTGGATAAAGGAATCTCAAAAAAGCAATCTTTACTGAGTATCGTTCATAAATACCAGAGTAATTTTCTGCTCACAGCCCCGTAGCAGCCGCAGCGCTTGTGTGAGGCAGCTCATCCAATCTCGTGGTTCACGTACGCAGCTCCGCTGCTAATGCGTAGCCGAAATGACACCCTCTGTTTACTGTGAGAAAATTTATGACGCAATTGAAATTATTGTAAAGCAGTTTCACGAATAGGCAACTGACTATTTCCAAAACGCCGTCCGCTGTGGCTTCGAAGCGAAACCGTTAGGCCTAGCTACGACCAGGTCGTAGCGCTCGGCCAAAGCGTCCTCGTTCACCGCTCTCGCGGGCAGCACCGTTTTCGTTAAGGTCGCGGCACCGGGTGTGGCAAGTGATGCGATTTTGTCGTCTGCTTTCTTGGTGAGGCTGGGGTCCGGCACTTTTCGACGGGCATTTACGCCGAGCAAACGGTCTTGCGAAGACGCGGATCGACGGGCCTGCCTTGCGCGACACTGAAGGCTGTGCACACAAAATTACGGAACAATTCCTGTGCTCAGAGCAACACTTAAATCAATTTGGCCAAGTCTTGGGGCACTAGGGACTTCACTCTCACCTTTTTAGCTGGCTTTTTCTGACAAGATGAGAAAATACTGTTAACGGGCAAGCCACATCTTTGTCGTAGGCGGTCATAGATAGAACCTACAATCAGCGAGGTAGACACCAGTTCAAGAGTAACTTTATCGCTGCTTCCTCTCTAAAATTATGAAAAATAAAGTTGCGCCTGTAAAAACTGCAGAACTGATATTAGCGACGTTCCGCATTTCATTCACTTACCTCCTTAGCCGTATTGTTCTGAAAAATGAAAAAAAAAAAAACACTTTCAGTGGTTCACAAATACTTTTTCGTGCCATCTGCTTCCAAGAAGACACTGTTCCAACTAGCGTGTGTGCACCTCTAGAGCAATGACGTCCAGTTGTTTTTCCTCACGAAATTATGGGGACACACCCGCGCCTGCGTAATCATTATAAATAGAAATGTCGACGTCTTGACATTATAGTTAAGTTAATTCAGTTACAGTTTCAGCAGGATCCTTCTGAAGAATGAAAAGAAAACATTCAGTTTAATTAGCGCGTTCAGCGGAATAGCGTCTGCTGGGTTTTGCAACCCGCAAAAGAAATAAAAAAGCAAAACAAGAACAACATAGAACTGACATCTGGAAGTGGACATCGAACCGTCTGCCTTCTCCTAGCGCTGAAAACAGAAAAACAAAAACACAAAAATGGCACATGGAAAGTGGACACCGAACGGACTATCCCCTCCCAGCGCTGCAAACGTTTTTTCTGCATAATCCGATTCCCTTCAAGTCAGCGAGCGTTCTGGGACTGGAGATAAATCCCTCTAAGGCCTTCATATCGAATAGCGGCCCGTTCAGAACGCAAACGGAAACATGAACAGATTCCGGGGTCATTGCTCTCTGCCTATATGTGACGAGGCCTGCTGTCATGATGACGATTTAGCTGCCATTAACAAGGTGCTTGGCCGGCACCAAAACAGTGGGATTTAGTTTTAACAACACTTGGTGCCTGCTAGTATACTCTATAGAAGAACATTTGCATATAACACAGTCATGGTAGATCGTTTCCAAAAAATGGAAGACTTGCAATCAACTGGGCCGAGACCATCGTATCATTTACAAGCATTGGTTGCAGCTCACATAATTATAGAAGCGAACCTACGTCCGTAAATTCAGTCCAACTCTGAATGGCAACTTCGCATCATGAAAAGCACTGCCTTCACTTGCCTCCTTTCTTCGATCCACGTGTTGAAAAAAAAATAAGGCATTAATGCAACCAACCACATCATGCTGTGATGCGGTTCCGAGGTCGGAACCTTGTGGTACAAAGATTGATATCCGATCGAAACGGTGAAATAATAAATACACTGTGGTGCATTTTTAAATTTCTGGCAGTTCATTTCTAACAACTAGCTGCGATCACCTGTTTGCGATGTGTGTGTATGTATATATATTGCCACATGGTGTCCCAGATGTTTTTAGGTGGCACCTGGAAGAAAAGGACGCCGAAGTTGTCTCGCGTGCTGTGCGCGGAACTTTGCCTGCTGGTTGAGCTTCGTCCCGTCGTCTTAGTCACATCTAGCCCTGTTGTCCGTGACAATATATATATATCTGCTATCCATATAGGACAAAGTACCCATATATCCTATAATGAGTACTTTGGTTTCTGTTCAAAGGGATTCGCTGCTGTTCACATTGTTGGTGCCAGCAAGAAAATGTTCTGAATAATGTTCATTCCAAGCAAAGGTGAGCAGAACTTTTCTCACACATCTACGGCGCACTGTTTGAAGGTTTAGCGCAGGAAGATACTTTATACGCCTCGTTTTTGAGTGACACAGTTTTCGAAAACTGTCATGCGGAAAATGTGCTGATCATGTAGACCTTGAATTTCGTCAAAAAAAAGAAAAAAAAGCTACATCAATTTCGATGTCACTGTTCAGCCACATTGAGATGGAACCAAAAGAATATATGCTAGGATAGTGAGATTGCAGCTGATAAAGTCGAGGGCTAATTGGAGAGAGATGGGGGATGCTTTTCTCCACCAATGAACATGGATAAGTTAACTGTGACGAAGCGGTGACATCAATCGTAACAGAGACTAAGAACATTTGCTGTGTGCGAGTAGAGAACATTGTCATGTCATGATGGCACCGTAATTTTACGGTCTCGTACATGAAATAAACAGAGTGGATAAAAACGTTTTCCTCACCCGGAAATATCTCTCTGACCCACAAAGATCTCGAAACATTTTATTTGAGGCAATCAGCAACCTCCTTATTATGCTTTCAATCTGTCCACATATGAGGACATCATGTCATAAGGTGGTCCACGTAATCTGCTTAAGTAGAAAGGAAAATAGTAATACTCTAAAAAGTACAGTACACTCATGTCAGAACAACATAACAGAAATTTAAAACGACAGGTTGATGATAGGCCTTGCACACTCCGCTGGTGCGCTGTGGAAGGACTCGAAGCACTCTTTACAGAGAGGGACGAATTGTGGCGACTGCAGAAGTACCTTGTCTGGCTACGGCAGGCAGGACTTCGACACAAATTGGCTTGCTTCTGGTTACTCTTGTTTAGAAAAGGCTGCCCGACGTCTCATATGTTTTCCAGAGATGCATGGTGGCGCCCTCTTTTCTGTATAGAAGCTGGCGCAGGCTCATATTGGATGAGCAGGCTCGTCACATCGAGCTCCGTGCTGGTTCAACGTGGTTTATGAGCTCCTTGGCAACACGAACTCGGAACTTAAGTTGGTTCATAGAGTGTTCTTTGCCTTTATTACATCTCCATATAATGTCGAGGCGTTCGCAATTGCCGAATTTAGTAGGTGGAAGAGCACTCTAATGTAACCCCTTTTGTTCCGGACGTTACTTCGGTACCTTATTTCGGTACTACGCTGAAGCCCCCAACCTCAACAGCACTTCAAAAAGTGCCGCTTCGCAGGGGAATAAAGGGCGCATTTTTAGTGTACAAGCGACCCACTAGATGGCGCATAAAGCCCGCGAGAAATTGGGGTGTTTCCAGTTGCATGGTGTTTCCCGCAAAACATTAAACCACTTGCTACAGATGACGAGAGACGAACTGTCAGAGAAATCTGTGGAGCGTAGTAAAGTAATGGTAGCGGCAGGATTGAATGATGTTTTGAACGTTGACGGGGCGAGAGTAGTGGAGCGGTTGGCACAGGGAGTGGGATATGTGCGTGTAGTAGCTTTCGGTACTACGCTGAAGCCCCCAACCTCAACAGCACTTCAAAAAGTGCCTTCTGTTACTCAGAAGGAACCCAGAGATTGAAATGGAAGTGGCCAGGGTCAACCAATAAAATTAGAGAATAAAGCCGAGAGATGCGATTCGAGGTAACAGATATCGGCAAGGAAGTACGTAGAACAGTCCATGACGTGGGATTTCAGCGAGATGGAATCCATTCGAAGAAAAATGTGGGCGCTGAGATCAGTTAGTGCCTGGCAAGTCGTGTGGTAGCCTTTTTAGGGGGTCCGCGAGAGTCCCCCCCTATATTACACCAATTCGCCCGTTTGCCTGTAGTTCCGAGCGTAGGGCGTCACAGTGGAGCAAAAAATGTGAGGCTAGAGACCACCTCCAGCCAGCCGACCAGAAGAATGCTGACACCGGATAACATCGACGACGGACTCTCTGGACAGTAGCGCCTTTAACGCTTTAATGCTCAATTCCCCCTTAAAAAGATAGCAAGGTTGGAAGATGCAATCTTCCAGTGCCATTCATCGCGTGTTTACAGAGCAATATTCAAATATCTTTGCGAAGACGAGATGAGCAGCAGATTGCATCTATTTACCAAATGAAAGGTGTTGACAGAACGACTGGCTAGAGTCCACAGAGAAGGACCAGTTAGTTTGCGACCGATGATGGTCATGACAGTCGCGTGCTGTTGCCATCGGTACCGTGCCTTTCGTATAAGTTGCTATGTCGCTAAATGATATGCAGGGCGGGTGAGGCTGCTGCGCTGCCTGTGCCCACATGGCGCATTCGGAAGCGGGTACACTCGTTGCGGTGAGGGAAAGACGGGTGCAGCATATTCGTTCGTCAGGAGGTCAAAATCTGGATTTAGTTCCTTAGTGGTGAGGGATTTTTTGCATTAACGCGGTTTCATCCTGCAGCTAGCTGCCTTGATTAACGCTGGAGAAGGTTGGCTCGTCGCTCATTAAAATTTCCAAAGAAATGCTTGCTATAGGCACTCATTGATATCACACGTAGAAAGTACAGCGATACATTAGAGTCAGATTGAATCAAACTAAGGTAGTGCAGTTGTTCGTTTTCTTTTTTTGTGTGTGTGTTAAAGAGGAAACATACCTTCAGCGTCCCGCGAAAAAGGATCAAATCAAAGGCCAAGCTCACTCCCGCCAGACCCATGATGATGGCGTCAGAGTTCTTGCGTCCATTTACTGTATTAAAAGAGGAAGTACGATGTCGCTTACGTTGCAAGCAGCATAAGGAGCAAGCGAAGAGGTACGGCCATTTTGTATTTAGCGTATGGTGAGAGGTAGGCAATAGCCAGAAATGCCTTTATATTCCATGTGTGGTTTCGAAAACAGTTCGCATGAATTTCAATGATGGTTCGACGTTTGAAGCTGCAAGGAAGAAGAGCGATATGACTAATGGGACGAACGTTGTATAAAAGAGCCATATGAGCGACGGCAGTTGGTGACAACATCCTCACTTTCCACCCGCTAGCGATGTCGAATAGTTGCCAACCTCTCTGTCTAAAGTTAACGCGCGAGGAAGCAGGGAATGATGAAGTGCATTAATAAACATATTGGCATATGCGGGAAAAAACTAACTGCTGCGTCACTTGCTCGTCAAAGTTAAAAAAAAAAAAATGTTTCCCAGACGTGTTATCGTTACTTTCTTCTCTCGGCTTGCAGCACCTTCACCGGCGATCGTTGGCGATCGCGGGTTGAACCGGCGCGGCGATAAGTTAGCAGGCAGTGTAATCAGTGTGGCGGCGCATGCTCAGATGCAGCCGTTCTCTAACCCGGCGTTATCGGCAGACGTTCCGCATGCAGCCGAAATGAGTCCTTCTGAGCGCTATAAATAGCCCTGCTGACAACTGTACCTAATTTGTTCAAGCTGGAGCGGATTCAGATTGTGTTCATGGCCATGCAGTATATTTGCGTAAAATATACATTATGATTGAAACATAAACTGGCGTGGTTGGACATATAACGACGTGTTAGCCACTAAATACTACTGCGTGATTAACTACAAAATTCGCCGAATAGTCTAAGAAATGATGACGTCACATGGTCACATGACATGGCCGAGCTTTGATTGGTCGTAGAGTATATGTCGTCATACGATTACGTGACACCAAAGTTGTCCACTAGGCTCCTTTCTGCAGTCCTTGTTCAAACGTTAAGTTAAGCTTTGTTAAGTCAAACGTTAAGCCGCAGATACAATAGCGCAGGTGCAGACTGACTGTAATTTTGTTTGGGAAAAGTGGGAATAGTTCTTGGTTACCGGGCTGTCTTCATATTTCCAATTTGACTCTGATGTTTTGCAAGCTTTCGAGTCACTAAATCTGCGCTCTCATTAAGCCGGGCAGTTGCCCTATCCTCATTCAAATGACAGGACGTGCAGCATTCAAACAGCGGCTCTTATTGACATTTTCCGGAGTATTTTGTGGTTCGTTGATGACATTGCTTTGCTCAGGTGATGAATTGCAAAATTCCACCAATGTCCCAGACAGGTAAAGCATAATCACAGGTCTAAAAATTAAAATGCAGAAAACTAAAGAAACGTTCAATAATTCTGTGAGTGTAACAAAAATTTAGAACAGGCAGCGAGGCGCTGGAAATTGTAAGCGAGTGAAATTATTTAAAAGTAGTAGTCGCCACAGATTCGCACCTCGAGATTGAAATGACTAGAAGGATAATACTAGATTGGAGCGCATTTGGGAGGCACTCTGAGATCATGCATGGTGTCCTATCAGTATTCCTCAGGATAAAAGTATATATAACATTGGTATCATACCTATGGTCACCTATGGGGCAGAAACGGAGAGGCTAATGAGAGGACAACATACTTGGGTCTGGGAAAGAAAAGATAGATGTACAATGATGAAACAGGAAAAAAAGAAGAGTGGTTCGGCAAGAAACGCAAGCTAATGAATATAGCTAAAATTAGCATATAAGGTAAAGTCGAGATAACCGATGGTCGTTATAAGGGTAACTGAATGAACTCCAAAAGAACGCAAGCGCAGCAGGGTGGCGGCAGAATGTTACGTGTGCGGATGAGAGTCAGGAGTCTGCATGAATTGTCATTTATTTATTTATTGAAACACTTATAATATTAGAACTTGTGACGGTGCACTAGGGACCTCTGCTGGCACCTGGCCCTACCACAGTAACAGAAGCCGAGGCGGGTGTTGGTTCTTTTGGCGTCGGCTGCCGTAAAAGTTAGTTATTAGTATTTATCGTAGCATTTAAGAGACGAACACAGAGAGATAAGAGGACGCAGTACTGGCGATAAGCTATGATATAGCTTTATTCTTTTATGCTATTATTCTTATAATGCTATTATATAGCATCAGCTCTGCCCCAAAGGGAATCACGGATGTGTCACATACGCAATCACTTTCCCTTTCTCTAATATGGAAACCTTGCAACATCTCTTTTGCTTTGTATCGCCGTCCTTGTCCCAAATATTTATTTCATGAAGCTATGGTTCACGCCCCCCGCACTGTGCGCAATAATTAGGCGAATGCGTCTCTCCTTCTTCATTTAATGTGAGCAAATGTTCTGTTTTGTGGTCTACAACACAATGACCCTCGCAGTCTTCGCGCAGTTCAATGGAATTTGATACGCGATATCGGTGCGACATCTCACGAACTGCTTGAAATGTTTTTTTTTTTCTTTTGAAGCTATTCTTTCTTGCATTGCGCGTGATACGCGAGCAAAGTTTGGCAAGCGTTTTTGCAGCGGAAAACGCTAGACGTGCACCATATCTATCTGCCACTTTTTAACATCGTGGGGCACCTTATGAACACGCGGCACTACTTCAGGTTTCATCGTAATCTTCCCTTCCTAGCGTTCGTTGGTTTCCAGAGTGGCTTCTTTTGGTCTTCTCAACTAGGGTGCGGCAACCGGCACGATGCCCGCGCAAGGAAATCGTGCTCAAGCAGCTTTTCAATCTGCTTAATCGAAGCTTGACGGCATAGCATGAAGGCACGATTCCACGAGAGCAAATGTAACTGTGTAAAGCACGAACTGATCTCAATCACATCCTTTGCGAAGGCCCTCAGGCTCCCTTTAGCGGAAGAAGCCAAAAGTCCTTTGGCCAATGGGAGGCCTTACTACTTAGCTCCGAAGCGGAGATTGATCTGACCTTCCGAATGGCTGAAGCCGCCACTAGGGTCCATGGACTCCTGGGTGCTGTCTAGGTGAGAAGGCTGAAACCTCGCTTGCACCTGTTCGACGGAAAAAGTGTTACAATCCAATCGAGCGTTCGCTGTCGTCGAGGCTAACACCATCCTGGGCGCGCACTGCGCCAGAATTTAAATATAACGGATGCCTGAAAAGATGCCGCCTGCGGACACTTTAGAACTTATAAAGCAATTGGGTATCTTGTAGTGCGGATATGATGCCCTCTGGAGGCACTGTAGTGCTTGAATCGCGCATCGAATCTGTGGATCGCCGATGATGGATGCAGAGTGATGTAGTAAAGAGATGATATAAATGAACCTATACATCGCCTGCTGTGTAGCGTTCACCCATCTACATTCCCTGGATTATGCCTCTAAACTGTTGTCCCCATTGCCAGCGTCCGCCAGCCCTCGCGGAAAGGGAAACTGTTGCATTTCAAGCGGTATCACGCTGTACTTCATCGCCCTGTCTCGCGCAACTCATGTGGCTTTATTCGTGGATACTAAGCAGCCTTGCAGACGGATGGAACTTTGTAGCTGGTCGCAGGTGGGCAAGTGCAATGTTTAATGCGAATTCATTTCTTGGTTCACGAGTAACGTCATCTAAGAATGCAATCAAAGCTTGTCATCAGTGGCTGTCACCAAATCGTGTTCACGTGTCCCAGGCGAGCGTGCTAACCGCTACCTTGTATCATCTTCATGCGAACGTGTCCGTAATTCTTGTTTTGCGAAGGGCGCTGGATGGCTTTGACGGAAATAAACGAACAAAACGTTAACAATAATTAGAATCGAATAAAAATAAATCATAAAACCTAATATGAAAAAAATCTGAAAAATAAATATCTAAAATAATTAAAAATGATGATGCGTCCAGTGTCGAAACATCCGCAGCAACAATTATCACGCTTTCCAATTTCTCCAGCGCAAGTTCTGCAGTGCTTTGAAAATTTTTCATTCATCGTGGTTTCGCATGTGCTTTCTCATTTCGCCTAAAGATACAAAGCGCCTCGCATTATGTACTCTCTTCAATTTCTGCGTATGCTTATTAATTTGTGGAAGCAAACCTCGGGGTTCGTACGTGCTCGAGAAGCGTAAGGCGTTATATCCCGTGCAGTTCTTTTGCATGTTTAAGGCCGGTATGAGTGGCTGTATTTACGAACTTTCCCCGACTGTGCGGGCTAACGTTATTCACGGCGCCTCGTGTTAGGCTCAGTGGCGCTACTACTCTAGGCACAAGTCACTTAATCGCCCCCCCCCCCCCCCGCCCCCCACCAGTACCAATAGCGCAAACGCTTCTTACGCAAAATAAAAAGAATCCCCAGATAGGTGTGTCAATCTTCCACAGCAGGTTCTAGCATACCTAGCACGGGCTGCCTATAGTTCGGCAGCACGTAATGCTTTTCAGTGATAGGTGAAGCACGCTTTGCAAGGCGCACACAAATCCTTGTTGCACTATTGTAAAACCGCCGCACCATCTTTGAGAGCTTGTTCGCTTGTTCTTTTAACGTTTTTTGTGCGCTAATACCGCTGCTTCTACCCAACCTGCTGTCATTGCCTGAGCGAGTACCTATGTGACGTTGAGAGAAAATAAAATATCACCCCCGTTTAGTTCCGATCCAGCGGCGCTGTGAGATCAGCTTCACTGAGGTGGTTAGTGTTAGGCCGTCGTTTAAGTACGTGATGTATAGTGTAATAGTCAACACAGAATTAGTCTAGAAGCCATTACCTGAAGCGCAAGCGCGCACTTTAGTTCCCGAGTGCCGTATCGCAACGCCTAATTCGTGCAACTGAACCGACGAAACCTGATTTGTGGCTACTACTATTTGCTGGTTAAACTTCTAGCAGTTCTGTTGACCTAAAACACCATTATTTGTCGCATTTTGCATAACCTAATGGAGTCGCGGATAGGCAGTCCTGAAAGTAGCTTCCTTGTACGCATATCAAAAGCACTATGCCAAGGTGCCTCTCCAGGGTATCAATGCATTGAGTAAACAGAAAAGAAAGGATTGAACTCAAACTAGCTTGTGCTATAGCATATACGGCTCTCAACTAACATGGCGTGACTAAAGTCCCTTGATAGCGTGGAAGAAACGCGAACTTAACAGCACGCGCGCGGCGAACGAGCGATGCCCCAAAAAGCGCACCGTGGGCAGCGCGCGGAGCCGGCGGGCGAGGATATTCGAGGAGGAAAACGCCGGAGGAGAGTGTCGCTACTTTCAAATTATGGGGGGATTAGGCGTGACTCATATTGCGACCCCTATGTCTCCCGATTAGAGCGACTCACCCCATTTGGAGATATCGTTGACATCCGGGATGTACGCGGCTGTTTTGTCTTGCCACAGTTTATCCTTGAAGCCAAGTAATTTGGATGACAGGCTGAACCCGTTCATGCACTGCAATGGGCATGCATTTAATCCACATGCATTTAATCCAACCGGGCACCGAAGCGAGTGCGATGGTTTCACGACAGTAGGTGTTAGAGGGAAATTAGTGGGAGTCTGGACAGGAGATCTCATGGTGTCTGCTTAGCAAGTAGCCCTGAAGGATAACTTCGCTGTCAACTTAAACGTTCTACGTAGCTTTGGCTCTAGAATTTGGGTATGTGTTTATATGATTGCCACGGATAAGCAGAGCGACGAGAACGAAGTTCTCGTGCGCGGTTCACTCGTGTTGTGCTGTGCTTGTGTGTTGTGCCCTTGACCTCTTAGTCTCAAACCTCGTATTTTATTTGGTGGAGGTGCGATGTACGTCAACCCTCTTCATTCTGCCCAGGGAGCGAAGCCTTCCGGTTGCTTTGGCATTCGGCCACGACTATTAGGAGCCTTGCGTCCGGGTATACGCCAACTTAACTTGACCCAACTGAACCTGCCACTCTACCCAGCTCCGTACTCAGCAATGTCCCAACACGATACGATCAGGAGAAACTCAGAACCGAACCAACGCACCACAAAACAAAATGTGTAATAAATTAATTAAATAAAACAAACGGTATCTCTGAAAGCTGATTGATATGTTCTCCCGGCGCGGACTTTAAATGGAGGAATGACCGCTCTTCCGAATGTCTGAAGCGGTTCGCCCTTTACAGATGTTTGTCAACCGGGCTGGTTAATATACATCGTATACGATGCTGATTATGTAGCCCCTCTGATAGCTCAACGCGTTACAGCAGGACAGCAGACACTGACTGTGTCAACATACTATACGTCGTCTGAAAAATTCTGCCCCTACAAAGATGATTTCCACAGAGGAAGGAGAACGTAGGACAGGCTCTAGCTATACCAGCCGCATAGAAAAAAAAATGTGACGGAAGTTACCCGCGCTTTCGCAATGGCTACCGGGATTATTTGGTCACGCATCGTCTCAAGCGTCGCCTGCATCAGTTGAGAATTCGCATTTTTATGAAAATGTTGCGTTTAGCCTTGGGTACAAGGTTCCGCAGACGATGCAAGTGAGCGTTGGTGTTCACTGTTCTGCCTTTATTTTATTGAGAATACCTTTGCCCGCGGTTCTAGAAGCCCGCTACAGTCGACGGCAGCCCGGCAGAATTAGAAATCATCTGCTCACCCTCATCTTCAAGGCACTAGTGTCGCTGGCGCAAGCGCGTGTCGCGTGAGCTTTTAGATAGAGGGAGCCCTCATGCACGTAAATAAAAATTTAAAATTAACGGCTTCTTCACAATTCTTTGCTTCATCCGTGGGACAGCTTTCTGCAGTTATGCAGTCAAGCATGGAGGAAGATACGAATTAAGAAGAAATCATTAAGCCGCATTTTCGAAGCAGGATGTGAGAGCTCCCCCTCGCTCCAATCGACGCGCCTTCAGCGTTTCCATGGTGTCAGGACGTCTTCGCATGGGCCGTGAAGATAAAGCGAGCAGACGATCGCGCATTGTCCCGGGACACCACCACCTGTCGCGGGCTTCCAAAACCGCTTCCGAAGGCATACCGAAAGAACTAAACACGCAACAGTGAAGCCCAACGCTCACTGTAGACCTTCAAAACGTAGCGCCATCCGCGAAATGTAAAAATTCAATATACATGTGAATTCCCAACTCTACCCATTCGGCATTGTCAACAACGCAGACGAATGGGTGATGCAGACGACGCGTGAGACGAATCGAATATCTGGGAATCTAGTCCTTCCCCAAGCACGTGACTTCCACCACAATCCTTTTTTAGACAACTCAAACTGCAAAGGCCCCTGCCAAGCTTTCCTCCTTACATGCAGTAAGGGTACAGAAGCGATGCTTTCTTTGGAGTGTTTACAATCCAAGCAGTCACGGAATATCTGGCCTCTTTGACGGTTTTGATGTACGTACTACTTTGGCCTTGAGAATACTACGCGCACCAGCAAGGAACATGTCATCTAAATATTGTCTCTCAATCTTTCGCTGCCTTGACGGCTTTTGTAAGTGAGCGCTCGAACTGTAATTTCTTCGTGAGACAGATACCACAAAGAGGGCTATGTTTTCGAATACACGCGTGCTATCTGCTGGTTACACATCATCCTTTTCTCAGTCGGCGCTACCTGACGATTGCTTGCGCGTGAGTCTGTTATTTTTTCTTTTTCAAGATTAAAGACCAGGCGCACAGCATAGCACCGAGGATCAATAGGGCCGAAACGAATAACAGCATTCTGCTTCAAATGCATTTATACAAAGGATATGTTTTCAGGTTCATCAGTCTAACGAAACGGAATGATCCAGTTGTCATTTCATCGCAGTGTGTGTGCACTCACGGGCGTACACAGGGATGAAGGGAATAAATTATAGCCGTTAAATGCGTTCCCCTATTAAATTAAGAAGTATTTGTGACGTTTTTCATTTTTTTATACATCTAACAATGTCAAAAGCTGTACGGAACACATCCAGGCTGTGCACTTCTGCTGGACCAGCCGCACCACGAGGCAGCTGAGTTGACAGCCATCATAAGTTCTCTCATTTTTAAAAATCACTACAATACTGAATTTATGTGCTGTGCTCTTTCTGTAAAAACAAAATACGTCGAATTCAGTTGTCTTTGCAACAATTAGGGGGTTATGATTTGCGACTGCACAAACGTTCAGAGCCTAGATTTATAACTTTCATACTGGATCACAAAATATTGACAAAAACATAAAAACGATACATACCTTGCCCGCTTCCTCACAATGCTGTAGACTGGATAATATACATGAAGAATACACAAGTCTAAGCAGTATAAGAATGAAAAATTAAAAAAAAACCACGGCATTAAGTAACAGTATAGCGTCATTCTTGTCTCCTCAAGGTAAATCAAAAAGATATATACCTTGCCCGCTTCGTCACAGTGCTGTAGACTGGATAATTTACATGAAGAATACACAAGTCTAAGCAGTATAAAGATGAAAAATTAAAAAAAAAAAAAGCCACGGCAATAAGTAACAGTATAACGTCATTCTTGTCTCCTCAAGGTAAATCAGGCCAGAACATCTTCCTGTGGAACCTGATACGCTCGATTGTTCTAAGTTTGTAGCGGAGTATGGACCAGAAAAGGGCTCTCTAATATTCGTCAGGTAGTGCTTCCCGCTGCCGGAACTACTATAGGTGTCGATTCGGGTGTCACCTCTTCCGCACCATACAGGATGTCACTGAAGTTGCCGTCAAAATTGCGTAAGAAATTCCTCAAAAGGAGGTCTGCAGCCCTCGTGAACTGAAGTTAAGCTTGCGTTCTCGAGCGCGCAAGAATGTAAAGGCTTTTTGATGGTTTGGTTTGGTTTGCGGAGCTTAACAGTAGGTGTGCCAATCCTCCACGGCAAGTTCTAGCATACCTACTTTCATATGGCAGCATACCTATCATGTGCTGCCTATGGTTCGGCAGCATCTATCGTTTTGCAGCAATAGGCGAAGCACGCTTTGCAAGGCGCACACAAGTCCTTGCACTATTGTAAAACTGCCGTACCATCTTAGAGAGCATGTCCTATAATATAATAATAAGAATTGGTTCACAGGAAGGGAATGCCGCAGTATCGGTCACGCTTCTTCTGTGGACACCTGAACTGCGCCATAAGGGAAGGTTTGGTTTGTGGGGTTTAACGTCCCAAAGCAACTAAGGCTATGAGAGACGCCGTTGTGGAGGACTCCGGAAATTTCGACCACCTGGGGTTCTTTAACGGGCACTGACATCGCACAGCACACGGGCGCCTTGCTTTTCGCCTCCATTGAAAAGCTACCGCTGAGGCCGGGATTCGATCCCGCGTCCTTGGGAAGAGTAGTCGAGCGCCGTAACCACTGCGCCACCCCGGCGGGGTGCTTATTGAAGGAATCATATGACTTCCCACGCTTGCTCACTAGCGCACTGCAACATGTGAAGCCCCACAGGCACGCCTAAGTAAGATGCACTTACGATGCACACCATGGAGGTCAAAAGCAATGTAGCTTTCGTGCTTCTGCGGCACATGCTTTCTGTCCAGACCAGTCTGAAAGAATAATGATGATTGGTTCACAGGAAAGGAAAGGCGCAGTATCTGTCACACTTGTTCTGTGGACACCTGGACCGCAAAATAAGTGAAAGGAAGAAGGTGGGAATAAAAGCGAAAAGGAAGGGGTGCCGTAGTGGAGGGCTGCTGCATAATTTAGACCACCTGCACACGGACGCCACTTCATTTCGTCTCCATCGAAACGCAGCCGCCGGAGGTCGGGAACGAACCCAGGTACTCCGGGACATTAGTCAGGTAGCAGTCTGCAAGACGCCAGTATCGTATTGTTATTATGACGTGCTTTGTACGGACGTGGGGGGGGGGGGGGGGGTATTTACAGGTATCGGTCCAAACAGGACTGCGGCGAAGCGTACAGACGTCCCTCTGCCCTTGGTCTTTTCTTCACCAATCTACCCGACCGTTCATCTGCGAAGGCACGTGACAATATCATGATAAATAAATTGGTTCACAGGAAGGGAAAGGCGCAGTAACTGTCACACTTGCTCTGTGGACACCCGAACCGCGCCGTAAGGGAAGGGAGGAAGGTGGGAATGAAAGTGGAAAGAGAGAAAGAGGAGCCGTAGTGGAGGGCTACGGAGCAATTTCGACCACCTGGGGATCTTTAACGTGCGCTGACATCGCACAGCACACGACGCCTCTTCGTTTCGCCTCCATCGAAACGCAGCCGCCGCGGTCGGGTTCGAACCCGGGAACTCCGGCACAGTAGACGGGCGTCTTACCACTGCACCACCCCGGCGGGGCCAATATCATGATGCTGAAAACTGTCTGATGTCCGTACACATTTAAAAATTATCCGCAACAAGCGGCGAAAATGGTGTTGCGTAATATATTTGTATTCAGATTTCTAGGATGAATACAATTAAGATATCATGGTGGGTGTACCGTAATAGCACGTCGCCAAAGAATAAAAACTTTGTACATTGCGAAATTTTGCACCTTAATTATTGTTGAGTCCATTATTCACTTTAAAGGATTATGCTGGCGTGGAGCGGTCATTCATTGAGCACTATTCAAGTAACGTTGGAAAAAATGTTTCCCTTATTACGATACGACTATTAGAAAACTTTCTTCTATAAGCTAAGTGGAGGTTGAAAGAAACGCAGCGCGGACTTTAAATATACAGTCCTGAATGTGAGACCGTATTTTTATCAGTAATATATTTCCGAAATTGTAAATGGATTCCTGGAGCGATATTTACTACATTCTTTCTTTCGACAGCGAAAGAAAGAAGTGATTTGTTTGTTGCGACTGGAAGGAAGAAGGAAGAGCAAGTGCAACGGCCGGCTACTGGCATATCTGTTAGCCATAAGGGCAAATTCATGAGAATGGAAATATGTGAGATTAATTTAATCTGGCCATGTCCGCCGCTACTTCAGAGTTCATTCACAAGTGGATTAGAAAGGTCCGAAATCAATTTTAGTTGGTTTACAGGAAGAGAAAGTCGGAATATTTCTCGCACAGCTCGGCGCAAAGCTGAAACGCACCAAAGTAAGCGAAAATAAATGTGAAATGATTATAAATACAGGAAATGAAAGACAATGCATCTGTTACACTTGGTGGGTGCCTCAATCACGCCTTAGAAAAGGGTGGCTGCTCCTGGCCCCACGGGGCTGGGACTGATAGGTCACTGCAGCTTGCGGCGGGGGCTAGCCTGCCACCATATATTTATCTGTTGCAGGCCGTCATTGCACCCGCTACCGTTTTGGTGATGGACGAGGGCCGTTGCGATGCGTGTCTTTCTCTCCCTCTCCTTTTTCTTTCTTCTCTATTTTGTCTTCTGTCTGCACGAGGGAGCGGAGGTGGCCCCGCCGTGGTGGTGCAGTGGTAAGACGCCCGACTACTGTGCCGGAGTACCCGGGTTCGAACCCGAACTCGGCGGCTGCGTTTCGATGGAGGCGAAACGAAGAGGCGTCCGTCTGTTGCGCGATGTCAGCGCACGTTAAAGATCCCCAGGTGGTCGAAATTACCCCGTAGCCCTCCACTACGGCTCCTCTTCCTCTCATTCCACTTTCCCTCCCACCTTCCTCCCTTCCCATACGGCGCGGTTGAGGTGTCCACAGAAAACAAGTGAGACATTTACCGCGTCTTTCCCTTCCTATAAATCAATCAATCAATCAGGGAGTGGAGGTGGCTGAGCTACAGAGTCAGTAGCAGGCCCGTGCATTTTCTTTTCCTTCTTCCTTCAGTCGCAACAACAACAACAACAACAACAACAACAACGACAACAGCACTGACAACAACCGTGCCGTAAGGAAAAAGGGGAATCTTGGAATGAAAGGAAAAGAGGTGCCGTAGGGGAAGGCAGAATATTTTAAACCACCTGATGATTTTCTGGGGATTATGGCAATTAGAGAGCATTCAGTCGACATTCGGTTCAGCAGCGTTGAACCTCTCTAGCTTTCTACTTTTTCGGAAATCATTAACAACGAAGTTTCAGCGCTTCGCTTGGCCATCTACTACTTATTCGAAACGCTCCACGCAGTGGTGAACACGCGCGATGTTTCTCTAGCGCAGTTAGCGACAACGCGGATACATACCGATACATAGGATTTTACTTGCTCAGAAATCGAGCAGGTCTCTTGCTCATTATTCGTTCTCTTGATTCTTACGCCCCATTAGTCGACAGATTTACCCACGTGGTAAAACGCGTGCTAATTCCCCATACTTCATTCATTACAATATCTTCAATTCCTCTCATCCTCTAGAGTAGCCTGAGATCACCGCAAAAATGCAGATAATTTTGGCTAGAGTTATGATAACGCGAGAAAGCAAGGTTTCAAAAAATTTGATTTGGGGATTTGATTTATTGCAGTTTGTTGCAAAATACAGTTTTTGCCGTGGGACCGAGGCAAAAGGTGACGTACAAGTCACATGACTGGGCCTTCGGTACCACTATAGACATGTGTAACACAACGTAGCAGGCACCGAGCAGCACAAAATAGTCAGTCATATGTCAGAATATAATGCAAACACAAACCAGGAGCAAAACATATCAAATACAATCTTTAACATACATCAAGGTAAAAGTGTCAACAGTAATTGGTGCTACACAACGAAAATAGGAAACAAATAGTCATGTATGTATCAAAAAGTACATCTTAATTTTTTATTTGAATGTTAACAAGGAGGATGATTGTTCAAGTAGATCAAATATGTCAGGATAACAGTTCAAGAGGTTAGGGATTTGCCAGTGAATTAACTGTATTCCATACCCGGTCCTTATGCGAGGTTTTATAAAGTTCACATTTCTAAAGACGTAATGTAGATCTGCCCCGCCGGGTTGGCGCAGTGGTTACGGCGCTCAACTGCTGTTCCCAAGGTCGCGGGATCGAATCCCGGCCTTGGCGGCCGCTTTTCGATGGAGGCGAAAAGCAAGGCGCCCGTGTGCTGTGCGTTTTCAGTGCACGTTAAAGGACCCCACCTGGTTGAAATTTTCGGTGTCTTCCACTACGGCGTCTCTCATAGCTTGATTTGCTTTGGGACGCTAAACCCCACAAACCAACAAACCAACCTAATGTCGATCTGTGCTGATAACCCTACTTAAAAATGCATTACTGCCTGTTTTGTATTGTCGGTATATAAATTCGGATAGTTGTTGTTTATTAAGGGCTGGAATACTTAATATATTACTTAGTTTAAAGTATGCAGACGCAGAACCATATCTAGACAGATTGTAAATAAACCGAAGGCCTTTTTTTTTTTTTGCAAAATATAAGTCTTTTTCATGTTGGTCTTTCTACCCACTCCTCATACCAACAGGCTGTACTGAACACGAGAGTGGACAGTGGAAAAAATATAGTTGCTTCCTCAAGTGCATTGGCAGAAGCGGGCGAAATTTATTCAGTATACCTATGTATCGGGCTGTTTTGCTGGATACAAAGTCTACATGATAGGACCAGCGGAGGTTTTCATGATATAGAACACCTAAATACTTCTGCACTGAAACACGTTCTAAGGAGATAGATTGGAACGAAAGTGTGATATTTTTATTTATTGGTTTATTGATTTGTATTCATTGGTTTATTGCTGCTGTTATGAGCTTGGTGTGCTGTAGTTTCAGCTATGCAAGTGGCTCCATCCGGGATCCTACGCGTCAAATGGCAAATGTTTTATTGGGGGCTCTACCATTAGCTCTGGTGCATCGGCACGCTTGATCATGAAGGTCAGTGATTTAACTCTACTGGTAGCGCCGACAGGGAACCGCCGCGCCTAACTGCGAATGTTTAACTCTACTTAACCCTGGTTATAATGAGCGTAATACCCTCCTCATTGGCTCAGTGGTTAAAACGCTCGGCTTTTCGCATGTGCACTGCAAAATGACTGTTCCTATGCTCCCTTGGTAGCCAATGATGAGTATGATTGCGCCATTACAGAATGATGGTCGCTAGTCGCATTCGTTGCTTGGTAGTTGTAAAGAGAAATTTATTAAACAAAATGTTTACGAGAATTTTAGTCTCCATACTAAACTACAAAACTGAAGTATATATTGCTAGGACATTTATTGGTCTGACAAGGACTCTCCCTCACACACACACACACACACACACACACACACACACACACACACACACACACACACACACACACACACACACACACACACACACACACACACACACACACACACACACACACACACACACACACACACACACACACACACACACACACACACACACACACACACACACACACACACACACACACACACACACACACACACACACACACACACACACACACACACACACACACACACACACACACACACACACACACACACACACACACACACACACACACACACACACACACACACACACACACACACACACACACACACACACACACACACACACACACACACACACACACACACACACACACACACACACACACACACACACACACACACACACACACACACACACACACACACACACACACACACACACACACACACACACACACACACACACACACACACACACACACACACACACACACACACACACACACACACACACACACACACACACACACACACACACACACACACACACACACACACACACACACACACACACACACACACACACACACACACACACACACACACACACACACACACACACACACACACACACACACACACACACACACACACACACACACGCACGCACGCACGCACGCACGCACGCACGCACGCACGCACGCACGCACGCACGCACGCACGCACGCACGCACGCACGCACGCACGCACGCACGCACGCACGCACGCACGCACACGCACACGCGCACGCGCACGCGCACGCGCACGCGCACGCGCACGCGCACGCGCACGCGCACGCACACGCACACGCACACGCACAGTATACATATCATACAGACTCTTTGCAAATGCTAACACCTGTGTTGGAATCGGACATCATGCCGTTCGAAAGCACTTGCCTATACTTCCTTGTGGGGAAGAATAGGCGCGGTCCCTCTGCCGTTCACAACAAGAATAAACCCTGTACACAAAGAAAACGTTTAATAACACTCTTGCAAATGATACATCAATGAATGTACAGTCTTTGTCAAAAGTATACAGCCCAAGGGTTTTTCTTTTCAGGCCCGTAGCAGAGCTCGTAACGCCAATCTACCGTTCGAAATCTCATAGATGACAAATCCTGTCCTCATTCTCCTCTAGCTTGCATTCACATTGAAGTATTGCTGCCAGGAGCCGCGTTACAGGGCTCAGAAGAGAAATCCTTGAGCTGTATACTTTTGACAAAGACTTCATTCCGAAGAAGCCTTCAATCCGAGATTCGTGGCAAAGCAATGTAAGCCCAATGCACTCAGAACCCAAATATGGTCATGCCGTATCTTAGGAGCTCTGGCCCGAACCCCTCGTATAAAACAAATTCATCATCTTGTCCCTCTCGCAGGGGCAGCACAGAAAAATAAATTTAAACAAAGGGTCTCACTGCGGTAAACAGCGTACAGAATTTGAGCCTGCCACCTCTTAGAAGAATATAACGCGTTTGCCAGCGCCGGAGAAATGCGGGCCCCCACCTAAACGCTGATTTCATAGAATTATACTATACAGCCGTCTGAGTCTTACAAAAACGGCGATTAGAGCACTGCAAAACATGAGACGACGCATTAAATATGCTAGTAAATCCTGGGTGAAAGTGCTCAGTGCACTGTCCGAAAGAGATTCGGTCCGCATGCGATGTGTTCCACTGCGGCGGATTCGCCGACTTCTTAATTAACTTATACGTCAGTGAAGCTGACAATATGTCAATATTTGATATCGACTGGGCGAATGCGTTAGCTGAGACGCGACTATTTTTGTTTCAATCAGACGTTGCGATGAGGTGCACCAGTGGCCCATGCTAAATAACTGTGTCGTTGTTGTTGTTGTGGCTGTACGAAGAAGGAAAAGAAAATGCACGGGCCTGCTACTGGCTCTGTAGCTGAGCCACCTTCGCTGCCTCGTGCAGACAGAAGACAAAATAAGAAAGAAGAGGGAGAGAAAGACGCGCGCCGCAACAACAGCCGTCGTCCACCACCTAAGCTGTGGCGGGTGAAATTACGGCCTACAAAAAATAAAAATTTGGTGGCTGACTAGCCCCCGCCGCAATCGGCGTTGACCTACCATCCCAGTCCCGTAGGGCCAGGAACTGCTAACTACCAACTAACCGTGGCACGCAACATTCTAGAGAGGCTGTTACACGCGCGCTGTTCCGGCGGCGGCGCAGCTCGAGAGCAGCGTTGGGGAGAAAAAAAAACTGTTCTTCAAAGCCCGTTTAACTGCTTTTTCGTGTTCTCTCTGTGCCATGGTCATCGTGGCGCACCCTCCATGCTTAACACGAGGCTACAATTCGTTGCCTTAAGTAATAGTTAGTCATTTTAATGTTTAGCATCAGAACATTCTGTACAAAATATAGCCTGCCAGTGACCAGCGCCCTAACGAACATAAAAACTAGTTTCAGCATTTGATCAGACATAACCGATTTCTGCAGTTGACATTTACTAAAGTTCTGTCAAAGCGAATACCTAATTTTCTGTGTCGCCTGCACCTGCAGGACGGCTTATCGTTCATATTGAATTACTTATCAAATGCGAGCTAGGAAACGCTTATCATGATGAACGTTTCGGACTTTAGAGAGTGCCAAGAGAAACCATTGTCGGACAGCTTTCCGCTCAGGAAAATACGGCATTTTCATAAGACCTTCTTTATAAGATAGTAAGTGCCCTATTGTTGCTGCCAACTTTCGCTAAAAATGTTCGTGACCTCACTGTGGAATTCGCCATTGTTCTGCACGAAAACCCAAACAAAAATATGGAAACAAATGTACAGACAAGCACTGCTGCCGACTGCTGTTACTGCGAAGTCTTCTTCATCGTCTTTTCTGTGCACTTGCTCCAGACAGCGGAGCTCTCCAGAAAACTTCACGCTCCGTTCCGTTTTGTTGTAAAATAAACAACGACAAAGGGGAAAGGTAAAACAAAGACATCTGAATCCCGTAAAATTAATAAAATAATAATAATAATAATAATAATAATAATAATAATAATAATAATAATAATAATAATAATAATAATTGGTTTGCACGAAAATAAAGGCGCACTATCTGTCACACGTGCTGTGGATACCTGGGCCCGTATTCCGAAATTGCGTCGTTATCGAAGTGTCGCTATCTCGCATGACCTCGAGTCATTTGACTGGTCTAAACGCCGGAACTGGGTGTTGTCACTACGGAACCGGATGAGGTGACAACATTATGTTCCGATGTTTCCACCAATCAGATGACTCGAGGTTTGGGAGATAGCAAACCTTTCGATAACGAAGCTAACTCGGAATACGGGCCTTCCGCGCCGTAAGGGAAGGGAGGAAGGTGGGAGTGAAAGCGGAGCGAGGTAAACAATACAATTCAAGGTACTGTCTTGAAAACGTTGGTGACCTCGACTTGTTGGTCCCAAAGAAGTATTGTATTTGGAACAATATATTCATAGTTGCCCTTGCGCCATAAAACATCATATAACTAACTTATTGGTCCCAAGGAGGTTATAATAGAATCGCCTCCTCGTTCTGATGTTTGAAATGTGCGCGACAACTGAGTCTCCTTAATTGCTAACCACAGGCGGCGTTAGCCTTGAGTTGTATCTGGCACTAATTACTCCAGTGGAGCGACAGAAAGAAGATTTATTGAAGTGATGTGGTGGTGGTGGTAAAACTTTAATCTCCAAAAAATATAGGATAGGCGCCAACCTATCAGGCTATACGATGACTTGGAGCCCTTGGACTGGAGCGGCGTGGCGTGTTTTACCAGTCGAATTGCACCTAGTTGAGTCTCAGGGTGTGAGCTCAACAGTAGAGTCTCCCAAAAGTCTTCCGTTCTGTCTGTTCGTTTATATTTTTTATTCCTGGACACATCCATATCATATGTACCAGATCCGCCTTATTCTGACATAGTTTGCACCTTTCTGAGAATTGCTCCGGGTACCACTGATTTAGGGCAGCTGGGTTCGGGAAAGTCCTTGCTTGTAAGCGCCTCCAAATGCTTTCTTGGATGTTATTTATTGTCCTATCTATCGGTGGGTATTCTAACCTGTTTAGCCGATAGTGCTCTGTAATCTCTTTGTAGCTGACTAGCCTGTCCCTGCTAATAGTGTACTGAGGATCAGAGCCTACCCAGAAGGTGTGACTACGGGCAAGCTTATGAGCTCCCTCATTGCCCTGAAGCTGGTAGTGGGCTGGTACCCATATTAGTCGGATTATTTTGGCATCCTGACATGTTTTCAGTATCATTTTTTGCCTGTAGAGAGACCCTTCCCTTAAGAAAATTGCCAATTGCTGTTTTCAAATCCCTTGCAATCGTAGTAGCTATTGTCCCTGCTATTGCAAGGGCAATCGCCATCTCTTCAGCCGTGTGAGCTGAGCTCGTCCTAACCGAGCAGTTTATTGTTAGATTTTGTTCATCTGACACTATCGCAACCATAACATGCCTGGCCTCATAATCGGCGGCGTCGACATAGATCACGTCCTGTCTTCCTTGATAGATCTTCTGCAGAGCTCCCGTCCTTTTCTTCCTTCTTTCCTGGTGATGCTCTGGATGCATGTTTCATGGCAGCGGGGGGATTTTAGTCGGACATCTGTTTTCTGGTTCTCTTGGCTTTCGTATCGAATACCGGGTACTAGCAGTATGCTTCTTCCTGTCCGGGTTTTTGCCAGTCTTTCATACTGGGAGAATTGGTTGCCTCTGTCACCTCTTCGAGCGTATTGTGCACCCCCAGCTTAATTAGACGGTTCGTAGACCTACTGATGGGTGTGTGTTCGTGGCGCTGTCTTCTGACCGCTCCAAGCACACAAGCACCCACAAGTGTCAAACTGACACGGTCAAAATTTGAAGTGCACTTTTTCACATTGCTATCCCCAAAACACATTATTAAAGGCGCATTACTCAGAGGAATAAAATACTCTCAAACGGAGTTGACGACTAGGATGACCAAAACCAATGCACTTACCGGAGATCCTGACCGTGAATTTTCTGTTCGAAAATTTTGCTCAGATACGTACGAGTTGAGGTGTTCTACTTCTGGTCCTTGGTATTCTAAATGAATGCTAGCCTGATCGCAAGTTTTAGAGCGTTACTCAGTGTGCGACTTCGAATTTAGCCTCGGTCTGTCGCACTGACCTTTTGTGACACCTCAAGCACTTTTCTTTCAAATACGGAGTGCTTCAGATGTCAGCCGAAAAATGAGACAGATAATTCGGCTTGCCGTTCCTATAAACCCGAAGCGACTCAGGTTCTGAGGGAGGTTGTAGTGGAGGACTCCAGAAATTATTTCGACCCTCTGGTATTCTTTACGTGCATTGACATCGATCAAAACGCCGGCGCCTAGCTTTTCGCCTCCATCGAAAAGCGGCTCCCTCGGCCGGGCTTCATCCCGCATCCATGGGCAGAGCAGTCGAGCGGCCATATAACTGCATGCGCCCACTGAGAAATAAGACAGATACCGTGCCTCCCTCTAAGACACGTTACCTACCGCTAAATATTTCGTTAAATTGGGAACTCCGCTAAATCAAAAGACGAATTTTTCGGTCACTTAATACGACATAGTCAATTATTAGAGGGTGTCGCGGCATCATATTTTATCATATTTGCGAAGCATACAGTCGCTTAAAATAAAACCTTGTACTGAAAGGGTGTAACAGCCAACTTCAACGTAGATCCAGAGAAGCTATATACTGTTACGTCTTTGTAATACCAACTTGTCCCCTATGCCATGATGGTACAATAAAATTTCGGTTCGCGCAATCATCGACACCAATAGCGCGTATGAAAAGTAGTAAGGAAGGTTTTGCCTCTTCAAAAAGGGTCCCAAGGCTATAAATTTGTTTCCCAGCAAAGACGTCGCTGATCTTTGCTTGCTTGCAGTTAGTAAGCAACATCTGCCCGCAATTTTTGTGCGTTCGTCCCTCATGTCCGGCAAACTGTCGCAGCAGATTAAGGACAACCATAATTTGTCTCTGTGTTGGCATGCCGTACCGCTGCTGACACTAGGTCGACGGACCGGCTTTCTACCGCTGGCGAAATCTCGTGAATTGGTTTGGTTTGGTTTGTGGGGTTTAACGTCCAAAGCGACGCAGGCTATGGGAGACGCCGTAGTGGAGGACTCCGGAAATTTCGACCACCTGGGGTTCTTTAACGTGCACTGACATCGCATAGCTTATGCTTCAGGCATGAGGTGGGTTCGCCATGTTACGACGTTCGACATAGCAGACTATGTGCAGTGATTTCAATGTATCACATCCCCAATGGCTCAGAAATGTAGAATGTTTTTGCAAATCCATCCACTGGCTTTGCGCGAAATCCGCAAGAGTTGCTTTGTGGTTAGTTATATCCCACTGTAGAAAAATATTACTTCACAAAAGCTAGGTACCAGATAGTTAGACTTCTGTGACAGCTTCTCTAAGTCCTTCCTTTTTACCGATACAAACCGCGCCATTTTACCGAGAATTGAATGTTTTATATCTTGCCGCAGTAATTATGAATTTCAGGTGTAGCAACGTCATCCTATGATGTATCCTGTCTACATTAATCTATTCCTTGTAAGATAGCATTATTGCAATATTTATATAACACTTCGACCATGTGAAATGTCATTACTTATACGTGTATTTTTTTTTACTTATCTAGCCATTGCGGATTATTGTAGCATATGTCGACTACAAGCGATGACCTAGGAAAGATTGTAACTAAAATACAAGAAAATAGCGGAAAAGGCTTTCTATGCAATTCGGAATGCTATATCCTTCATGAATAGCTTCGATTGCAGTTAAAGGGGATGCTTGTGCGCTGTAGGGTTGTAGGTGCGAAAGCAGGCGGGGGAATGTTGTCGTTATAAGATGTAGACGTCCTGCCGAAAGAAAAACGGCTTTCGGCGAGACGAAAATATATTATAAGATATCGACTGCATTTTGTGCGAATATCATACACATCGTTGGCAAATAGCTTTTCTTGAAGGTACTATTCGCTTCATTGCCAATGCAGTTCAAAAGCAAAATAATTTGGATGAGAAGGATTTTCATGCTTTCTAAGAAGTGTAAATTAAGTTCATAAGTTTGCGAGAAAAAGCTGCGAAAAAAAAAGTGTTCCCAGATTTGCCTGGCAAAGCATAACGAGACGAGGTTCGTTAGCACATTTTGCTTTCGTTTAATTTTTCTTATTTTGGATCAGCTTTGAAAAAGGGTGGTTAGCACGCCCGTTCTTTCCAGCTGCTGCGGCTTACGCGATACCAGCTCCCTCCTATCGGTTGCAACTAACGACGCTCCTCTATCTTATTGGCTGCAGCTGACATGGCCTGCTTTTCTCCCATTGAATGAAGCTCCTTACCCACTCCGCTCCGATAAAGGTTCGACCTACATGCTAGAAGAATACCATCAGCACTAAGAAGCCGCCGGAATGGAACTTCTGCTACAATGTAGATACGAGCGTGGCACATGAGACTCGCGAAGTTGCTGTTTCGATGCTTTATCATCAGGACACATAATGGCTTTCTAGCTAATGACCGAGCTAATGGTAGTGAGCTAAAACGAAATTCTTGTACTAACCTTAATATACAGCTGGGACACTAACGTTTGTTTAAACCTTCAACACTTGATCATATCGAATATCCCGTCGTTACCACAGAACACAGGCACAAGCAAGCTCACCTGCAAGTGAAGCGTCTCCGGCATTGACTCGTCACAGTAGTGATCAAAAATATTGGGACACTTAAGCTCCGTTTTCAAGGCCATGACGTCATATCGTAGGCTACCAGCCCACATATAAAGACCCACTTTAATCAAGCCGTATTAACGTACCCCCGTGGCCTAGCAGTAACGGGAATGCAAAGGTCCTGGCATGCTGATTCTGATATCACCCTCCCATATGAAAGGAGATGGCCGAGTTGGCAGCTCCTGCCAATCGTAACTTCAGGCAACCATACATCCAGTGAGTGCGCGGCCATGTCAGCTGGCAGCTACGGCATGCTTGCCAGGCCATGGCCGTGGGGTTTCGCTCACAACGCTTACGACATCGGATTTTCTTGTTAACGGGGTCATTAATGGAATCACGTTAATACATTGACAGAATGAAATTCTGAGCAAGACATCACCCACGATTGTAGCTGCACAACACAAAGCATTTAGGGTGAGCTGACACTGCTTTGTGATGTGGAACATAAAAAAAGACGAATGCTTCATTTCTGACGAAAATCGCCATTTATTGTAAAAAGAAAACAATTGTTTGATGAACCTAAGACTAAATATATCATATATACAAGCAACTTTTCACGTCATCGTTGGCAGTTCCCTTGAAAACAACTGCATACAAACCCAGCAGTACCCGCGGAATGTTTCTTTGCCTCTTCTGAGCTTTATTGCACAAGATGCAGACTGGAATCGCAACTATACAATATATCATGAATGGCAGGACACAGTATAGGAAATGGATGTAAGAGGCACAGGAGAAATGAATGCACAATCACACAGCAGAAAACAGAAGTTGACAAAAGCATAGCCTTCTAGGTCTATTATGGATAAAGCAGAGGAGACCACAAATATACTCTGGAATTTGTGTCTGACATGTGTGTGCTGGTGTTAGAGCTCTTAACATAAACAACATTCTTTATGCATTTATTCCATCCTGTGTTATGTTTTTTTCTTTGTCCAAATGATTTTCTAAAACAATTTGCCAAGTTAGTTCAGCATAACTACTCCTGAAATGAAAATTGTTCAAAAATACACAGCAAGATCTTGGTGCTAGAGATCCTGTGAAATTGTACCTCGAGGAGTTCAAAAATAGTGAATGCACTCTTCCCAGTACAGTGTTACACCACATATACAGCAGATTTTTGCAACAATAATGCTTGAAATAAAGACTTTGCCTGAAAAATGGTTCAAATATTTCAAACATTGGTTCGAACATGAAGCCATAAATTCATGATATATGCAAACATGAAGCCATAAATCCATGATATAGCAAAAGTCAGATGCCATGTTTTGCAAGACTGCTGAAAATATGCTTTGAGAATGGGAAGCCAGCACTACACTCAGTCAGCACTTTTAAAAAGCAAGACACTTAGGCTCAACTTGGAAGAAGATGGCCCTCAGAAATTTAATTTCAGAAGGTATATATGTTCCCAAAGTAAAGCACGAATTTAGCTGTACCCAGTTTACATCCACTGCATTGGTGCCATTAAACTAAGGGCCAAATTCTAGAAGGTTCCTTTTCTCAGTTTGAATTCCTTAAGAGCAGCGTGCCCTCCTTCGGTGAATTTTCAAATACACCATTGTAAGCACTCTTTATTTCTAATGTATATATAAATGGACTGAAGGAGCATCTGCTGCTCTTGAGGCATCCTTACTGACGCAAGGAGCCTTCTAAAATTTGGCCTAAGTTAAATTTCTCACAATAATAAAACGAAATTCTGTGATAACCCATTGCGAAATTACCGCGAGATGCCTCTTAGAAAGTGCCATGTATATTTGTGTCAATCACATTTAACCTTGTGCACTGCAACTATTTTCTGTCATTTGTAGGAATTTATTGTTGGTGCAATGGAACGAAATGAAAATTTTGGATTTTCTTTTAAAAAGAAGCATTTCATTTTTAATCATAACCTACATGGCAGTGCACAGGCCTCTTACTGGCATCTGCACTGATGTTTGCATGCTGGCACAGAAAAAGTAAGGGTATGATTTTCTTAACTCTACCTAGCATCACAGATTGTATGGAACATCACATTTCCTTATTTCCCAAATGCATGCTCGAAGAGTGCACACTAATGCAGTGCACGGTTGATGCCATAAATAATTGTTCCTCAGTCCACATGACAGCACATGCAGAATGGCGCATCGGTGGTAGAAGTGCATTGCTGTTGGTCGGAAGTATATTACAAAACTCTGCGATTATAAAGAAATATGTTTCAACATCTACTTGAACAAGATTTTATTCACCTAATCAAAAGTTGCTGCCAAGAAGGCAAACTCAGGAAACTTGGAAGCTTTCAGCTACAATCAGATGACGAAGAAATCACATTTTAGCAACAATAAAAGCATACTGCATCCATCCTGAAGGTTGCATAAAAAATATTTAAACATTGATTCCTTACAATTTATGCAATATATGGTTTTGTTTCATATTGCGTCTTTATAGTATTGTATAACATATAGCTATATAGACTAAAAAATAAATAGGCTTAACTGCTGGATGCTGTTTTAGCTTTCGAACCACAGGTAGGAGTCACATGTAGTACCTCATCAACTTTAAATGTGTCCATAGCATGTATCTACAGCAGTGTAATACTTAATCGCAATTATGTTTCTTTAGCATTAATTTTGAATTGCAGTTCCATTAGGTCAAATAAAAATCCAAATATGAAATAATAAAGTAAGAACATGGTTGTAATTTTAAACACCTCATTTGAGCAGATACATTATTTACTGCATTTAACAATAACATGTACTTTTAACAGTGCTGTCATTGTCCCAATAACAATGCTTTATTTAGCCAATCATTATTTTGAGCACTAAGCTGCCTAGGTATAACTAACCAACAAGAGAGCACTGTATATAGCATGTGATAAAAAACTGTCCCGTTGTTCAGTACTTTTACCTGAGCCCTGACAAAGAATGATGCCTCTTTAATTACATAATGATGATAGATACTTTCCATGCTGGGATACAATTCACTGAGATGAGGAAATGCAATGCCTGAGTTTATATCTCATAACTTTGTTTTTAAATGAGTTTCTAGATAGCTTTGTAGTGAAATTCAATAGTAAAAAAGAGAACCCCACCTAAAAATTACAATAACACACCTTCATTGGTTCCTTTTGTTTTGTTTGAGCAAAGTGTTATTGGAAGTGACAGTTTGCAAGATGAATTGAAAATAACAATGACTGTGGAATCGAGTGTACAAAAATGTCAATGGTAAGAAATTTTGACATTATTGATAGCAAATAAAGGGCCTTCTTCATTCTTTCAAAATTGCTGTGAAGAAATTGCAAAATCAAGACAAGAAATTATGTTTGAATTCATGGACTCAAACACCTGTTGTATATTTATGCAGTGGTAAGAGAGTGCTTACTAGCACAGAAGACAGCTTGCAATTTTCTCAACTCTGCATCCCTAAACTCTTATCCCCTAATCATGTGGACCCCTTCCCCTTATCTCAGCCACTGCATCAAAGTATGCAACAAGTAATGTCTTCACAAGTAAAAATCGGGTCACGAACAACTAACCACAGGTACATAATGTTAGTTGTTTTAAACAAAAACAACTTGTCAAACTACACCAACAATGCATTTCACAGAAATGAAAGCACTGCATTAATAGTAAAACCTATTTATATGCAAAAAAATATTAAATATGAAAGTAATAAACACGCAATGAAAGCCTGGTCAGGAAATCAGAAAAAAATGTCGAGATAGCTCTTTCGGTACATGAGTGGCACAGATTATGCAGTTCACCATTTTGCAAATCTCAACAACCTTTAATACTACTTTCACTGTAGAAGCCGGGGCAACAAAACTGAAATTGTGCTGAAAGTGAGCCCGGTCATTTCGAACGCAACCAACAGAATCACTGATAAATGTGGCCACTAGCTTTGGAGGTGAATGCATTCACACAGAAAGCACATAGATGTATGACATGTTTGGAATGGCCATTCACATAACTTCAGTCTTCAAGCGCTATCGGTTTAATTGCCAGGTGTAGAGGAACCTGCACCAGCGCAAAAGGCTGCAGCATTTCCTGTCTCTCGGAGCTAAAAATACGGCTTTCGTTTGATGCAAATCACGGCAGCGTGGTCTGTAGACGGACAGGCGACGAGTGGCTGTGTGTCGTTCATTGAGCAACGTTGGTCGTCGGCATTGGCGAAGCGGGCGGAGGCGCGGGACAGCCGCATGATCAGGAAACGGCACCGTTGGTCTTTGGGCTCGGCTCGTGCTGGTGCTGGTGCGCGCCGAAAGCGTGCACGCTCACCGCGTGCGACACGGACAGAAGTTGCGCCGAGCCGTGCTCTGTACAGGCGGACCCGTACTGTGTTGCTGTGCATCCTCCTGCATCGCCGGCGCCCCCTCCCGAAGGAGTGTAGGCCAGCGCTTCCTCCGAGTCCTGCTCCCGCTGTCCGAGGCCGAGAGGCGTGGATTTAGCCGAGTACAGCGCCACGCCACCGATGACCAGGCAGAAGGACACCATATATAGCCAGTGGAACTGCGCAAAAGGCAGGAGAGAGTTCCATTAGAAACTGTATACAGGGACGCACGTCTAATGGGAAGGAGTCAGTCTTATGAGTGCAGCATAACGATTAAACGCGGTAGTGGATAATGTATAATGATGTGCCGGTACCGCTTACTCCTTCACCACGAAGGAGGACATTCGTCAGGAGAGGTTTTTGGCAGTATCAATACTGCGTCATGGTCATTTTTCGTTTAGAGACAAAGAATATAACATGCACAGCCAGCCATACGTGTAACGTTCGCCACAAAGTCAATTCCCGGCTGCATGTACTCAAGAAAAAGTTGCGCCAAACTCGATTTTTTTATCATTACGCTCTCCTTTTTACGTGCTAATGATACAGCCATAAGCTAATGGCCAGAAAAGCGGACCATGAAAGCCAGCCAGGAGCCGTATCAATGTGGTGGTGAAGTGTGGCATAATTTGGTATTGTGTACCAAGCGAATACCCAATGCGAAAATTGAAATCTTCTTTTTATTTCTGACGTTTCAAAGCATTTATCTGCGCTAAATACAACTACAAACTTCCAGAGAAACCATTTGTGAAACGAGTCCTAAAAGCAGGAACGCGAACTCAAGAAGATCTCGCGCATGCTACAGTAAAACGCGACATTCGTCAGCACAAGCCAGCTTTGCGGTGAAATCTAATAAAAAAAACAGGCGCAGGAATTTGATTGATTGATAAACGCTATTGGGAAAAAACTGGGGATTAGGGGTAGTGGGTTGGGAAAGACCAATGGTCGGCAGTTCTTTGTTCAGGAGTCCATTGGCCTCAGCAGCGGCTCTGGCGCGCTGCACTAGCACGAGCTGATATTGCACGTCCGAGTTGGCTAGAAGGCCCTCCCACTGCACAGGACTAGGGCTATCTATATTAGGCATTATGGCGCTAGCCCTGCAACCCTATGTTGTGTGGTGTAGTGTAGCAGTGTATCTACACCAGACACATTCTCTTTTGTATCGTGATGGTCATATCTTGAGGTGCAGGGCTGTCTGGATATGTGTTTCTGTAGCCGCCAAGCGCAGCGACTTGCTCTCGGCTTAGTGTGTCATGTGGAAGTATGCACTTTCTACGTATCTCCCTACATGGTCGCATTGTTTATCCATATGTTTATAGTGTTGTGAAAGGCTCCGTAGATGGCTCCGCCGCCCGGCCAGTGAAACCTCGGACGACGGCACCTAATATAATGTTATCTTCCACCCCAGCGACGAGGACCCAAACAATTGTGTGTTGCCAAACTGGGTCTGTTCTTCTGGCCGGCCGGCTACGAACTGTTTGCTATGCGACTAATCCTGTTGTTTTGGAAGGCTCGACAGACGGCTTATCAGTCGAAGACTATCCAGTAACTGCGTTGTCTTCGGTTTATTTCTGAGATCGCTAGGGCTATTGCCACCTCTTCCGCCGTCTGGATACATTTGGTTCGTAGAGTTGTTCATGAGCTTGCCTCGTGGGTCAGTGGCCGCTGCTGTGGTCGTTTCTCTGCCTTTTTACCTCGCTGCCTCGCAAAATGTTTTACGTTAAGGTGTTTGTCAAGGATTTTGGCTCTAACATTCTTTCTGCCGTCTTGATTGGCTGGGTTCATATTCCTGGGCAGCAGTGTGATCATGAAAGTGTCCCTGATTTCTGGTGCGATGTTTGTGATTTGTACTCTAATGTCGTCTGTAAGGGGATATTCGACTTTTTCAAGGAAAGCACGACCCGTCTTGGTATGTTTACGTCTTCTGATTTGGGAATTGAGCATAGCTTCGCTATGTTCTTCGATGGTGTAGTGCATTCCCAGACCGTCAAACTTGCTGTGTGAGGAATTTGCCCAATTTCAGTCTTCTTTGTAGGCCCTAAATTTCGAAGCCTGTCCATTGCACATCTTCCCGCCAAACCGTCGAATAGGCGGCATAGTTTCTTGTGAACTAAACTAGAGGTCGCCACGCTCTCAATGTGTGTCTTTCAATTATTTTGTTGCTCGATGCCTTCAGCAAATAAACAAACAATTGGTTCACAGGAAGAGAAAACCGCAGTATCTGTCACATTTGTTTCTGTGGACACCTGAACCGTGCCACAAAGAAAGGGAGCAAGGTGGCAGTCAAAGCGGAAAGAAAGAAAGAGGAGGCGGTAGTGAAGACTTCGGGGTAATTTCGGTCACCTGGGGAGGGGGAGGTGGTGAAGGGTAGCTGTTCCTGGCCTTGCGGGGCTGGGACGGTAGGCAACGCCGCTTGCGGCGGGGCTAGCTAACCACCGATTTTTATCTGTTGTAGGCCGTCATTGCACTCGCCACTGCTTCGGTGGTGGACGACGGCTGTTGTTGCGGCGCGCGTCTTTCTCTCCTCCTTTTTCTTTCTTCCCTATTTTCCCTTCTGTCCGCACGAGGCAGCGGAGGTAGCTCAGCTACAAAGCCAGTAGCAGGCCCATGCATTTTTTTTTCCTTTTTCCTACAGCCGCAACAACAACAACAACCTGAGGATATTTAACGTGCGCTGACATTGCGCAGCACACGGACGCCTCCGCTTTTCGCCTCCATTGAAGCGCAGCCGCCGGCAGGCGGGATCGCTGCAAAGCTTCAATTTGTGTCAAATTTTTTATCCGCTGTGTCCCACGTGAATTGACCGGTACACCGAGTGCGCAAAATAAACATGCTATATTGGAGCGGCATTAAAGATTGTCGACACCAGGTAATGAGTTACCTTGTAGTGGAAGACAAAGACGCCAATGGCGAGGGCGTAAAAATCTGCGGACAGGATGGAAAGGTTGGCGGCCGTGGCGCTGGACAGCCGGATGACAACCGGCATCAGCAGGTACAGCAGGAACAGGCTACCGGAGAAGCCCAGAAGCATGGACACTGCGTCAAAGGGTGGGTGGGTGGGGAGTAAAACACTTAGCTACCGGAAGTCTGACGTCAAAGTTGTCACGTCCAGCATGAAGTAAGCAGACTCATCGATGATTTAGAAATAAAGCCATGCTGAAATAGACAACACCGTGCGCATCCTGCTAGCAGATCATCGTAAAGCGTAAAAACGCAGTGGACGGTGGAAGGAGACGGGGGTGAAATTAAGGAAGTAAAATTGCCGCGAACGTCAATTCACGCCATACGTGGCTGTAAAGCGATATACCTAAAGTGGAGCAAGCAAACAGGTATGACTATAGGAATGAACACCATGCCAACAGAACGTGGGCTAGTCACGCTTGAAGCACTGGACCCTTCAATACACTGACTGGCTCCGAAGTGAACGTGAACGTGAACAACACACTTCTCGATGCCATAGAAATAGTCGATAATAAGTTGCAATTGAAGATAAAACGACAATGAGTTGTAATTGAAGATCCAACTAAGCAGAGAATGCGTTCAGTAATCCTAACCTCAACTGTATTTTTCAGTCATTTTTTTTTCCGCCTACTCACTCGTACTTGACAATCCCATTTATTTCAAAGAACGAAGCATGACAATGTCAGTTTGTGGGCTTTAGGAAATTCTGCGCCGTGTCCAATAAAACGCGCTTCGCCAGACGCTAAAAATCATTCCAATGCCAAAATAATTGTCTAGAGTTTGATTTTCAAACTGCCTTTCATTCACTTAGGGCGTAGTTTGGAACCCCATTTGAATCATATAGGCGGTCTCGGTACTTCAGTTTAGAGGTATAATTATTGCAGACGTATCTCCCTTTCAAACAGCTTTCATAACACTTCTGTCGGCATCAGACGAACCATTTCTGGTAAAGACTGGTATAACATTTGTACAGAGAATGCAGGAACACAGAACGATGCTCGTCTGCCTCGAAGCAAGACGGATGCGTGTGGCCAAATCTAGAAAATATTTGAACTGATTAACAACTACAAAATGTATTAAAGGCGCAAAATTATAACCACTTCCTAGCATTTAATGGCGAAATTCATCGTTCGTCACCAAATTAGAATTAGGAAATTTCTTCTTAAAGCACTTAGACCTCTTCTTCCCACTCGCATATGGTTTGCAATAACGCCAGTGAAATATGTAGGCATCACAAGTTGATCTCCTAATGACACACAATTAGGTGCCGTGTTGAGCTACATACCTTCAACCTGGCTACAGTGTAGATATAGTGTAGATATTGTGGATAGTCGACAAGAATTTCTTATCTACGATATACCTAGGTAGTGCGCCAAAACTGCTGATAACTTACCTTCATGCCAGTCATCCCAGTGTATCTCACCAACTTTCTCCTTTTCAAGTAGTGCTCTGGAGAAAAGAGAAAAAGGAAACGGAAATAAACAACATGAATCTAGAGTAATCAAAAAACAAAGTAAGGGAGAAAGAGGAGTTCGTTATGATATGCACACGTAGGCAGCCAACAGCCACTTACACAGAGAAAAGCACAGGAAACATTTTCATTCAATCGATACAAAATAACAACATTGTAGTCATGAGGATAAATAATTAGAAGGTACAAGAAAAAACAACCATACGCCATCGATTAGCAAATCCTCTGAAACCAGTGGACATTTTTGTTTATCGAAAACACAGTTTTCTGTCTCCTCTGCCAATTGCTGAGTGACGTAGCAACGGTGTAGATGTGCCATGTGTTACCAAACGCATCAAGCAATGCGTTTTCTTTTTTCTTACGCTTCAGTGGCATTTCGGCGACGAGGTTTAAGGAGCGCTCAACGTGCAAGCCGTGTTATCTGTCTCTGCAAGCATCTTCATCTCCTGCCATCTTTTTCGGAGGCCAGAGTGCAACATTTCGCAATGCACTCTCTATCGGCGTTACGATTGGCTTCAGTCAGATCATCAAAAAGAATAAAACGTTACAGCGTGAAAAAACAAAAATGCACATTGAGTCACCAACGAGCGAATAGAAAAAAAAAAAAAAAAACAGTTGGCGGTAAAGAACCACGACGGCAGCCTCCTGCGTTCGAAGCGCATAAAACCGTTACGAAAAAACAGCGCAGCAGGAAATGAGAACAAGCACGCAGAGCGCGTATGTCGTACTGATTTGTAACACGTGTTTATTCGAACTACATAAATGTATGAACGGACCTTTTTTGCATTAGTCGGGCGGCAGCAATCCGAGTCAAAAGTCTGGAATGCCCACCCGCATATTGGCAAGCGAGCGGTTGCAAATTGTGCATCATTTGAGCTTTCTTTAGCAATCTTGTTTCTCTCCCAGCATGCATATTTATCATTTTTTGTTTCGTCGCACGAGGCAGGCTCGTGGCGCAGCGCGGTGGGTTATTTTTCGCCGAGCTATTGTTAGCGAGGTCAAGGGCAAACGCAGGTTATTTGGACGAAGGTCAAACGAAAACGCTTAGAATCAAAACAGCGACCTCGCTTAGCGAGTGTGACGTCACAATTGCGCAATGGGCTTCCGCCTCTGCGCACTTTAGATCGTCAAAGTTCCCCCTGCGACATCAAAAAGGTTAATACCTGTAACAGTAAAAAATTAGGAGAACGTTTAGTCTTCTCCTTACTAGTAGGCCCGATAGCGTGCGTTCGTTTGCTTCATCTGTCTTAACGCCAAAGCCTTTAATCGCTCATGCTGTCGCGGACAAAATGTGTCCCGCTTTTGCGGTGGCCCTGATTGGCCGAGGCGGGATGACTTCATAGAAGTCTCGAGCATAGAGCACCACCACAGTATGCGCGAATGCGCGCCTTATATGGCCATATGCCAATCAATAATCAATTACTAATTAATGACTAAATAATTAATTGCTAATTTTTGGTTAGTAATCTATTAGACATTAATCAATTACCTACTTATTACCTAATTAATCAACTAATCACTCATTATCTGGTTAATCAATTATTTACTAATTAGTGCTGGTAGCATAGCAAAATGCGGCACTTAGGCTTTCGCCGTTCACTACTTTTAGTCGCTGAAGACCCTCGTATTTGTTTTTAGATACGACGGACTACGACGCAGACTTGGCATTTTGAAATTCCATTCTTATTTTTCATTTTTATTTTTATATTTTTTAGTTTGATTTGTAATTACTTATTTTAAAATCATTCTTATTTATTGATAACTCCTGCTCGGACCATGTTTGGTCCGCAGTATGTGATAAATAAATAAAAATAACTAATCAATCGATTATGGCCTCTGTATTAACCACCAAACAACCATCACACTTCCCATCCTATACCTAGCACTTATCGGCCCACTACAGGCTTGCGCTTTCACTGCCAACATTTTGCTACCAAATCCCTATCAAATCCGAACCGAAACATGGGCACGGCGAGGGCGTTTCGACCGAACCAGTTGTGCACGCTTCGCGTAAAACGATCACCAGTGTTATATACGCCGAGTCTGCTTCAGCGATTTCAGAGATCGCCCTTCTGGCACTGAAGGTGACGTTGCTGCACTCGAAATGTGTGTCAGGTTGTCGTCGTCTCTTTAACATTCGCTGGCTCCGGTGGAGGAGACGTCACTGTTATTCCACGGGTTTTTAATAGACGAGGAGAACGCCAAATACATGCATCAGCGGTGGGATATCAAGATGCTTTCAGTCGCGTCAAGAACACTATACAGTTTAGCCGCCCCTCATTGAGTGCGGTGACTTCACTCATTGACGCTGAACGCTGCGTGACCTGGAGCTTTACCTTTGGGTCTCCTTAACCTCATCACCTGGTGGGTTGAGTCTTTGGACAACCGACGCCCCGTGCATTACAAAATATATCGCACTACTGCTAATGCAGTAACAGAGAAAGTAATTCACTGGGTTCCAACCTGTATCAGTGACTCCAGTTACAGCTATCATAGGCCAGCTGATTTGGTTCAAAACATAAGACAACAGTTATTAACTATACTACGAGACTAAGTAACGTTAAAAGTGCACTGAACATAGGGTGTCACATAACGCCAACTGCTGTGTAAAGTTTTCTTTTGCGCAGACTTGCTTTTTAGAGCGCGGGGGAAACATGTAAACAATACTTTGTGCAAAGGTGCAGCACCTCCGTGTTCACGCCTTCTCAGGTACCTAAGCATTCCTGATCTTAGTCCATGATACGAAAAAAAAGAAAGATTTGGAATACCAAGTAGCAATAAGCCCTGTCTGGTGTAACTGAGCAGAGGGGAATTGACTATAGTGCAAACAAGGCACGGCCACTCATCACAGCAGTCTGACTTTCCATGTGTTTCTTGATATTCACAGAACTCAGCTTGCAAAAAAAACCTTACAAGATGAAAGAAGCGCCGTTCGCGGCAAAAAGAAATAAAAGAGAAACGCAGCTGCGGCAAATGTGAACTTTTTCCCTGTTAACGACTCGAAATAGCAGCGAAATTCGACTGCTCGGTCATTTATTCAACGGGGTACAACCAGTTGCAGATAAACAGAAACCATAGACGTTAACGAACGAAAGGGGGATTAAAAAGGGGACTAGACATAACTTAAACCGACAGACGGTAAACCGAGAGCAAGCATTATGATGGATAGTCATCAGAATAATCTGTTCATTGGCGAGGCTATAAACGTCCGCGCACAATACCACGCGTGAAAAACGAAGCTCTCGCTAGAGTCAAGGCCGCGTAAAAAGCGTGCAAGGATCCCGGGATGATGCAGTGACCGCGCGCGAACTCCGCGGGCGGGCGGACACTCGCGGGAACATGAGCACTAAGCCAGAAGTTGACTGCGCAAATCAAATTACACACCCGTGCCACGCGCAACACAGTAGCCGACGCACGCAGAACCGGCGGTTAGGCTGGCCAGCCGTCGTCTAATCATTAGCCGCAGCTCCGGCTAACCCTTCTTTCTTTTAGCTTCATCTCGTCACTTTCACCCGTACCGCGGGCTCGCGCTGCAGCCCAACGGGAGGCGCTCCCACAGCGCGGACCATAATTTGCATCTGTTTATCATTAGCAGCTCCACCACTGCGCAAGCCGATGAGAGAAGAAAAGCCAAGCGACGTGGAAGCAATTATAACTGTAGACGCAGCAACCGCTACTCTCTCATCGTCGCGCGAGGGGGCCCTTTCTCTGCCTCCGCACTCATCGCTATTCAGGGCCCCTCATTGCTAGTGAAACAATGGAACTTCGTGAGAACCGCAGTAGCAGCTACCGCGCTGTTGAGCTGGTTGGGTTTTGCTCTCGGGGAGTCATTTCCGCCGACTGGAAGGAGAAAGAACAGTTCTCGGACGGAGCACGCGACTATACGCGACCCCACACGAGCGACACCTACCGAAGTGGCGATTAGAGCAGACGCGTCGAGCATGCCACCTAAAAGTCAGCGGCAGTCGATTCGGGCGCTAAAAGGCAGCGAAAAAAAAAAAAAAAAAGAAAACGAACGTGACAGTGGCGACAGACAGCCCCACTGCGCAGGCCTTCAATCACAGTCGCTACTCGACTCGACGGCGGCGCTGTTATGCTGGGACGGCGCGGCTGTCGCCACGCCACGGCGTCGCTAATGGCCAGCGAAGGGAGGAAGCGACTCCGAGAGGCGGCAGGCAGCTCACGTTCGGCAAAGCAAGCAACCCGGCAGCGAGCGCAAACGAGGAGCCACCCCAGCATGGCGACGAGCGACGTAGCAGCGTCGGCGGTCCGCCGTAATGACCACAACGCGGCCCTAATTAGTCTCTAATGGTCCCACGCGGGCTCCGAAGAGGCAGCAGGCAGTGCGGCCAAGTCCCGCTGTTCGCCATGCGACGCACGTCATTGGACTCCCGCCCACAGCGACTTGCTATCCACCTCTCCCTCGAGCACACGGGGACGTACCTGCCAGGAACCTGTCCCGTTCCCACATTTATCTGCAGCAGCTACCGGGTGATGGGCGCAGGTCGTCACTAAACGCGAGAACGGAACCTGAAGCTTTTGTGACAGGTCGATGGCGGTAAACCTGCGGGTTTCTTAGGAGCCCAGTGGTTTTCAAATGTCGCAGGTTCCACTGGTGTATGGCGGCTTACACGGCGACTGTGGAAACTTGATGCACTCTGCCATAAACTTGCACGCGCACTAAGCATTGAACGCGTGCATGGCTATTGCAAGTAATCAAATTTCCAAGAAAGTTGGGCGTTCAGAGAGAGTGAGCCAGCCTGGAACAGGACGCTTAAAAATCTGGAAGCGTTAATGTCGGAGGAAGCAGGCTACATACCTCATACCAATTATGGGCCAATTAAAGAGAATGAAAGCATTACAGTATTATTCCAGACCAACATAACAGCCCACTGCCTGGTCATACGAGTATATTGATACAGTAACGAAAAAGAGGTGTCATCGAGAGACTATTGTATACATTTTTCTCCTGTTATTTTGCTTTCTTCTTAGCCAGCAGAAAACATTACAGCAGTGCGAAGCACATTTGTAAAAAAAAAGGGCGTTTTTTCCTGTCTACAGCTAAGTGGTCTCTATGTACTGAAATAGCGCGGAAAGAGACGCATTAGTCAGGTTTCTGTGAGTGCGAGTGATTGGTTGATTGATTGGCGCAGGTGCCCGGAAAGTATGCCCTCGGGCTATCCTGTCGGCAACCTCGTTGCCGTCAATTCCTTCGTGTGCCGGTATCCAGAGGATTGTGTGGTTCATGTTGCCCGTCTTTTTTTTTTTCCCCGCAGGCCAACACCATCATCTTAGACCCGCTGCTAACCAGTTGCAATGTGAAACCCACACAATAGACACGCATGGATAGAGTTGTAATGTATTTATATTTTACTACGGCTCTTCTTTCTCTCTATCCACTTTTACTCCCACTTTCCTCCGTTCCCATACAGCGCGGTTCAGGTGTCCACAGAAACAAGTGTGACAGATACGGCGCCTTTCCCTTCTTGTGAACCAATTATTATTATTATTTATTTATTTATTATTTTTGCACTGCGGATGACCATGTGCCCTGGTTTATGGAGTCTGGTGTAGAGTAAGTTTTTTTTCATCATTATATTCTAAAAAAAGGTTAGTAGGAAACGAGATTTATGACAATAAAGAAAAAAGCCGGGATTTACGAATAAGATGACGGTGATATAAATCTAATCATTGCACGCTCAATTAAAACAGGTATCCCTCCTGCTTGTACACAGCTACGGACACACTCACGAAAAAGCAGTGCCTTTGCTATCAATGAATCAGTTGCATATTTCAAATTAGCATTTCACATTCACTTTATCCTGCATTCCTCCCGGTAGAGAAAAAATGAGAGGACAAGGAATAAAAGCGGCTATCTAAGCAGCTTGGTGAAGGTCCTTGGCCCATTTGGTGGTAGCATACAGCGGCAACAGAAGTTAAACGTTATGACGCAACATAGCTGAAATATAGAGAAAAGTAAAATGTAATCAATGTTCTTATAATAATATGACAAATTAAACAAGCTCTATTTACACATCATAAAATGTACATTTTATGCATAAGCAGCGCCGACCCTCTAATCTTGCACGTCTTCTGTGTTTTCTTCCGTACTGCGTCATGCATTTGACCGATAATTGCTGCCTAAGAAGTATTTACCCCGCATCGCGATAGGCGTGATAAGTAGGTACACCTTGATTTAAACTAAAACAGATATACAAAAAGCACTGTTGCAAAAACTTAGCTTTCTGCTCTCATTTCTGGTCTTTCGCTCTCCATTTCGTGCGGCTGATGGCTTGCTTTTAGCACTGAAAAGGGAGAGCTTTACAGCCACATTTTCCATTCTCTGCTCGCAAAATGCAGATTGTAAGGCACCTGAGAGATTCTGCATAGGCTGACGTGACTCTAAAGTGAGGAGCAAAACAGCGATGTGTTTGTCATGACTGCCTCTCAGACGGCGCACTCTACCACAAATGCGCGCCTGCGCGAACACAGCCCATGTTAATTCGAATTCCCGGGCGGCTTTGACGCCACTAGCTACGTTTTTTTTTTTTTTTTGCAACAAGTTGGTTTATTCTGGTTGAAACTGGCAGTCATCGCGCAGTAGGTCGACTGCGCAGGAAGCGACACAGTTTTGCACTCACTCTTTTCGGCCGGAGTCGCTTTACCGCTAATACAAAATGAAGGAACTTAAAAAAAAAAAAAAAGGGAACATCTTAACACCGTAAAAGCGGAATCCCTAAGATTGATACACACGCATAAAAATTAACAGAGAAAAACAAATGATAACGCTGAAACTGAACGCTCGACGGGCTGGAGAGCTTTAAAGCTTCGCTTCCTTTTGTTTTTGTTTTTTTTTTTGATCAGAATTACTTTCCCGCCCTTCGTTGCTAACACGTTTGCTAGTTTCGTTTCGCTTTGCTTCACTAACGACCTGCTACCAGCACGGCTCTGCTTTTGGACGGCAACACTATTTCACACTGTTGCTTCTGCCAGCGCGCATGTCTTGCGGTCTCAGCGTTAGTGTGGTAGTTAGCACGGCCGCCAGAGCAACCCCTAAGCCGTGTCGGTCATTGTTGCTTCTGTGCGTTTACAAGGGTGCACGGCGCCAGCAGTGCCAGAATTGTGACAAATCGCGGTGGCGCGTTGGTGCTCTACCTACGTCCCGCCCACATTAATCTCGCCCACTTTGCCGTGTACGCTGCGCCAACCTACCTTTCGCCGCCAGCCGAGGTGTATTTTCTCTAACTTTTGCTTCTGTTTGCAATGCAGCAGCTCGTCAGCTAACTCCTCTATTTTGGATCCGAAAAACAAGTTTGTAACACGTGACGTCTAGTATACGTTTTAGTTAGAAGGAGACAGAAACAGAACAACGCTCGCCGAGATTGCAAAACAGAAGAAAAGAATGCGAAAGAATGTCTTTGTAGCCCGACTACTCGCCTCCTATTGAAGGATACGACCTAACAAAAATGCATTTGGTAACTGTAGGACACGGTGCACTCAGTCATGAATAACTCTGCTGTACAAACAGGATAGAACGAAAACAGAATTTCTCTTTTACATTTTAGTATATCAAAGAATAGAGGCATATAGAAATTCTTGAGCTTATAACTTTGCCTGGGGGTTAGCATTTTACTAAGGTAATAAGATATGTTTTAACAGCGAACTACTTTTAAATGCGCGGGAATTCTTTGCGGCAGTTACTTCAAGGTTAACTTGCATCCGACTGTATGAGCGCAGCGCTTTCTCCGAGCAGATATTAGCAGCCCCTGTCCTGCTATGAATTGAAAATTTAACCTCGAACTGAATTTTATTCTTGCTAACTTAGTCGCTTGTATCTCTTTTCGCTCCTCTGAGACCATGATTAGAAGGGAAATGTTTTTTGGCTAAAAGGAATGCGAAATAATCTAATGCATCGCCCATAGGTTTTTGCATATCAAGTACAGGGCATGGCTTTCAGCGCCTTTACTTCTACCAAATCACAGTGTTTTTTATAAAGAACGCGCCTTCAATAAACATTGCTTGTATTGCCCATACTTTAAACGTGACCGATTCCGCATCTAATGGCGTAATGGTAGAACACGCTTTGGGTTAAACGCATTTTCAGTTTTTTTTTTCTTTTTTTTTTCATGAAAACTCTTCATCGTCACGCGAGTTGTGGGCTTAAAATGTCACACTGGTTGAATTGACAACGGTAACCCTTAATAAAGCCGTGACTGGCAATTCATGATTGCGAAAAAGTATACGCGTGTCTATTGCAACGTGACGTGACCGGTAAAAAAAAAAAAAGAAAAAAAAATCAGCTTCAAGTGAGTCTCATTTCGTGTTTCATAGACAAAATGAGAGCTCTAATATACTGTTTAATGACCTGATATAGGTTTAGTTTGTTTATACGGTTTAACATCACACAAACGACTCTGGCTATGAGAGGCGTCGTTATGGAGGGCTCCGGCAGTTTCAATCACCTGAGGATATTTAACTTGCACTGACATCGGAGAGCACACGAGCACCTTGCTTTTCGCCTCCATCGAAAAGCGGCTGCAGCGGTGGGGATTTGATCACGTGTATTTGAATACAGCGGTCGACCACCCTAACCACTGCGACACCGCGGCGGGACTCCTGCTTCCATGGAGATTAATTGTCAACATACCAAGAACAAGGCGTTTCAGAAATAATTGAAAACTTTACTTCATTTACTGCCTCACTAAAGCAGCTAATAGCCAAGAGTGTGTTTCAAGGCTACCGCGACATCTGATTTGTGATCAGGAAAACGGGTCCAATCGTCACCGGATAAATGTAACGACGTGTCAATCTAGGTTACCGTAGGCTAGCTTTCTAATGAACTATCGAAAGCCCAGAGTGACAAGTTTGAAATATGCACAGAGAATGCGAGTGCTCTTCCACGCTTTTTGGAGTAGTTAAGCTAAGGGTCTGCATTCATCTTTTTTCTTTCTTTCTTTTTTACATAAGTGTACTTTTTCGTTCTTACATCATGAAATAAAACTTTCTGTATTTTTTTTTTGGCAGATATACATCGTAAGGTTTTATCGCGGAAGAGTTTTCGCTTTGGGTTAACCGTGTTCCCCTTTTTTTTCCTTGCCTCACGTGCGCAGTTAATAAAATGAAAATTAAAATCGATGAACGCGAGAGATCTCTCTAATCCCCAGCGGTAAGTTCAGACAATACGCGATAGGGCATTTTTGCCTTTCACCGCCTCTGAAGAACTCGTAGTAGCTGTAATTCTGTTGCCAGACTGAATGACACGCGAAGAAATTGCTGCTATAATTATTGTAGGGGTCATCCCGCCTACAAGTTAACGCCAGGACCCCAGCCTATTCATTACTTGCGACAAGCGGTGCTCCTTGCTTGTAATGCATCGTAAACTATACATCGCAAAAGGTGGTTGATACCACGAAAACCTGCAAGACGTCGGTGGCCACAATCTCATTTGGTTTTTCACTCCGAGCTCGACAAGTTTGCGAAATTCCCTAGCGATGAGCGAAATTCTCCGACATATTACAATAATGCCCACCCATACAACAATGCCCATCTCCTGTAGATTCTGTAAATAAAATAAATAAAAATCACTGTCCGAGGTCTTGAAGCCGTAAAACGCAAACGTTCGCTAATGCAGTTGACATAAATATACTTCCAAGTAATCGTTAAGGTCGAGTGTCTACGGGTTAAAGACGTCGGCCAACAGCTTTAGCCTTACCGTCCTATATTTTGCTAGTCTTAAAGCGCCTCAAACCTCGACCAGTGGGATTCGCTCGGCTAAAATGCTGTCTAGTCTTCTGGTTCTTAAGGGGCCTTTGTGCGAGAGAAGCCATACACACTTCCAGCAGACCTGAAAGCACTCATGGCGCCACACAAGGTGGGAAGCTGTAGTAAACGGGCTCAAACACCGGGTGCGGCCTAATACAAGAAAGAGGCCAGACAAGAAGGCAAGCAAGATGATAATGCCGCCGGGCCGGGAGCCGAGCTGTTCCAGTTGAAACGGCGACAGAATTGCCATTCTCGTCGGTACGGAAATTCCTGCACTATTGTCGGACACGAACTCCAATAGTAGCAATAGAAGTACTTCTGTGCACGTCTATGTGAAAGCTCTGGCTCTTCCACGGGAGAAGATATATGATCATCATGACAGCTAACGACATCGGGACAATTTTGTTTTCGCATTTTGAGGTCGGCTCTGCTGCATCAGCAGACTACTTCGATAGAAACTGTCTGAACAACTGAAATTCTTATCATAGAAAGAGCACTTTCGGCGGCACAGAAGGCCTCGTTTTGTGATAGAATTCGCGGTGCAACTACTAGAGAATATTTTGCAACAGCAGCCAGTGATAAGGTGATATAAGTTTTGTCGTACTTTGGGGCAGACTCCATTGAGATGGTAGCACTTTTCGAGTACACTTATACAGAGATGTTTTACGTAAAAAAAAAAAAAAAAGAAAAGAAAAAAAAAACGTGTATGGTGACAATACTTATATGCTCTTTTCCGACAAAAGAACATAATTTTGTCATTGTGATTACCGATCTCAAGCCGACACAAGTTTTCTCGTATACTCAGACAAACGTTTTGGTCAATACAAGAAATTTGGTAGGGAGATTACTTTGTCCTTAATTACTGCTTTGTTTGACAACACAAGCAGTTTACATGGAAGAGTTGCGGAGAAAAAAGTAATGCCAATTAGTGGACCTGCATATGTGTTTTAGTAATGAAATTCCTGTAGCACGACCGGCTTTTATTTTATACAGCATGGTTTGCTAGAAATCCACTTCTGCCACTGTTACAGGTCGTTTTTTCACCGCGCCAACCAATCTGAACGCGAGATAAGCTTTTTACCTACCTTAAAAAGGAGAGCACAGAAAAATCTCACTCTGGTTAGAATGCCTCTTAATCTGCATGTTTTGTGCAAAATTATCGTGACAACCTTCCAAGCTTGCTAGACTAATGCTACAAGCGTTTTAAAACCACTGCAGTAAACGACGCATGCACCTGTCAGCGTTAATGCGGTCAAGAAGTTTACTGGATACGATGAATAGTTTTCGTAAAAAATATACAACCTACTAGGTTTGCTTCTAAGCCCTTTAACAATGCTTGTTGCGTATCTCAAGCGTTCGCAATCTCGCTAGTAACGAGAAGCCTGGCTGTCACCTTTCTCAACCCTAGGCATTTCATGTCTGGTTCCCCAAGCCTGCTTACAGGGCTTAGAGACAAAATCCATTGGACAGTGCGTGCGGGAATCCGACAGTAATAATAAAGCTGTGCCCTCTGAGAGTGAGCGGATTACGGAGGGCGCGTAGCTACAGACCACAAACTAAAATACGGCTTTGCGCTCTCTGGTTTCGTATACTGTTGTAAAATGTTTCGAAATATTATGCGCAATCACTATACCAAAACAGTGTGTAGCCGGTGGGATGCCAGACAGGCATGGCGAGTGCGTCTTCAAAGTGCGGCAAACAGCGAGCGTAGTGCTAATAGGGTGAGCTTGTTTTCTTTTATTTTTTATGTGGTGCAATGGTGGGGTCTTTGTCCGGTTCCACAAGGGTTATTCGAAAGTAAACATCGTTCCTCGTGATTTCTGACCCAAAAAGCCTTTTTGCTAAAGCAGTACCAGCAGCTCCATCTCTCGTCGGTGAAATAATTAAGTACGGCACCACGCAACAAAACGAGCACATAGACGTTCCTTCCTAGCGCTGAGAATACATGTGATGGGCTTCTCTCGTCACTCACAGTAGACGCGTGTAAGACGTGTCCGCTTGTGGCGGTTCTTATGCGCAGCAACGAGCAGCTGAGACGCAACAACTACGAGGCAGAGTAGTTCCAACTGTTTCCGTTCGTACATCACTTCCGGCATTTGGTAAAATCCCAAAACTTTCAAGATTAAACGACCATTTTTGCGGGCGATTCGTTACGAACTAACTTCTAGCACGATTATCGCATCATTCTTCTAGGACCTCTTTTTTTTTTTTTTTTTTTTTTTTTTTTCAATGAACTAGTGCTAGATTGCAAGAAAAAAAATATAACACAGGCTTTTCACACAGGAAGTGCACCTTTTCAAAGAGACATGGTTGGCACGATAAAAAAAAAAAAAAAAACAACTCTCATATTAAATAAGGATGCGCACTTCGCAGCTGCATTCCGGCCGATGACTACATGTACATTTATGATCGGATGTGCGCAAGAGTATGTTCCCCTGATATTGCAGGCTGCTCGGCAGCAGCGTAAGAAACAACTAAATCAATATTTCGCATGAAAACATTTGTTGTTGGTCCTAAACTAATTATATTGAAAAAGAAAACATTAGAGAAATCAAAGCTGTTTCTAGATAAACCTCTAATATATAACACTTCGAGAGTTGTGAGAATCGTGACGTCATAATGTACACAAAGATAATTCTACTGGGCTGTACCTAGAAAAAGAAGTAAACTGTCGCGCGCTTTTGGTTTGGTAATTAATCACAGAGACAAATAACTCCATTCATCAACCTTTGTTGATTTATTGCCGTCTAAGTAAGTTCGAAAGATTGCAATTCTCTCGCTTTTCTCTTTTTTACGCGCGAAAAACTGGTTATCCAAAACCAGCATTTCGCGCCAAGCGTGCCCACACGAGCTCCGGCGGCATGCTACTTGCACGCTTAAATGCTTTCCCTCGGGAATTGCTTTTTTTTTTTAATGCTTTCCTGTATTGTGAGCATGCTATTTTTTGCATGCCTTTCTAAACGCTGGCAAATTTGCATCCTGCAATGTGTCGTTATTAATTATTGCACTTAATAATTTACTTAACGCCGCCGAGGCACCAGCTCTTCCAATATTTGCTCACGCCCATTGCTTGGGAAAACGTACGTTAATTTTCGTCGCAAACAAAGTGTTGTTTATGGCACAGTTTATCGCATGCCACATCGTAAAAAAAAAAGGATGTATCAATTTTGACTTCCTCTACGATGGGTTTTACAGTTGTTATGAAGCGTTCGCTGATCCATCATAGTCATTAAGCGGGTTAAATGAGGTACAGGATAAACGTTTCTTTGCGAGATCTGCGATTTAAGCAATTGTGTTTCAGTCCAGGATACTCTGTCCGTCGCAACAAGAAAATACTTTGCCATCATGAACAGGGTTCTCCTCCATAGCCATCTAAGCTGTCACAGCTGTTAGCAATCGAAGCAATAAAATAGCGCCACATTTATAAGCTGCACTACTGCGATGTTAAGCCCTATATTCGCAATTTTGGGTGTGTCACTTAAGAGAGTTGTGACAGACGCGGTTACATGCATGGTCATGCAGTGTCCCAACTAAGTGTGTAAGGTGTGTAAGAAGATCTAAAATAAGTGGACGTCACCGGTGCCTATAAGAGTGAGTTACGGGCGCGCAAGTGGCGATGCCTTCCACATTGTACTGAACGCCTGTAAGTGCCTTAGTAATATCTGCTGGGCTTGTGAGTTGAAAATCCACATGCAGGTACCGTCTTGCTTCCATACATCTCTACGCAACACGGCGATGTCGCATTTCCTTTGTGACGCACTAACTTTCGAATTCAAGGCGAAGCAGAAAAAAACAACAATGAAGTCGACCACCTTCGCTTGGGGCAGTTCCCTGACACTTACATCGCCAGATAGCGCCGCTACATACAACCTTTCATGCAACCAACGGAGGCGCAAATGTGTAGTGTGTAAATCCGATCGTTCAAAGGTAATGGTCCCCAATCTATTGTTTCTCCCCCCTGGTTGTATGTCAGCATTTTAACAGGATAGCTTTAAAGTCCCCATTCTTAAAATTCGGCGTCGGCGTCGTGCGCGACAGATCACGGGGAAGGCTCTAAAAATGGACGGAAGGAGCTGTCACCAACTTGGCAACAGCTACCAACTCGAACTTGTACATTGAGACGGGAAGGCAAGATGGCTATTGATCCATCGGGACCCTCGGATCCAGTGTCAATCACACTAGCGCTAATGCCATGTAGGCACATTAGTAGGTTTTGGTCACAGCGGAGCTTCAATCTATGTCCGGAGTTCCTGCACATAGTGGTATTTTACGACTGTATTTTGCTGCGCATTTGTAAGATAATTAAAAAAAAAAAAGAAGGAATTGATGGATTGGGAGATAAGCAAGGAGGAAAATGCTTGTTGCCCACGAGGACCTGAAAGGGGACCCGACAAAAATGAGCCATCAATGATGTCGCGGACAACCATTAAGTACTGAATCTTAAGCGTGCGCGCACACGCACGCACGCACACGCGCACAGATACACGCACACACACGCACACAATAACATACGCACGCACTAACATACGCACGCACACACAGACATGCATGTACGCGCACGCACGCACAAGGAAAGAACGAATATGGAAACCAGTTAGCGGTATAGAGTTGTAAAAAAAAAAATCGACGAGGTGAAGAAAAAACCGACAAAGTTGATTCAAACCATTGTTTGTGGCATTTAAAAATGCGCCGGTAACCCACTACTGCACTCAAGCGACGAGAGAATAGGCCTGTTTACTAGCGCTCTTTTTTGTTTTCACAAAGTTTCTCCTTGCTACATTTCTTTTTTGCTACTTCGAAAACGTACACACCAATCGTGGCCCACAAAGAATTCAGTCTGCACGGCGGCAGTTACCGGAATTCCCCACCTGCACTGCTACTTGCTTCTCGCTTTTACTTAATTTTGTGACTAACCTGAAACTCTTGTTGGCGGAAACTACACATTATCCGCCTTAGAACCGTAACTTTGCAGTCTGACTGAGTACAGTAAGCATTAGCGCAGCCGTGCAACGCACATAAGCCACTTCCCTTGCGGTTTTTAATAGATCAAAACTTTTCTTGCAGTTTGACGCAAGATGTATTGCCCTTGTCTGACTCAGGCTTTCATGTGCGCGCAAGGCCGTAGCGAGCATACGCTTGTAGTGAGGCCAGGCTGCTGGCTGCTGTTTTTGTATTTCGCTTAAAAGAAATATCTTCTATCTCTGCGCGTTATTTCTGACGCGCTGTCTCCAATTTTCTTTTATGTAAATTTGATATGGTTATTTTCTCTTGCATTACCTATTAGAAAACTCTTATGATACTACTAAGCAGAATATCCACCATGGTAGTTGAAATACACCTATAGCCTCATATGAGTCATATTTTTCCTCTCCACGTCAAGCTCAGCAGACATTTCATAAACAAGATGGTTTGGTTCCATTTATAGAGTATATTGCCCCAAAACAAATTACCGGATATTAGGGGTGCTGCATTGGAGTGGTTCGGATAATTTCGATCATCTTGGATTTTTCAACGTGCGCTGCCATTGCACAGTACACAAGCGCCTGGCGCGCTTGTGTACTGGTTCGAACCCAAGTCCTTTGCATCAGTAGGCTTTCGCCTCAAAAACAGAACTACCACGGCTTCGCACAGAGAACAAAACAAAAACAGGCATAGAAAAGTGGTGAGCCGCTTACAGCTGAATGCCGTTGATGACGCTGCCGAAGAGGCCGATGGCGCCGAGAAACTCTACGGTGCCACAGAGCTTGACAGCCGCCTCCTGAGCCACGTTGGAGACGCCGTAGAGCGCCGCGCCGCCCAGGCAGAGCATGTCTCCCAGCAGCCGGTTGGGGGCGGCGGCCGTGAGTTGTCCGCTGGCCGCGGCTTCGTGGGCGTCGGCCCACACCAGGCATCCGACGCCCAGGAGAGCCACGCTCACCCCCAACACATGCACCGGGTGGTAGCGCACCTTGAGCGCCAGCCACGACAGCGCCAGAACCACCGGGATGGTGAAGCAGTCCAGCAGCTGGGAGGCACCACAACCAATAATACACTTTTTGGACTCTTCCAGGAGATCTCCACACGCGCGTGAAAAAATAAAAAAAGTTCAGGGCGGGGAGGGGGGAAATGTAGGCACGCCTCTGTGTGTTCCGAAAGCCCACCACGAAGGTGGAATGGAGTGGAAGCGACGGCGTGCTCTCGAATGACATCAATTGCGCTGGCTCGATAATGGTGGATGGAGAATAGATTCCATTAGGCTCCAACAGGTCGGCGACAATCAGGTTTTCACCCCCTGACATGGTGGGTAGTTTGACTTCCCTGCAAGTAAGCTGCCGTGCCTGAAGACCGGAAGTACGAATTGAAGCTGCAAGCCTGTTTAGTCCTCTTACCTCCATCTGCAGCTTGGGAGGTTCGGTGCAAATTGCGCATGGGTCCTCTAATGTATTGTCAATACGCGCAAGCCAGGAAATCCTATTCGCTCCAGATACTGCTTGGAACACAACTATGCGAGACGATCTGTGGGAGAGCGCGTCGTTTTTATCGCCTTAGGCAAATTTTGTTGCACTGTTTTTTCGCTGGTATTTCGTAGCGACTCTGCAGAGCTCGGGGATCTATGGGACACGTCCTCTTCGTCCGTTCAAGTCGCCACGCACGACAACCACCTATCATTCTTTGAACTGTGCAAACGGACTGTCAACGTCTCTGTTCATGAAGAATGCGTTTTGGACGGACTTGAGGGGTCATTCATAACAGCAACGTCCTCACTAGCAAGTTATGTAATTTTTCTTATGAAGCATAAAATCGTATCGGCTGTATTCCCTCTCTAAAATTTCGTCGAACTTATGAAGCATTTGTTGTTTCTAACATTCCCACTTTTTTTCACGTTTTTTCATAGATTTTAAATCCATAACACGTCTTGTGCGCCGGTTCGTTCATTCTGCTATTCAGACAGTAGTGACTTTTTCAATTTGGCCCTCAGATTTCAGGCTGCCCCTTCTACGCTGATGTGTCTCTTTTTAGCAATTTTTAGCCGTAATTAGCTTTCTCCTGAATTCTGTTTGCTGTGTCCAGCAGTGCGCGCGCGTTTTATTCCCCCACCTTATTTCTCTCTCACTTTTCTCAACGCTGACTACTCATTTTCTCTGTTCTTCTCGGCACAGCAAAACTTCTGACCCATGTTCAATACAGTCGCCACTGAGCAATTCTAACTCCTTCACATTTTCATGAAATTCACGCTTTGAAACTAAATTTTATTTTTTAACGGGCATAATAAACAACACGCGAACTTTATACGACAGTTAAGTGGTGCAGTCTTTACAGCATTCGCGAGCCGCGATTGGTCTTATTGCCTTTACCGAAATAACAAAATATGAACCAAGAAGAACAAACGTGCTTTTGCCACCAACAAAAACTGCTGCTTTTTGGTTTTCACATTTACCAACCTAGGTTCTTACTGAAAGAAGAACTGCAAAACACAGTATGACCTCCATCATTCCCCTCTATCGTCGAGCAGAGCTCTGCGACATCTGTCGCACTGCTTCCATCCGAAAGCATTTGTTCAGAGCGGAGAAGAAAGAGCAGCGTCGATCGCAAATGCGGTAGGCTGACCCAAATGCTCTTCCGATACTTCATCTGGCGTCGCAGTGACATGTTTCAACCATAAGTGTGTAGTAAAGAAGCCGGGCTGCCCTGAAAAAGGTGCATGTGCGCGAAAATGGTTCGCAACAAATAAATAACAACTATAATCAGCAATACCGCAAAGCCTGAAGACAGTGCACGATTGAGAGGGGGAAGTTGCACATCGCCGCCCTATCACAGGATATCGAGCGCAAAGAGAACCTCCAAAATAACCAGCTACAGTAGACACAGCCCCACAAATCGCACAACACAATGGCGCGCAGTGTTTATGCCCATCGAGTGTGACTTAATAAGAGTTGTTGTGGGGCTAGTAGATGACCGTCAGTAGAAGCCACGACACATAAGAGGAGGACACACGGAACAGGACGAGCGCTCGTCCGGTTCTATGCGTCCTTCTCCTATGTGTCGTGTTTATTAGCGCATTTTTGCAAGGCAGTACACCGATTAGCCGACCTTAATTTCTCACGTACGCCACTCAACGGCCGGGCAAATGCCTCCAATACTAGGCCGGGATAATTCCGCCTGTAGCTCGCAGCAACTTCATCCTCTCGATTGTGCGAGCAATAGCAAACTCCGCCATTACGCGCCATATAACTCACCTGGACATGACACATGATGCCACGCAGCAAGGCTTCATTTGTCATGAGTATCCTCACACATTGCGAGTGATACGACGGCAAGTACACATTTCGCTCCTAACTGGCGTCAATAAAGTTATAATTTTGCTAAACTAACATGCCCAGTTATGCAATGCCAACTCACAACATCAAGTAGAAATATGAATATTTTACGTCCACCATTGGCAGCCTTTAGGCTTACAGAGCCAACAGCGACAATGTCAAGTGCTCGCGACGTTGCTCCACGTTCGAATCATAGATCCTATCCACGAAGAAGCAGTTAGGTGTTCTCGCTTAAGCACCACCACCTCGCAGCACATCATCTCTTGGGAATATATAATCAGAACTCCTTGCTGAGCTGATGAGCGCTACCGTTTCTCGAAGTTGAAGGCTTTGCGGCTTTCGTCTAAAATCCCGTGCTCGCCACGTTGCCGCTCCGCCAGCCTCACGACTGCACAAGTTGTTTTCGCTCGCCCCGTGAATTTCGAGCCCTTGATCCTTCCTATAACCGTGAATCATTCAAAAGTCCCGCAACCGGGAACAGGAGACATCGAGGCCTCGAACAGGGCTGGCTGGAAAAAATTTCTGAAACTGCAGCCCTAGTTCCTTCTTACAGCAGTGTGCAACTCCCGGTGGTTAGGAAACTGGAAACTCTCCGATCCGCCTTAGCCTTCCATTACGCCAGCACTCAACCATCGCAGGGTCTGGGGAGGAGGTCGAGTGTCTTGGTCGATCTTTCTTTCAGTGCATGGCAGGGAGGGATGAACTGGAATCATCCTTCGCTGAAGCGAAGTTCCTGCCTGCTACCTATCCGTAAGTCATCCTTCATGGCTCCCCCCCCCCCCCCCCTCTCCCCGCTCTTCCTCCACCCCTTCAGCCCTTGCAACGATTCGTCAGCAAACGAGGACAAAGCCCTCTTGATTTCTTCTCTCTCGTATTACAAACTAAATCATGCGCTGCATGGCGTAAGCCGATTCTTAGAGAGAACAGCAAAAGGGAAAGTGACTGAACGTTTCGAAACCATAAGTCAGGACGTTCAGAAAAGAAACGATATCGGCCTATTTTTTAAAGGGCACATTGCGGCGGGCGACGCACGACCTCCTTTGTAGCGACCATCGATTCGTAATTAGAATCCGTCGCGTAATACTTCACGTGCAAGCGCTGTGATGAAATGGGAAACCTCCTGTTTGCCCAGTTTTGCGTAAACTTTGGGCCTCTGATAACGCTTCAGGCTGGGTTCAAAAATTGACGTACATGCTTATCCACCTCATCCATCTCGATTATAGGCACCGTGCAGAAACCCAGGGGGCAGCACTCGCGGCGAATAGGCAGCGCCACGAGTGAGCGCCGGAACAGTTTGATAGGGAGACGCGCGGCCGCCTAGGCAGGGCGCGCGCTTGAAAAGGCGGCCTGCGCAACGAAATGGTAGCAGTTTTAGCCAGCTCGAGTGACGTAGCGAAGCACAAACGATGCGAGAGCCACACGACACAAGACGCAGAGACAGAGACGAGCCCTGGCCGCCCGCTGGGCGTTTATTTCTAGGCTGGAAACACGCGAAACGGAAGATGACAGGAGAAGCGCGCGCAGTTGGAAAAGACCGATCAAAAAACGAAGGGGGTGGGAGGGTGGGGGCGTAAAAAACACGGTAAAAATGTAGAAAAATACAAAAAACATTTGTGGCGAACGCCCTTCCTCCCAAGTGTGGTACAGCTTCACAAAGGCCAGCTCGAACGCCTCAAGCTGGGGTGGGTGAGAAACAAAAAAAAAAAAAAGGGAAGCTGCGGGGAATCGAGCGGCCGAGAAGGGTGGAACGAGTATGGGAGAAGAATAGGAATGAATGAAGCTGTAATCGAAGAAGAGAAAAAAGCCTAAAAAAAAGGACGAGCCTGAAAACTCGAGAACGCGATTACCGGGACCTAAAGATGCCGCAGGCACTGATATTACGCAGACGGATTTTGATTAGCTTAAGCTGTTTTCTGGTGAGGCGGTTGCCACTTTTCTCGACGATAAAGGAAAGGATGGCAGATGGCACGCGGTCGCTGATACAGCAACACAGCTATGAGAATGGAAACTGCCTACAGCCCCGCACAAACGATCTACAGTTTCTAATACGCATTCATGTCTTCCTCTGTCACATGTCAGAATTGTACCATGCTTAATTTTCTTTTTCGTTGAAAGAACGTCCTGCCTCATCCCGACTTGAATGCTAGTTTTCTTTTGTTTTTTTTTTTAACGATCCTTAATGCCTCTTTAACGGTACTTTCAAGTCCTCTGCCACAAAATTAAGTTTTGACAGGGGAATGTAACAGGTGGCAGCCAGCCGCTCGACACTTGTTTGCAGCAGGATGGCATGTAATGAATGCAAGATCTGTTCAGAGTGTCCACGAATAAGTAAAAAAAAGATTTTTTTTATTTATTTTTAATTATAGTCTCGATTGAGCAGTATCGCATGAGAAACAGCTTATCATTCGAGGTTCAATAGCTCAGTAGACATCGAAATGCCATTGACACAACTAAATGAATAAAGCGTATGGAGTGGCACCTCCTGAATCACAACTACAGAGGAGGGCGAAGTGGACAGCGAAGGATGGCGAGGAAAAAAAAGAAATATCAGGCTGGAGGTCGGCCAAAGGAAGCCGCCCAAGAGGAGAAGGAAAGTAGCGGCATAAGCGTGGAAGGAAAGGGTGTGGGAAGAAGGAAAGGAACAAGCTGAGAGGAGGAAAAAATAATGAATGCAAGCAAGCAAAAAAAAAGTTGCCAAGGCAAATTCGCGAAACTAATGCGCGAGACATAGTAAATGCGCCATTTAAACACTCCATTCCTGTTGATTACTCTCTGCATTGTACTGGTGCTTATGCAAGCTATCGTAGACAGGGAAATATAGACCACAGGACAGCATAAATAAAAATTATGCAATGAACAACTGCATCCACGAGCGCCGCCCACAGGCGCGCACGGCGGTCCCAGTAGCGCTGATGCCTATGAGCTGCCCAGTTTCTTTAAATATTATTTTTTTTTTTGCGGGTTGAGAAAGGATGCTAATGCAGGTGAAGGTATAGTGTGTCCTCTTTCGGGAAAAATGCTTCGCGGTAAATCTGGACGCGGCAATGTCCGGGCATGATTGCCAGCTCACTCGATGGAAGGCAGCGATTCGCCTTAGCGTCGCTTCACTTCGTAAAGCTTATTCAGTGACGCGAAAAATATTTTATCAGGCCAGTGAAAATGTGTGCAACAGCAGCAATCCAAGGTCTGCAGCCTAGCAATTGATTTGTGACCATAAAATGCTGCGAATCGAAAGAACGAACGGCGAATGCGCCCCACGCACAGATCTGCCGCGTCTCCGCTGCACGGCCGGGCGCACGTCTCCCTACCAAACTGTTCTTCCCGCCGCAAGGGGCGCGCGCGTCGCCCCGCGAGTTACTCCTGCACGGTGCCTATACTGTTCATTTCGACCGGGGAGCAGTGCCGTTGACAGCACGACCACGAGTATTTGTTTTCCAGTTTAGTGGTGAGTCACGACGCTGCCCTCCGTGTCTACGGGCGACTGCTGACGTAGTCAAGAATTTCGTAAACAAATAAAAAATATTGATTGCACGGATAGTAAAAAGAGGACAAGGAGAGCCTGCTATGTATCACATTTTAGTCCTGCTTATTCACCGTCGATACTAGCAATTAATTTTCGATAGTAACAATCAAGCCTTATGAACCGATAGGCATGCCCGCTTCAGGTTTCCTTCTATTTTCTCGCTCCCGGCGTACATAAATTCAGTGGAAGTCAGTAAGCGGGAACTCGAGAAAGCAACGGCAACACAACCGACTTCCAATGTTCTGGGAAGATGCGATCTCTGCTCATGCCCATAGCTGCCTGCTATTTCAGGACGTCATTTAACGATGTCTTATCAAAGATCTTCGTACTATATTCCCGACTTGTGTGCTATAATAAGAGTAAATAAGGCTCACAATATTTGAAATGCAAGCAAGCAGCTGCTTGCATGTCTCATGCAAGCTGAAATGTGCAGAGGCCAAACACACAAAAAGAAACGTGATCCCTTGCTTACCTGTTTCCGACAAGTTCACGCTCAAATACAAACACGGAGTAGAACTTGAAGGCTATGTTTAGAGGCCCGCGATGCCGAGATTTTTCCTTCAGACCGCCCTGTCTTATTAAAAACCCTTTATAACTTTATGATTGCGCTGTAAATGAACCAGGTTTGTCACGGGTATGCCACAATATTTCGAACATGGCGCGTACTGGCGTAGACAAAGGCGTGCCACGCAGTTCAAAACCAGTATAGCTGACAGTTGAAATCTCGATAATGAACCGACACCGGATATTTTCTTGAACACTGCGATAACGATAAACTCAGATGGAAAGTAAAGGAATGCCACTCTTTACTCTTACTGTCTTGCCACACCAGAAAACTGAGAAATCAAGTGGAAATATTGCATTCGAGATTGAAAATTCGGTAACATTATTAAAAAGATATGGCAAAATACGTTCTGTACAGTGCCAGCGAATCGTAATGGCAAGCACACCTTTGCTTCGTTACATGATTATTATTTCGAGGACTTTTCTTATGACATAAGATAAGACTTTCAACATACTACAGTATACTACGTGGAGGCCCAAATATGATAATAGTTTAGCAATAAAATGAACAAAACACAAAACAAAAGGCACGATGCAGAATGAAACCAAGGAGGTAATATTTGGCTATAAGAAGGAACGGGTGAGTAAAGGAGGCTAGAGGGGGAGGGGAGCGGCTGTAAAGGCTGGATAACGCATGTCACATTGGAGCACTGGAAGGTGAAAGTTAGGTCCAAGCGGCTGGAAGGCTAAATGCTTGGCAGGCCACACTCACGCCAGTAATTTTGATTATGTTGCGGTTCGCATCTTTCGGTTCAGTAATTGACCACTCATACAGTGCAGTGTATAAGTTGTTCTGACCGCTCGAGTGCTCACCGCTACTTCTCACTGACACACTCCAAGTGGAATTCAACGGCTTTAACTATGGCCGCTAGCTACAACTAAGGAAGACGACTTGTAAGGCACAATGAACATCAACGCCGTTTGCACGCAGATACAAGGAACAACTCGAACTATGTCGCTGGTGTCGTACTCCTCTATTCTCATTTGCGGATGAGGAGAACCCCTGCACTTTGAAGCACAATAATAATTGTCCACGCTTTCTAAACTCATCTCCTGCCTTTCAGCAAGCGGCGAGTCGAAGATAGAGGTAAGAGTTTGACAATAATGACAATTAATTGTGACTAGATGGTGTGTTTATATGCCTACAAACGCCAGCTATCTCTCAAAATTTCATGACATCGACAACCACAGCACAAACAAGCAACCCACTGTTTTCCCGAGGTATGGAGCCCTCTTGGTAGTGGTCAAGAATATTTGTCTCCTACTGATAGTAAGCCAACGCACGCAGGAGACGCAACAGCAGTTTGGTTTAACTAAGAGCAAACTGCACCTCCGAAGTGACAAGAATGTGCTTGACATGTGCCGCCATCTCTTGCACCTACCTGCAATTAACTGAACAGCGTATGCGCAGTAATAGCTGGCGGTTCGTTTTTAACCAGCGAAGTTGAAGGAGAGGCGCGCTTCGCAGAGAGGTGAAAAAAAGCCTGAACGATTTGTTGAGACTTAGAGCGCATGTTCTCGGCAGAAGCAGAATTGTGAACATACTGACCGTGAAGGCCCTAGCGCCAATTAGCAAGCTGTGCCGTTGGTGGAAGCTTGAACTGCGTCATTTTGGTTTCAGCAGCCGAAGTAACGCCGCACACTAAGCTGCAATCAATTTCGACCACCTGGAATTCTTTGGCGCTCACCTACGTGCTGAAGTACACGACCGCCTTTTTCACCTCGCCTTTATCCATCGAAAAAGGCGAATCTGTGAACTCGCATTTCTAGCCGCGCGCCATAGTAATTGAGAAAACGTGGTAAGTATCGCTGGGAGTTGGCGCGTAATATGCTGAGGGAAAGAAAGGAAGCGTGGCTGATTAAGAAGCCACAAGACGACACTCGCCGAATATGGACCAGCCCTCGAACTTGGTGGAGAACACATACAAGCAAACTCGAGCAAACGGTAGCAAGATTCACTAAATAGGTCCTTTTTCTCTACGCCAGAAAAGAGTCATTAAGGCAAGATGAAACAGGCTTTTCTTTTCCAATGACAAATGAGGCACCGTCTATCAAGACTCTATATGACCGCGGGCTGTGATCCTGGAGACTGAAGCACCACCGTAACAAGTTCACCTACGCCTCGGCCAACGTTTCAGCACTTGAAACGTTTTATCCCGGCGCACAGGAGCTGTTTAAATCGGCAATGGAGTTGAGGGCCCTCGAGGTTCTCAATACAAATTGAATTTGAAGAGTCAGTAGCGCTGCTTCAAGACAAACTTGATCGCAGTTGAGTGGTTCCTTCAGCTCCCATCAAGGTGCTGCTGCAGGACATCTACATCACAGGTGGTTTTCCGTGCAAGCGTGAAAATCGCCCTGAAGCTTTCACGTCTATGAGATGCAAAATAAACCTCTACATGAGATATTTTTGCACTCCTTCCACATCAGCTCTGCGAGGTTGAGCAAGCAGTTGTGTGCTTACGTCTGGTCAGAAGTATTATGCTTGCTCTACCGTTCCTATTTATTACCAGACAATATGGTTTATAAAAAAAAAAAGAAGAAGAAGAACAAGATCTTACACTGTGCGAATGATCCAGCAACCTACGGTCAAGATGGCCGCCAGAGGCGGTCACGCAGAATAATTCAACTGACCATTAAAACAGCTGCAAAACTGTTTCACGCTTCCGTCATATATACATAAAAAGTGCTATCAAACGAACTCGCTAATATCTACTTTTCTTCCGTATGCTAGCGAGCAATAGTACTGGATGTGTGCAACTGATATTCAAGAGCTGAACTAAACCCACTTTTGGCAACCAATGTGGTTTCCATATGGAAGAATTGTATTATGGCTATCATCCGTTTGATTTGTTTGTTTCTCTTGTTTCAACCTTTGCCCCAGACTTCAAGGTGCGTGAGGGTCTCCGTACCTGTACGCTGGTGAGCGTGGTGTACTGGTAGGCCTTGACGAGCAGGAAATTTGCCTCGACGTCGACCAGGGCGAGCAGGAAATATCGGCCACCTCGGGCTCGGAGCACGGGGATCAGTCCCGCGTCGCCCCCTCGGCATGCCAGCCATGTGGTAAACACGGCGCACAGTAGCACGTAGTTGACGAAGCTCTGTGCTGCACGCCACCCCAAAAGGAGAACAAAAAAACATCAGGGTTACTTACTGTCATTCAAAAAATGGGACTTTAAAAATGGTCGACTGCAAAACGGCAGCCGAATAGAGACAACCAATAAAACAGCAACCTCAGCTCACGGAAAATCACACTATGCCCCCACCATCTTCATTGTTTAGAAAGTTTTAGCGGAGATCTGCGCATCCGCTCCGCTCCGCTGGCGAGTGGGAGCGCTACTGCGCATACGCCAATCGCCCATATGAGAGCGCAATGGGATCGGCACCTCCATTCTGTTTGTACGCGGTCCTGCGGAGCGCGGACCTGCCTGTCGAGCGCGTCGTACATGAGGAGACTACATGTTGCATCACCGAGAGGCTTCAAAGATAACAAACACCCGCTGAAAAACAACGTATGCCTTTTGCTCCACACATTACAAAACGTTTACGCGCAAAAATGTCGATTTTCAGTGGGGAGGGAAAGAAAGCAATGCTTGTTTTTAATACCTAGTTACACTTTTTATAACCAGGGAGCTCTGCGTGCAAACAGTTCGCCTGCCTCCTGTCAGTAAAAAACTAATTTTGCAGCAAACAATCCGGTTGCGCTCAGCGGGCACTGCGAACGGACCAAAAGCTCCAGTACGTTCGTTCCACTAAAACTGCCAATAGGGGAACCTTTGCTCCTGCAACCTCAACCTCATTCGTCCATTTGACTCTTCCCCCCCCCCCCCCCCACTTACCCACTCTCCTGCAGCACCTGGCGCTTTTTGTAATCCGGCCTTAAGGATCCACCTATAGGCTATCTGGCTTTCGCATCGCATTCGAAAGCACTCAATACCGTTTCGCAAAAATCGTTAACTCTTGTTTGCTTCCTGACCCACTCTGCTCACTTCCTCAATGTTGGCCTTATAAATGTATTTTTTTTTCTTGCAGCAGCTTGTCGCGCTCTCTTCAACTTAATGTCAAATTTTCGTTAGCCAAGAAGTTTCCGCACCATGAAAATGCACTAGCTCCTTATAACTGGTTCGCGAGGATGACACTGGCAAGCTATTATTTATCAGCGGGATAGTGCCAGCAAAGTGCACTCTATCCAGTTCTGGTTCTCCCAGTTACCTCACTGGCGCGGTTCATGTTAGCTGTCACTACCTGCCCCGAGTAGATGTGTTCCGCGAAGACTTCCCTTGATTCAGTCTTTATTCAAATCTAATGTGTTCTTCTTAGGAATAATGACATAGATTCGGGTGCATTCTTATTAATACAGGATGAACATCTTCATTACTAAAGAATTCTCCACTGACTCTTGCCTCCCAGTGTTTGTAAGTTCACGTCTCCGAATACTCTAGCAAGCCTGCTATGACAGCATTGGAGAGACGGTGTTTTTTATTACAATGCATGTGCAGCCGTTAAAGACGTCTTCTGGTATTTGAAGCTATACTTCGTTACAACCTGATTTATTACCTCCTTCGGGAATGCTTGGGTTCTGACAGATGTTTCCTCGTAATCTGTGAAGGCTATATATAAGGGTTGGTCATAGTCTGCGCAATTCTCTTTCAGCTGGCTGATGGCGCCAATATGATTGTCTATTAGCCTTTGCGAAATTGGACATAAAAGACCGAGGAATAAGATCGCTCTAATTTAAGTAGCGCTTACTTTACTTATTTACCCTGTATATATAGGTTACCTTGTAGGAAACAAAAAATTGACTGCAAGGTGATCAGTCTGTAGTGTTTGCAGTCCTTAAAGTGTTCTTTCGTATAGATAAAAATGCTGTTAGCGCTCTTTTAAGTTCTGGTAAGCTCGAGGTAGCGGAGCGTTGTGTATAAAGGGTGGAAAATTTATCAAAAAGAGTTTACAGTCGTCCTTCTACACACCTGCAGCAACCTATTGCAGAGAAGTTATTATTCTTTTTACTTGTTTTGAGTCTTTTTTTTTTCTCCCTCTGCGGCTACATACGGCATGCCCATTTCCCCTCACACTATCGCATCCGTAAATAGCGTTCTCATTACCTGGGTTCCTATTTGGGTTCGTGCTGAATCCCTACGCTACCTGAACTATATTACACATGCTAGGAATGCAGTTTCTTCTACATAGTTTTCACGTTACACCTCTTGCTTCAAACACGTTGCTTTTTCTTTATGTTATAGTTCTTTAGGTTGGTTATCTTGTGCTTATTGACTGGTTTAGACAGTTGGACTAGTTCCACTCTATCTGCGGGGTTACATTGTTTCAGGCTGTTGGCGTTTCTTAATTAAACATTTCGTCATCCGTGAAAATTTTCCAGTATTCCGTTTAATTACGCGATTCTCAATATTCGTTGTACAGCCCATAATGATATTTGCGATATTTGAGAGCCTAGTCTCTTGCCACGCACCGCCTGACCTTCTGCCTGCATCTCGCATATCCTGTTATCGACGGCGACCGCCAGTACGGCATAATATGTATTTACGTAACTCGTTGCTGATCCCACATCTTCATAACCACCATGGCTGGATATAGGTGCGTAAGTCTCAACCACCTTCAATTATCTCTTGTCAAGCTATAATTACATCAACTGTAACCCTTTCGCTAATGCTATAGAATTCATCTAAGTCGCCAGCTTATTAATTGAGGACCCCGCACTAAGTTCCACTCTGTGCGCTAAACACCGATAGCACAGTACCTGGCCGTCCTTCACCCAACTATATGTTTCATCTGTATTTCTAACCTCATTAAGCACCAGGAGATCCCATTTATAACAATAGTTTCCCGAACAACACTGCTGGATTGTGTAAATAAGTGTATGACTGGATAATGAACGGATTATAATGCATAGACCTCTGCACCCTTCCATTTGTGGCTCTAATCAGAGATATATGACTTATCGTTAGCCTGCTTACCGGGCTTGCCTGGCGACATCTGCATTTTCGTGATAATTACCGGCGTGTAAATGATTTAGGGGGCGTTTATTAGCTTTGCACAAGCTTATCGTTACCTCACAAAGTGCCGAGAAACGAGCTTCGAGGCATACGTTAAAGTAGACGTGAGAACTAGTCAGTGTTTCAAATATAGTTTGGCTACTTTCATGCTAACAAACTTGACTGTATGCCGTCTATATAGTCTTTACGCAACGACTGCAGTTTTCTGGCTTTGTGCATAAGACTTAACATCAGCAGTCTTCACAATTCTTCCCTAGAAATAAAAATAATAATAAATCACAGCCACGCATTTCTCCGACCCCTGCGACCAATAAAAAAAGTTTTCCCCCAGGAACTGAAGCGATTTGACTCCTTGTCACTAGAGGAGCCACAGTGCAGCCCTGCTACAGTGGAAACAAAGGAAGTTGCATTTGCAGTGCTTACAGCGTTAGAAACGCAGTGAGCACTAACTTACTGTAAGGCAAGGTGGCGAGTTTTACAAGCCCATTTAAAATATCATTGATATGGATATTAGCTGAAACCTAGTATGCACCGCCTCAGCCAGAGGTAACTGAGCGACGGTCACTACTTATTAGCCGTATTGTGGAGCACTTAAGGCGACAATCAAGCTAAAAATTGTGGAAAGTTGACAGAACCTTTGCTCCCGGTTTTCTAGGCTTTTTTAGTAGCTTAAGTGTACCGCGCGACCTCGACTGTATAAGTGAAAATGAAATGTACTTTTTTTGGTTAATTTTGCCGAATATGGTACGCTCCCAGCTTCTTACGTACGATAGTAATGAGTCCGTACTTAAGTCTGCGGTAAATTATGGAGCATCACAGTTGTCGCACTCTTTTTCGCCTTACGGTAATTTTACACGGGAAAGGATCTCTGCTTAAACGTTTTCCGATACTTTCCAGCACTAAGTGAACAGATTATTTGTTCACGTTTCGAGTGAGGGACAGCGTCAGTTAACACCGTAACACACAACACAGTGTCGATATGTTACAACACTCTGTGAAGCTTATTTACTTTAAATACGAACCTTTTCTTGAAGCTGTAGAATGTCTATCATTTTCTGGCTATATCTTTGGTGATCGATAATCCCACCTAGGTCTCGCTTACCCGATAAATGTTGCCCGCGTTCGCCCTTTAACCCTGTACATGCTTCATCTACTTCAACTAAAGTCAATGCATAGTATGCTCGTGATTACCGAGTGCCCGGGCATCTAATTTCCTGGAACTATACGCACGAACCCTAATGCGACAAATCGGAATAGAAGTCAAGATTGGCAAGGCGGCCAACAATATACAAAAAGAACGTTCTCCAGCCAGCACTTACAGACGCACAATAGCGATAAATCGGGTGCCTGTCACAACAGGGATGTTGCGCTGTCTACCCAGCAGTTGCAAAGCGTGCTTTGTCAGGGGTCAGTGTATGCCAAGGTGATAAATGTAGATCTGTTCGCGTGAAATAAACATGGTTCCCTTAATCCTTGTGCCGCAAAGGTAGTACACTTCCTCGTCTCGCCCACGATTCGCGAAAATTTATTTTTTTAGTGTTGCATAACCAGGGCCTGTGATATATATTTTTTTTTTTTCACGCTCGGACAAATCGCCCTTTGCAACAAAAAAAGAAAGGATTATCGCTGGCTGCGTTCGGTAAATGCGCCCATTAGGATCATCACTCGCTTACAACATTGCGGTGATGGCCTAACGGCTTAAGACGCCATACAGGTGCGTTTCCAGTTAAGTAGCAGCCTCTCCATAATACGCTGAAATAAGATGTACCTCCATAGTTTTCTAGCGTAACATGCGATACGTCATGTCGGGATACGAAATAAATCCAACGGTAGTGATGCATGGTGACAGCGCAAGCTGAAAAAATTACCTCATTTCGGCGATACGCAAAAATGAACAAACTCTGCCAACTAGCCTAAAAAACAGCATAGGTGAAGTATTAAGATCATAATTTTTTAATGGAGGGTGGTGCGAGGGTGATTCTCCGAAGCGAAATCAGTCGTTCTCGTAGGTTTGATTCCATACCCCATCATTCGCTCTCTCTCTCTCTGGAGAAGATAAGCGCCGTCTAAGCGCTTTAGTAACAGGACAAAAAAAAAAAAAAAAACGCATTAAACTGCCCCCAACAATAAGGTAGGCCAGGTGGAAGTTGTAAGAGCAATGCCAGCTTGCCATGGGCTGCTCTCGAGCTTCAGTCTTATGCACCAAGTTCACGTGTACACATGCAACAATACTTCCATCCTGTTGATTATCGTCCTTGTTAAAGTCACTTGGTTCTTCATTATTGGTTATTTCCAAGTGCTTTTACAACAGCCATCATCGCCCTTGTGTTACTTTGCTTGCGCCTGCTGCAGTTCGTTATGTATGCCTAGGTTCCCTCTTTAATTCCTAACTATGATTGCTGTGTAGTTGTTTTAGTATTTGTGCTTTGCTTTCATAATTTCCTACACGAACGGTAAAAGGGGCACAGACGTACAGTACTCACGGATTGAAATAGGACACTCGGAGCGCGTGGCCGTCGCTGCATGCAAGGCAGTGTGGTAAACAACAGGCCGGCTTATTGGCGATCGGAAGGAGCTGTTCTGCTTTTTAGATGTTCTCCCCCTCGCGCTATACCACAATGCAGCACCTTGGTTCCATGGGCATCCACGGGCGGCGCTGCATGCAGCGACGGCCACGCACTCCGAGTGTCCTATTTCAATCCGTGAGTACTGTACATAAAGCGGATTGTTATCGGCTTTTTGTTGTGTCTGTACGTGTGTATGGCGCCTTCGTCACATACTAACATCAAATTTTGATTTGATTGATTTTCGCAAACCTAGAGCGCCCATACGGGCATCAAGCTTTTTCGGGGGACGGAGAGAAACAATATGAGAACACATATGGCAGCACGAAGTCTCTTGCGAATCGACGACTGGAATAAATATGAATTTGCTCGAATCGTGCACTCTAGAACTGAAAGCTTACGAGCTAGTAAGGCGGCATTGGGTAGCTAATACGGCTCAACATTTGCAGTATAATGGTAATGCATTGCTCCTATGCAGGGTCAAAAATTTCCAACACACTCCTAATATAGGGGCCGATAGTTTGTGCTGCCTGGAGAGTGTGTGTTTGCGAGGGGGGCGGCGGAATGGTGAATGATTGCTGCCCTCGAAAAGAACAGTCATTGACGCATCCGGGCCGGGGGCAGCTAGGAATAAGGGTTCCGGAACGTCGCTCTCCCGGCTATGACCACTTGCTCGAAGATGATATCGCCGCGCATTACGAGCGTTCCATGTCGGCACGTGATTCCGCACGGCATCGAAAGCAACGGTGCTAACAAGCCATGACGTCGTTTGCGCCTTCCGCATTCGGAGAACGCGAATGTGTCACTACTTTATGGGGCAGCAAAAAAAGGCAATGAAACAAGCACCAAATCCTTTTCTCCTGATTGATGATTTAGACTGAGGACTTAGCCAGAGGAACAGGTCATGTGGTGGGTTCGGGGTCACACTACTTAATGCCTACTCGATACTAAAACAAAACTGTCCTACTCCACCAAGCCATGACTGCGTGGGCATACAAGCAAACGGAGGTCACTATAGCAGCGATAAACAAAGTGTAGGGAAAATAATTCGGCTAGCAAAGCACGTTTCTCCCGAATTTCTTTCCATAATATTGTCACGTCTCGATTGAACGCCAAGGAGGACCCAAAGATAAGACGGGTTTAATAAATCAACCTGGACGAGTCTTGCGCTCCAACTTCCTTCTCTTCCAGGCTCGTGCTTGTGGGGCCCAGTCATCATCTTTGGCGTCGTCTTCTATGCGGCATTTGCCCCCCTCCTCAGGAAGCATCGTCCCGATGAGCATAAAAGGGAGTAGGAGGTCAAGGTCAGTCCAAGTTGTACGGCTTCATGCGTACAACGTGGACGACGTCGGCTTGTTGCTGAAGTCGCTTTGAGGTCGACACCCCGTCTGGCACCACCTCATAAGTAACGTCGGTTAAACGTCACTGAACAACATATGGCCCGAAATATTGCCGCAATAGTTTTTCGGAGAGTCCACGGCGGCGAATAGGCGTCCAGACCCACACTTTGTCGTCAGGTTCGTACATGACATGTCGGCGTCTATGATTGTAGCGTCGTGCATCATGCTCTTGCTGATTCTTGATCCGCATACGCGCTAGTTGGCGGGCTTCCTCTGCACGCTGAGCGATTTCCTCGGCGTCTTGATCGAGATCGTCGGTGTCGGCATTCGGGAGCAACATTGCATCCAGCATAGTTGTTACTGGTCGCCCGTGAAGGAGGCTGAATGGTGTCATGCGAGTGGTGTCTTGGCGTGCCGTATTGTAGGCGAACGTGACGTAGGGAAGAATTTCGTCCCAATTCTTGTGGTTCACGTCAACGTACATGCAAAGCATGTCTGCGATGGTTTTATTGAGGCGTTCCGTCAACCCATTGGTTTGGGGGTGATAGGCTGTAGTTTTACGGTGACTGGTACTACTGAGGCGGAGAACGGTCTCCAAAAGTTCGGCCGTAAATGCAGTTCCTCGGTCAGTTATAATGAGCGCCGGAGCGCCATGTCTCAGGACAATGTTCTCCACGAAGAACCGAGCTGCTTCGGCGGCGGTACCCCTTGGCAGAGCCTTGGTCTCCGCGTAGCGGGTTAGATAATCGGTGGCGACAATTATCCATTTATTTCCGGCTGTCGACGTCGGAAATGGTCCCAGGAGGTCCATGCCGATTTGCTTAAAAGGTGTTGTTGGCACTTGGAGAGGATGGAGTAGGCCAGCTGGTTTTACAGGGGGTGACTTACGGCGCTGGCAGTCTATGCACGTACGTACATAGTGTTTCACTGTCGCAGGCAGTTTTGGCCAGTAGTATCCGTGCTGGACTCTAGCCAACGTGCGGGTGTAGCCTAGGTGACCGGCGGTTGGCTCGTCGTGACACGCTTGCAGAACTTCACTGCGGAGAACAGATGGGACGACGAGTAGATGACTGTTTCCCCCAGGGCGGAAGTTCTTCTTGTAAAGCACGTTGTTGCGAATAAAGAATGAAGAGATTACTCGGGTGAAAATCTTAGGCACAACGGTAGTTCGTTTTTCCAAGAAATCAATAAGAGGGAGCAATTCCTGGTCTTCTCGCTGCTGTTGGGAAAGCGTTGCGTCATCTATGACACCTAAAAACGCAGTGTCTTCATCGGTCATAGTGAAAGGTTCGACCGGCGCTCGCGAAAGGCAGTCAGCATCCGCGTGCTTTTTTCCAGATTTGTAAATAACTGCCATGTCGAATTCTTGTAATCGAAGGCTCCAACGCGCGAGTCTCCCTGAAGGGTCCTTTAGATTCGTCAGCCAACAGAGCGAGTGATGGTCGCTAACGACTTGAAAGGGGCGAGCGTACAAATAAGGGCGGAACTTCATAACCGCCCATACCACTGCAAGGCATTCTTTTTCGGTTGCCGAGTAGTTCGCTTCTGCTTTAGATAGGGTCCTGCTGGCGTAAGCAATTACTTTTTCCACACCATCCTGGCGCTGCACCAGCACAGCACCTAAGCTCACGTTGCTGGCATCCGTATGAAGCAGTATAGGGGCGTCGTCATCAAAGTGCGCCAGGACAGGTGGTGTCTGTAAACGTCTCCGCAGCTCATTAAACGCTTGTTCCTGTTCTTCACCCCAGCTAAAGACAGCGTTGTCACGCGTCAGCGAAGTTAATGGCCAGGCAATTCGTGAGAAACCAGCAATAAACCGGCGGTAATAGGCGCAAAGACCCAGGAAACGCCGCAATGTCTTTTTGTCCGTAGGTGTCGGGAACTTGGCGACTGCGGAGAGCTTTTCAGGATCAGGCCGGAAACCTTCTTGGCTAACGACGTGACCTAAGAATTGCAGCTCCTCGTACCCGAAGTGGCACTTCTCGGGTTTTAGTGTGAGGCCCGCAGATCGTATGGCCTGAAATACAGCTAGCAGACGGCGTAGATGCTCTTCAAATGTGGCCGAAAACACAATCACGTCGTCAAGATACACCAGGCATGTTTGCCACTTAAGTCCCGAGAGCACAGTATCCATCAACCTCTGAAATGTTGCTGGTGCTGAGCATAAACCGAACGGAAGGACCTTAAACTCGTACAATCCATCGGGAGTGACGAATGCTGTCTTCTCCCGATCTCTCTCGTCTACTTCTATTTGCCAATATCCACTTTTCAAGTTCATTGATGAGAAGTAACGTGCATTTCGTGGGCGATCAAGGGAATCGTCGATGCGAGGAAGAGGGTACACGTCTTTTTTAGTTACTTGGTTGAGCTTGCGGTAATCTATGCAAAATCGTAAGCTGCCGTCCTTCTTTTTAACAAGTACCACGGGGGAAGCCCAGGGGCTCTGTGACGGCTGGATAACGTCGTCTCTAAGCATTTCGGCCACCTGGCGCTGAATGGCTGCACGTTCTTTCGGAGCTACACGGTAAGGATTTTGTCGAATCGGGCGAATCGAGTCATCCGTGATGATTCGATGTTTTGTCAAAGGCGTTTGGCCGATCCGCGATTCGGAAGCAAAGCAGTCTCGAAATTGATCTATGAGATCCAAAAGACGGTCCCGTTCTGAAGAAGACAAATTTGGTCTCGCATCGACGATGGTTACGGGCGTCTTGCACATTGATCCTTCCTGTTGCAGTGAGAAGCAGTGCTGCGCATTTGGGATGCTGTCGAAAAAGGCCACAGTTGTGCCTTTCGGAATTTGCTGACGCTCGTCGCTGAAGTTTGTCAGCAGCACTTCGGTCTGTCCATTGGTCAAGTTGACTAGCCCTCGAGCTATAGAAACACCTCGGCTTAGTACCAGGGCGACTGCCCTTTCGGCGATACCATCGCCGGTATGCGCCATGTCGCACTTCACTTCAACAAGAGAGCATGATCGCGGAGGTAATGTCACTGTCTCATTGGCGACGCGTAAGGGCATCAGTGGTACTTCCGCATAACCAAGGTCTTCATGATTGTTGGTGAAGGAAACGACGCTGTCACGACTGCTGATTACAGCCCCATGAAGAATACAGCCCCATGAAGAAGCTGAAAGTCCATGCCCAAGATGAGATCTTTGCAACAGTCAGGGAGAATAACGAAGCTGCCAACAAACACCGCGTTTCCTATTCCTATCCAGGCAGTGCACTTCCCTGTCGGTGCCAGTAGCTGGCCCCCAGCACTTATTACTGGCCCTGTCCATTCGGTTTTTACTTTGCGCAGCGTGTCAGCCAGTTTCTGGCTAATAATTGAAAAATCCGCTCCAGTATCCACCAGAGCATGTACCTCCAGCCCATCAATGGAAACGGCGAGGTCAGCGCTAACAACGTTATCTGGGTTGCTCGTCTCTTTCGGCATTTTCGGCGGAAGTGCGGCAAGGTCAGCGGTATCAGCTTCGTCGTCGGGGCTGCTCATCTGGTGCGGCACTTTCGGTGGTAATGTAGGCGGCATTTTCGGCGGTAGTGCGGCAATGTCAATACTAACGGCAGCGTCAGAAGCACGGGCTGTCGGCTGTTGCGGCGGTGGTGAGGGTTTTGACACTTTTAGACTGTGTGCAACCTCCCCTCGTGAGGTTGCGGCTGTTAGTTTCCCCGGTGAGGGCTAGGGGACCGCCGTCCGCCAACGTCAGCATTGCCACGACGCATCGACGGAGAATAACGCTGTGGCGATGGGGAGGAGCGGCGGCGGAAGCCCGGGGATTCGGTTTCCCTGCTGACCGGAAGGCCGTCCTCGGTTTGGGCAGTGTCAGCGTCGAAGCGGCGGCGAGCAGAAGCAGACGGAAAGGCCTGCCCCTCTTCGCGGTAACAGCAGTACCGATATACGTGGCCAGGTTGTCCGCAGTAGAAACAGAGTGGCCGGCTGTCATAACTGCGCCACCTGTCCGTTCGGTGTAGTTGAGAGCGCCTGGAAGGCGCCCACTGAGGCCCCTGGAAGTATCGCGTCTCCTGACGGCTTGGTGAGCTCGGTGAGGCGTGGTATGGAGGCGGGCGACGTAGGACCGCGGCGTAGCTCTCAGATTGCGGCTCGTGATAAGGTGCAGGAATGTTGGCCGTGTAGTTGACCGGTTGTGGAACGCGGTATGGTGGTTCGGAAATGGCTGCCGCGTTGTCGACTGGATGAAACTCGTTGCCCTGGGCAGACGGTGTTAGGGAGCACCGAATTTCATTCTTTACAGCCTGCACGAGGGCCTCTGACGACTGAGCTTTCGTAACCGTAATTCGCTGCAACTCCTCAAGGACAATTTCTCTAATCATGTCTCGAAGAGTGGTCTGATCTGTTGCAGTCAGCGCCGCCGCAGTCGTCGGGGCACAGCTGGCTGGTCGGTTGTACTGGCGGCACCGATCTTGGAGGGCTCGCTCTATAGCCGTAGCGTCCTTAATGAACTCACTCACGGTCTTAGGTGGGTTGCGTACTAAGCCGGCAAACACCTGTTCTTTGACACCGTGCATGAGATGCGGTAACTTCTTTGGCTCACTCATATCAGGGTCGGCACGGCGAAAAAGGCGAGCCATGTCTTCCGCAAACATAGCTACGCTCTCATTCGGCTTCTGGACACGCAGTGCATTGTCGCGTCGATCAGTTCTCGCAAAGGTGTCTACGAGCTGGCGGCGGAAGTCATTCCATGTGGATAAGCTGGCCTCGTGGTTTTCAAACCACGTTCTAGCATTATCCTGAAGGGCAAAATAAACGTTGCAAAGTTTGTGATCTGCGCTCCATTGATTAAACTTGGCCACTCGCTCAAACTGGTCAAGCCAGTCCTCGACATCTTCAAACGCTTCCCCGCGAAAGCACTCTGGCACCTTGGTGTTCTGAAGAGTCACCGGCGTAGGGTTGGGATGTGCCATGGCTTGGGAGACCTGATGGACTTGGTCGTTTGAAGAGTCGCTTGGCAGATAGTTGTACTTCGGGGCTAGGCCTAGAAGGCGGCGGCTAGCGCGATGTACAGGCGTGTCGATGTCTGGGATTCGCTGTGGACTGCCGGAAGGAGTCTTATGCATACCCCAGCGCGCTCCACCAGTGTCACGTCTCGATTGAACGCCAAGGAGGACCCAAGGATAGGACGGGTTTAATAAATCAACCTGGACGAGTCTTGCGCTCCAACTTCCTTCTCTTCCAGGCTCGCGCTTGTGGGGCCCAGTCATCATCTTTGACGTCGTCTTCTATGCGGCAATATCTCTTCTTTCCTTTTTTCGTTTTTCTTGACAGACAACTTGGACGAGTCACGCATGCAACGTGATCTTGGTCATGCGTGCAATGTAATCTGCACAGATAGTTGCAATATAAATAGGAATACGTTGCTCGCGTCCAGCCCACGATTACGTTAGGAGCTTCTTCCTTATTACTGAACAGCTTTGCTACTGGCGGATAATGTCCGCTCAAGAATTTTAATCTTATAGAGCAATTCCAGTTGTTGCTGTTTTTTGTACTTCCTGATATTTTACTGAAAATTTTACGTTACGCTCTCCGGAGTTTTTCGGTGCTTTGTGCCTAATTGCGCAGTGAGACGCTGTGTTTTGTTAGACAAATTATTTCACATTTATTATTGTTTCTTATTTCAAGGTTTTAGCAGCGATTCCTGCGGCCAACACCACGTGTGTAATGTCATTGGACATACGGCCGTAGACATTGGCTCTACATCAAATAACTACTCTGGGTGTCAATTACAGTCACTGGCTTAGCCAACCACACGCGAAATGTTCATTAACACCCTAAGCTCCAACATTGATCTTAACATTCCTGTTGACACCCTGTTCCTAGAATTTGAAAAGGCATTCGACAAAGGTCCTCATAAACGGATTCTTTTTTTTAAACTTTCCCGCCTGAAGCTTAATTCCTTTGTTTTAGATTGGATTCGCAACTTCCTCACTAAACGGCAGCAATTTATTCTGGCTAATAAATATTCATCTTCACGTACATCTGTTATGTCCGGAGGTCCCCAGGGCACCGTCCTGGGGCCTCTGCTTTTTCTTGTTTATATAAATGACTTACCATCTAGCATACGTTCTAACATCCGGATATTTGCAGATGACTGCGTTATTTACCATCCCATAATTAATAGCACTGACCCCCAAACCCTTCAACTAGACATCGAAAGCGTAGCAACTTGGTGCAATAAATGGTTAATGTCACTGAACACGAAGAAAACATCATTACTTTTTTTCCATCGCCGTCGCTCCCTGCCATCATCAAAATACTTTATCTCCAGCACCGAAATCATCGCTGTATCAACGTATAAATGCCAAGGCATTTATTTAACCCGCGATCTAAATTGGTCCCATCATATAACGCAGGTAACAAAGGAAGCTAATCGCGTGCGTTTTTCGGCGAACACTGCGCGCAACTCCTCCATCAGTTAAGTTACTAGCTTATCTAACATTTATTCGTCCCAGTCTAGAGAATGCATGCGCTGTCTGGGATCCTTACCAAAATAACCTTTCCAGCATACTAGAAGCAACACAGAATTGCGCGGCAAGATTCCTTATACTCAGCGTATTCCTATCATGAAAGTGTCACTGAACTAAAACAAAATGCTCACCTTACTAACCTGGGATATAGACGCAAAATTGCTAAACTTTGCCTTTTTCATAAGTTTTACCATTACCTCCTGCTCAAGTCTGTCATCAGCCCCGCCCACCATACATCCAGCCGCACGCACCATGAAAAGACCGTTCACCCTCCACCTGCCCGGACATCTGTGCATCTGTCATCTTTTTCTGTTCGCACCCCACGGGACTGGAATGACTTGCCAAATACCATCGTACTTCATTCCGACCCATCAGCCTTCAGATCATCCATCGAATGGTTCATGTACTCCTCAACCACTCCCTCATGTAATACCCCTTAAATGGGGCATTTGATTTTGTTTGTTTGTTTGTTGTGAGGTTTAACGTCCCAAAGTGACTCAGGCTATGAGAGACGCCGTAGTGGAGAACTCCGAAAATTTCAACCACCTGGGGTTCTTTAACGTGCACTGACATCGCACAGCACACGGGCGCCTTGCTTTTCGCCTCCATCGAAAAGCGGCCGCCGAGGCCGGGATTCGATCCCGCATCCTTGGGAACAGTAGTCAAGTGCCGTAACCACTGCGCCACCCCGGCGGGGTTAAATGGGGCCTTGAAGTATCATTAAATGAATAAATTATAGGTCTTACGTTGGAGCGTCGTGACGCTTTTTTTTTCTCCATCGAAGAGAGGATCGAGTTTTTAAATAATGCAATGTGATTATCAACTACAATAGTTCAAAAAGTTCCCGGTGTTACTGTTTGGGCAGAACTAAGAATGGAATTGGTTCGTGTGCTCAACCTAGTTGCTCTTTTTCTAAGTGGAAATAATTGTATGTCGCCAGGCGTACACACTGTGCCGCAGTTACAAACAACCCGCGAACGCAAACGCCGAATTTATTCGTTAAAGTGAGAAAATACTAAAATAAAGGACAGTGGAAAAGCGCGGACAGGAGGAAACTGAGAAACTTCACTTCAACCCGCGTGCAGTTCAACTCCAACAGACAAGGAAGGAACCGTCACGTGCGATCACAGGTTACAGTGCACAGCCATTGGAGGCTGCAGGGGTGTCAAAACCGGCCGTCGCCGCTCAATGCGCTCCCGTTCCGAAGTCGCTAGTCCTGAAAAGGGACGCAGACACTGAATGCTCAGCCACCGGCGCTTGACGCGCGGGTTTAACCAAACGTCAGACCACGCTGACGGGTTCCCCGACTACGGACACGATTGAGCGGTCCGCTCGAGAAACGGCCTGTCACGCGACACGGGCTAACGCGCGCGCTCGCTAAACGGGCGTGCAAAGTGAGCAAACAGGAGGCTCATCCAAGCGGCAGGGAACCGCCGGTCACGGAAGCACGAGCTAGGCACGATGGGATGGCCGCGCTTCGACGCCTCCAAGACAGCCTGGCCCATCCCGGTGCGCGAATAACGCAAAAGAAAAAAGAGCTTATACGCAAGCCTCACGGGCCTATTTGCGAGCGGCTGATTTTGCCGAAGGCGAAAGCGGCCGCGCTTTGAATAGCCCCGGTCATTAGCATGTTTCGCGCCTCGTTTAGCCCAGGACGCGGATGAAAACAGCTCCGCCGGCGCGCAGGACGCGGAAAACTCGCAACTGCATTCATTATCGGGGAACACCCGGCGGCGGCGGAAAATAGAGAGGAAGGGGAGGAGCGAGCCTGCTGAAGGCTAGAGCATGCTCAACTAAAGAATATAGGACATCACGACAAGCCATAAAGGAGGGGAAAAAGAACAGGACAGTGATTAGAACGGTCCCGAAACCTGTGCGTGCGTACCTCGATAGATGCAGGCTTCCGAAACCTTGTCAACCCTGCACGCCGGAGGAAGCGACCGGCTTAAGTAACAGGTTTATGGGCAGCCGCAAAATGTTCGCGCATACTTCTTTTTCTATATTCATCTTGGTGCTTTCCCAACGCGGCCCATCTGCCGCCTGTAGGGAACGCGCATATGTTGCGCATTGTTGGGAAGAATGTATGCTCGCAGGGCGTTAAAAGTCCCATCTCCTTCTTTTCCAATACTCATAGACGGATATCATGTTAATGAATAAATTTAGCTCGTACACGTTATAATCATCTCAGCGTCGCGTAGAGAATCGCGGTGAGCGTCACAATCGGGATTGTCCCCTATTTTCACAGTTTGTGCACTATTCACGCGAGTGGTGCCTGAGAAAGAGCTCGATGTGGAGAGGAAACGACAACATAAGCAAACAGGATGGATATTTGTATGTACGTATATAAACTAAAGCAGGCATGCCAAGCTTAGCTAATGGGCACATCGTTCCTTTCACTCCCGGGTCCACGGGAACAGGCGGGCCACCAAGCTCGGCCGGAGTACATAACTCACGCCCATGGATGGCTCAGAGTGAGAGCGCATGCATAATTGCACACCATACGCTAATGCGCGGCTGTTGTACTCTTGGGTGCAGGGTAGGGTGGCGACGGGCTCTACCATTTCTCGCCATTGTGCGCGCTCGCGTCAAAACCCTATGTGCACGTACAAGCAAAGCGGTGGCCATCTCCCTCCCGGTCGCCATTAGGGCGGTTTCAGCAGCGACCGGGTCGTCCTGGGACGCCCGAAAAGATGTAACCGACATGCCAAATGGAAGACGAGGAGAGAGTCCATCACATCAGTCATCATCAGCCATCATTCAGACATCACCAAAGGTGTTGCAGTCATTAACCAGCACCCTCGCAGATGGTTTGGATTGGTTCGGTTTGTGGGGTTTAACGTCTCAAAGCGACTCAGGTTATGAGAGACGCCGTAGTGGAAGACTCCGGAAATTTCGACCACTTGGAGTATTATTTTTAGCGTGCATTGACATCGCACAGCACACGGACGCCTTGCTTTTCGCCTCCATCGAAAAGCGGCCGTTGAGGCCGGGATTCGATCCCGCATCCTTGGGAACAGTAGTCGAGCGCCGTAACCACTGCGCCATGGGGATGCCATGTATAAAGCGGCTCGAAGGAATAGTGCTCACCCGTGGGGATCTGCAGGTTGTGCGAGGACTGCAGGATCTGGCTAGTGACTCCCGTAGCGCACAGCAGGCCGGATAGGACTTGGCCCAGCAGCAGCGCTTTCCACACCTCCCTGGGGAAAAAACGGGAATAAAGGCGGGAACGGGAAAGGGGACAGAGACAAAAAAAAAAAAGGCCACATGGATCAGAACATTGAAGGGTTCGACTTTGGAAGTAAAAAGAAGGTGAGCAATAACAATGGGAAAGAAGGCGAAGAAAGGAACATCATTTTCAAAGGGAGCATTAACCAAAATTCGGACAAACTGTCCTAGCGTTGTGTAGATTCAAACCCATGAGGGGAGTTTACATTGTTCAGCGAATCCTATTGGGTTTCAATGGCTGTCGGTGATTGCATGAGCATAGAAGTGAGTCTAGAGGTCATATTTACCTAGAAGTAAGAGCAATTATCATAAAACATCTTCGCTCAAAGTATGTCGGGACTATCCGTTTTCTTCAAGTTGCAGGTGTAAGGTATCGCCACTGCGTAGCGCGGCGATCGCTGCTGGCGACTAACAGATAACGCTAGTTGCTGAATGCATATACGAATCTGGGTACGGGCTCTTACTTTCTAATTGAGTACAGTGTCTACGCAGACATTATTTACACAAGGTTGAATGCTGCGACCTTCGAAATATAGGCGCTCGCACCTCAGTGAGCCTTTCGCGTGCTTGGGTTTAGGTCGCTGGTCAGAAAACTTCGGCTTTCTCGCGAAATCCACGTTGCAAACTCTTCCATGAGCGACAGTACAGGTGAGAAAGGCAGGATGGAGAGCAGCTTTCCAAGCGTGAATGATTTGTCGCTGCCCCCAGTCACATCAGTGAGTTTTTGTTCAGCCTGCTGCTTTTTTGCAGCACGTGCGCTGACTACCGCAGCAGATGAAAAATTAAAAAAAAAAAAAAAATCGAATGAAACCCCAATATAGCCACCACTGCATTCTGCAAATCGTTTCTGCACATAAAGAAGGTGGTCCGAACGACATCCCCTCACGAACCTTAGTATGCAGGACACAATCGGCTCTATTCATCCATCCATCCTATACCTGTCGGACTTGGGTCGAGTTCTTGCAATGGTCTTTCTTTCTTTCTTGCATCTAGCCTCTCCCCTCATATTGCTTAGAAGCAAGACAGCAAAACGCACCAAATAACGTGACTGACATGTAATACAGCACAAGGGAAAATATAGGAGCCGTCCACTGGGCCGGACGTAGAGCCTGCGCTTTTGAAAGGAAGGCGCTGACACGGCTTGAAAGGCTTTTTTGCTGTTATCTATGGCCATGAAATGTCGTGAGGACACTTTTAAGCATACGTTCTCTTAAGAGCTCCACGAGTATACAGGTAAACAGCAAAGGAAAGCTAAAGAGACTTCTCCGTTCTTTATCTGTACAGTCAGAGCAAGCAGCTAGCGGCAAGCGAAGGTGTGCTGGAACATTTCAAAAGATTTTCGGCTACCTCTTATTACAGGATGGAGAAGACAAGCAAAACGAGAGAAGCACGCAGAAAAGAAACGAAGGCCATTGGGAGGGTCATCATTCCTCGCACCATATGGCACTCGCTTATCACGCGGCTCAGTTTTCCACACTCGCGGCCACGTTAACGACGCACCAATGCAGGGGGGAGCCATCACCCAAAGCGGCGTCTGCTCCAGTAAGGTGCGTGCGTGCGTGCGTGCGTGCGTGTGTGTGAGTGCGTGCGCGTGCGCGCTGCTGCCGCTGACACGCGAGCAACTGCGAGGCGTCACGCAAGGGGCAGCGGCGTTTCCCGCACGCGCTAGAAGCGAGAGAAAGAAGAAAGTATGGCCATGGGAGAAAACAAATAAAAAAGGTATGAGTTAGATGAGGAGCGACACGAAGAGCACGCAAACCTGGACGCATGAAGGCAGTGCAGATGACGAAGAGAGACTTTTCCTTTTCTCCCTCTTCCCTTCCCTTTCTCGGGAAGCAGAGCGAACCTCTTTTGGCTCTCGTCATGCAGAAAGAAGCAGCTCGGAGCCTGGCTCGCAGAGATTAGCGCCCAGACGGTATGGGTCCGCGGACGGCCGGGGGGCTATTTCGGGGAACGGCAGATGTGCAAAAACGCGCACGCGGGAAAAGAGGACACGAAGTGCCGGGAGGAACTAGGGAGAGACGGGCCGTAGGAAAAGCATACACACATGCCTGCGGGTCCGAAAAGAAGCGGCAGCGAACCTGAGTCCAGACTCGAGTCGGAGCAGGAGTTTGTTATACGAGTCTAACTACGCCGACAACTATGCCCATCAAAAGTAACGCGCGCCTCTTCTCTGATTCCTTCATCCGTGTCCCGATTTATTCTTGGTTTCTGCTCTTTCGTTTGTGTTCTAATTCATTTTTCCGGGTCTTCCCCAAGGCAGTAAGATGCGTTTCCGAGTCCTCGCAGAAATATCTTTGAGGGCAGTGGCGAGAAGCTTCTGCGCCGCTAGAAGTGCATAGGGGGGGGGGGGGGGGGGGCGAGGAAGGTGGATGCCGCTCATAAAACCCCGCCGTAATGTGCAATGCACATTACAACGACGTGCATTATTCACACGTAAGCCGAGCCCGACGCAACAAGGCAACCGGATTACGAGCGGCTTAGCATTCGATGGGCCCGGAAACTTTTAGGCGAAATGCCGCGGCCGGCACAGTAGCGCAGTGAAGACCGGGTGTACGGCAGCCCTATAGCGGCGTTTCGTGTTTCGAGTAAACAGGAAAGAGGACGCGGACGCAAAGATGCTCGGTGTCCAGAGAGAAGCCACGCTTGCTCGCTTTCACACAGGTTAGAACAAAGGCTGCGAGACTCCCACGTGGTTATCGCTTTTCACTGAGCTGTAATCCACTTAGATTCCCTTCCATTAAAATTCTAGTTTCGTTGCGTAGGTGCCGAGTAGGTGTTGACTACTTGACAACGCACGAGACTCGTGTTTCTCCGCCACTGCGGTCAAAAGCCGTGTTTAGCCCACGCGAGAAACGATAACGAAGTCGATGTTTCGAAGAAGCGTTATTTTTACAGACCGCGCGCTCAAAATAACCTAAGTACGTCCGCGCGCATGATTCGAGTGTGCGCCTTCCGCGTTCATTAGATTCTGTAGTGACCACGCCACATTCGCTGCGTCAAGAGTAACACTCCATCTTTGTGGTTGGGTGGAGCATACTGTATGATGTGCTGTCGTCAGCGAACGTAGGCTATTTGAACGCTTTGTGTAGCTTTTGACATTACAGCTATTATCGCAGAACGCTTAGTTCTTTCGATTGTACATTTCACTGCACTCGTCGTGCCCAATTTTGGGCATTGTGTGGCAGTGAATAACAATACCAGTTCCACGTGCAGGAAACATGTGAAAAAGCATTGTCCGAGGCCAGGTAGCGTGAATTTTCTTTCTTTCTTTTTGTTTTGTTCTGCCGAATTTAGCCGTTTACAAGCGCCATAAATCAGTAAACTTCCCTGAGCTGTTTACCAGAAAGGAACAAGACACGCTACTGGAACGATGCTAGTTTACATGCACTGATGATCGCTAATGTGCATGCATGACGTCAGCGCCTTAGGTGGTTGTTGGCCACAGGTAGGCTTTAACGTAAATAAGCCGACGCTTCCTGCACCGCAGCGACGCAGTAAATAAAAAAAAAATAGTTTTTGGTCCAGTTATGAGCCTTAGCCAGATGAATTACCAGCTGAAGTTTCTTCAAAGTGTCAAAACTGATTTCCGAGGGAATTCTTTTGATGATCACATAGTAACTCACAGCACATTGAAATGTTTTGTTCCAGCATTGATCGAGGTGACATTCACCTCTGTGTCTAACCCCATTGCCTTGATGTATCTATCAATGCTCTGAAGATATCTCGGAGCTTGTTCGTTTATACGACCAGTTTGCATCACTTACGCAGCGTAGTAAGGTAAACGTTAAAGTATTACCTTGCTATCTCTACTGGGCGGGTGCATCTACTATGAAGCGGCACCCTCCTGCGGTGAAAAAAGTGTGCGGAGCTCACGCTGCTCACGTTTTTTTTTTCGATAAATACAACAACGAACAAACAAGCTGCAATGTTTACCTGGTGATTCCAGGTTTCTTTTTGGCTTGCGTTTTAAGCCAGCTGATATTATGCAATTTTCTATAATTTCTGCTAATATCCAAAACCTGAGTGAAGAAGCTAAAGTAATATATTACCAACTTTTAGGCAATTTATCATGCGCTACCTCAACACGCTTTAATACCTGCCAAAACGTATAACTAGTAAGATAGAAAAATGTCGAAGATTCAGCAAGCACAAATGAGGTAATGATGCGCTGCTAGTTAGCGTGGAGCATATAACACTGATGAAGGCAGTGCAAGCCAGCAGTTCGAATCGTTCTAAACTATGTATCTATTACTGTATCTCCCATGTTGCCGAAAAACATTTCCAAATCTCCATGAATATCGTTGAACCTTCCCTCTAGACGCCACGCAATCCCCAGTAGGCTGACACCATTCCGGCATCTGCAGGTCGCGTGGAGCCACCATCATCGCTACTGGTCTGAGACATCTTGCGGACTGGCGCGTATCTACGCTTTGGAGAAAGCCGCAAGACAAAGATCGTGCCTACTGACCAGGCATAGAAAAGATGCATTTAAAAAGGTACTTATCGGGCATGATATTATGCATGAGGAGAATGGAATACACCGCAGAAACAGCATTACAACGTCTATACTGTTATTCAAAGCAGTGCTTCTCTAGCAACGCACGTTAGACTACTGTTCCACGCGTCTTTAATAGAGAGATTTAACTTACCGTAATCCGCGATCCGCTACCGTGACCCGCCACCGCGCGTTTCACTGCGCATGCCCAGATCCCCTTGACGCCGATAGATGGCGCCACATACTGGACGTCGGCACGTAGACCTGCCGCATCGCGACCAATCAGCTTGTGCGTCCCGCCCACGCGCGGTAGAGGGTCGCGGTGACGGATCGCGGTTCACGGTAAGCTAAATCTCTATAATTTCTAATTTCTGCGAAAACGGAACCACACCCTATACATAGAAATTACTATCACGTGGTGATACAGAACGACCGGGCAGTGGTCCTCACGTTTCCGTGCTATTCATCCGCCAGAGGACGTTCTTGCCCATGTTGTGTCACGTAACAAACTAGCAATATGGTCTATCTAGTATAACTAAGCGGAAGAAGCGAGAGAGGAAAAAAAAAACTAGCAGAATAAGAAGTACATCGGATAGCACTGGACAGCGGCTCGAGGACCTTGTTGTGCCTTTTTTTTCTAGCGGCGCAAGGGTGTCAAAAGATGCTGCGAGATCAGAAGGTCAGAAGCTGCGAGGATAATGACTCATCGTGTGTCCGTTAAGCGAGACGGGAAGCGCTGCCAAGCTTAAGCGGCCTTCATTAAGCCGGAGCAGTACATAAAGCTGCGAGCCAAGCATTGATCGTCTGAGAATACAGAACGAATGTTTCCCCATCTTTTTGTCTTGCTATTCGCTCTTGCTTGTCCCAACGCTGATTGTGTACTCATCAGTGAGACGCGAGCGGCAGGATTGTTTTCTTGCTGCAACAACCCTTCTTGATGACTTCGGCGTTTAGCTGCAAGCCTTCTTCATTATCGAGACACGTAAAAGAAATGTGGTGAGCACTTGGCTTTATTTTGCAGCGAGAAACAGTTAAGGTCTACAGACGTTTTTTCGCCAGTCGTCCGCATTCGACACGACATAATATATGAGAGGAGGTCTCACTTCGGCTAGTGTTATTTACCACCACTTGGTGTAAGGTGAAACCTGTTTTCCAAGCCCGTTGGAAGCAGCACAGCACCATTACGTACTTGTGGTGATAGGTTAGTCTGCTTCATCAGTTTGCTGTCAGTTCACGTGATTGCTCTGAGAAGCACGTTTTTTTTTATGCGCTTACTTGTTTCTTCGTGTTTAAATGGTGTTTATTCAACAGCGACACATTGCAGTTCGGACAAAATAATAAAACAAACAAACCAAAATACAAGAACACACACAGTTAGTAGAAAAGGCAAGGTAAAGCTGGACAAGCAAGAAACTCTTCTGATATAATTATACAAACGGTAAACAACTTGCTTAGCTGACAGTTTCCCCAAATTTCCACTCAACTCATTCCACTGGTCGATTGCACAAGAAACAAATGTGAGGTCGAATACCATGTATAGCGTGAGTGAGGGTGAAGTCTAACTCATTACTACATCGGAGAGTACATAGTGCTGGACAAATAAACGAGATGGCGTTGCGATGTCAGTGTTTCAATAAGCCCAACCTCGTAACAGGTGATGAGGCATTCGCACGTGCACTGGCGCAGAAATGAGCTGAGTGATAAGTTGAGTACACGGCAGTGCACTTAATTAGATTTAGAGTGGCTGTTTACAGACTCCATGCAAGAAGTTGAGTTAGTTTAGCTGGCCAAACGCAAAGTAGGTGCACGGGCACATGCTACGCTCCTGAAGCCTGTGTTTTCAAACACGTGGCATCAACGTCAGTTCGAAACGGCGTTTCCTCTGTTCGATGTCTCATTAGCTCGAGGAAATTTTATAGCCACGGTGTCGGCTCGAAGACGGCGTTCCCTCTGTTCTTACATCACCCGCGAACGTGTGCCGCGTCTGAAAGCCACATTTGCGTGGCGCACTGGACTCTCCTTGACAACGTCTCTGCAGCGAGCTGCTCTGTGACAGGTCCTAGTTGTGTGATGAAAACATCCAGGGCCCAGTCCAAAAGAGTAGCACTTAAAACATGCGGGATGTTCGGCTGCGGCGATAACGTAGTTTATAGTGCAGTAGCCAGCGAAGCTGATCTCGCAGCGCCCCTGGAACGGAACTAAACGAGGGTGATATTGTATTTTCTTTCAACGTCACATGGGTACTCGCTCAGGCAATGACAGCAGGTTGGTTAGAAGCTGCGGTATTAGTGCACAAAAAAAAAAAAAAAAAGTTAAACCCCGCCTTTATCTCTTCCCGTACGGTGCGGTTCAGGTGTCCACAGAGCAAGTGTGACAAATACTGTGCCTTTCCCTTCCTGTGAAGCAATTATTATTATTATATTATAGAACAGGCACTCAAAGATGGTGCGGCAGTTTTACAATAGTGCAACAAGGACTTGTGTGCGCCCTGCAAAGCGTGCTTCACCTATTGCTGCAAAGTGTTAGGCGCTGCCGAAACATAGGCAGCACATGCTAGGTATGCTAGATCCTGCTGTGGAAGCTTGGCACACCTACCTGGTGATTTTTTTCTTATCATGCGTGAGGAGCGTTTGGCGCTATTGGTACTGCGCCCACACTTGGTGTGCGCTGCCTTTTGTGCACGCACGATGCATATATATTGCCCTGAAGAGTGTCACATTGCGGCAATAATATCTGCGGAGAATGCGCAGTGTGCGCTCCGCTATTGCAAATACGTAACCAACTGGTTGCTTATCCTAGCCAAACTGTGTACTCTTCCTCTGTATTAGTTGCCAGTCAGTAAAAATGAACAGTCGATATGCCCGGCTTCAAGTAATGTAGTGCTTTCTAACGAAATGCATTTTGTTTTTATTTTGCTTTTGTTGTTTGTGCTTAGCTCGTCCCACACAAGCAACGAACTTTGTCGTATGGGCTGGAGGCATGACGGGACGCACTTCTTTAGAGTTTTCACGCAAGTCTGCGTAAAACTGGAACCCATTTCTTGTAGGCTGCAGGACGAACTATGCTATGGTATAGTAAACAATAATTCCAATGGGAATCCGGCTTGAGCATACTAATCTAAATTGATGTTAGTATGTGTCGTCATACAAAAAGTACTCGTAAAATAAAATTACAAAAGTAAAAATACACTTTCCGTATTTATATAAAATGCATTTTCAGCATGTACCAACCATCCCGTATTCGCCCTCATCGGCCATAGAACTGCAGATGCAAGTGTCCCCACTGGTAAGCAGATAAACCATGCAATTATCCGCCATCATAGATACGTAGGCGATTGACTTGTGCCTAAAGTAGTAGCGCCACTGAGCTTAACACGGGGCGCCGTCAATAACGTTAGCCCGCACAGTCGGGGAAAGTTCGTAAATACAGCCACTCATGTGAGCTTTAAACATGCAAAAGAACAGCACGGGATATAACGCCTTACGCTTCTCGAGCCCGTCCGAAACCCGAGGTTTGCTTCCACATATTAACAAGCATACGCAGGAATAGAGGAGAGTACATAATGCGACGCGCTTAGAATTTTAAGCGAAATGACAACGCACATGCGAAACCACGATGAATGAAATATTTTCAGAGCACTTCAGAACATGCGCTGGAGGAATTCGAAAGCGTGATCATTGTTGCTGCTGATGTTTCGACACTGAACGCATCATCATTTTTAATTATTATTTTAGATATTTATTTTTCAAATTTATATTCATATTAGGTTTTCTTATTTAGTTTTATTCGATTCTAATTATTGTTAACGTTTTGTTGGTTTATTTCCGTCAAAGCCATCCAGCGCTCTTCGCAAAACAAAGATTACGGACACGTTCGCATGAAGTTGATACAGGGTAACGGTTAGCACGCTTGCCTGGGACACGTGGACACGATTTGGTGACAGCCACTGATGACACGCTCTGATTGCACTCTTTGATGACGTTACTCGTGAGCCAAGAAATGAATTCGCATTAAACACAGCAGTTGCCCACCTGGGACCAGCTACAAAGTTCCATCCGTCTGCAAGGCTGCTCAGTATTCACGAATAAGGTCACATGAGTTGCGCGAGACAGGGCGATGAAGTACAGCGTGACGCTGATTGAAATGTAACAATTTCACTTTTCGCGAAGGCTGGCGGACGCTGGCAATGAGGACAACTGTTTAGAGGCATAATCCAGGGAAAGTAGACGGGTGAACGCTACACAACAGGCGATGTAAAGGTTCATTTATATCTTCTCTTTACTACATCACTCTGCATCCATCATCGGTGATCCACGGATTCGATGGGCGATTCCAGCACTACAGTGCATCCAGAGGGCATCATATCCGCACTACAATATATCCATTTACTCTATAAGTTCTAAAGTTTTCACAGGCGGCATCTTTTCAGACATCCGTTAAATTGAAATTCTGGCGCAGTGCGCTCGCAGGATGGTGTTAGCGTCGACGACAGCGAAGGCTCGATTGGAATGTAACACTTTTGTCATCGAACAGGTGCAAGCGAGGTTTAAGCCTTCTCACCTTGACAGCACCCAGGAGTCCATGGACCCTAGTGTCTGCTTCAGCCATTCGGAAGGTCTTCAGATCAATCTCCGGTTCGGAGCTAAGTAGTAAGGTCTCCCATTGGACTAAGGACTTTTGGCTTCCACTAAAGCGAGCCTGCGGGCCTTCGCAAAGAATGTGATTTAGATCAGTTCGTGCTTTACACACTTACATTTGCTCTCGTGGAGTCGTGCCTTCATGCTATGTCATCAAGCTTCGATTAATCATGTTGAAAGGCTGCTTGAGCACAATTCGCTTGTGCGGGCATCGTGCCGGTTGCCGAACCCTAGTTGAGAAGACCAAAAGAAGCCACTCTGGGAACCAACGAACGCGAGCAGGGGAAAATTACGATAAAACCTGAAATAGTGCCGCGTTTTCATAAGGTTTCCCACGATGGTAAAAAGTGGCAGATAGATATGGTGCACCTGTAGCGTTTTCCGCTGCAAAAACGCTTGTCAAACTTTGCTCGCGTATCACGCGCAATGAAGAAATAATAGCTTCAAAGAAAAAAAAAAAAACATTTCAAGCAGTTCGTGAGATGTCGCACCGATATCGCGTATCAAATTCCTTTGAACTGCGCGAATATTGGAAGGGTCTTTGTGTTCAAATCCACAAAACAGAACATTTCCTTTCAAGAAGGAGAGACGCATTTGCCTAAGTATTGCGCACAGTGCAGGTGGTGTGAACCATAGCTTCACGAAGTAAATATTTGGGCCAAGGACGGCGATGCAAAGTAAAGAAGATGATGCAAGGTTTTGCATATTAGAGAAAGGGGAAGTGATTGCGTCAGTGACACAGCCGTGGGTCCCTTTGGGGCAGAGCTGACGCTCCTTTAGCGGCTTTCTTGAGAAGGCGACATTATCTACTTTTCACAGTAAAGATGTCTTGTTATATATATATATATATATATATATATATATATATATATATATATATATATATATATATATATATATATATATATATATATATTGACGCATCATAATGTTTTTTGCACCTTTTCCAAAGCAAGAGACGCAACAACAGGCTCGCGCTGGCCGCTGGTATGCGTAAATGCAAGAAAAAAAAAAAGATATTTAAGTATTTGCCACAAGTGCTAAGATAAAAAGAAAAGCGCAATGGAGAGCTTCTTTTTTTTTTTTTTTTTTTTCACGTGTATTGTTTTCGCGTAAGCTTTATTTCAAAGACCTTGAGTCGGAATGACCCTTGCCTAGAAGGGAGGAAAGAAAATCAACCAAACAAGAGTGAAATTGAAATGCCCTGCAGATCGAATGCAGACCGTAGCGGGGCACTATATTCCTGGTAAACTGCGTAAACTGCGCACATGCGCTGATTTTGTTTAACTGATTTTTTTCTTTTTCCCTCTGTGAAAATACATCCACTCGTTACCACGTGGTATGGACACGTCAAAGAAAAAAAAAGGGTTAAAACAGGAGGTATCCTAGATCGCAGAGCAGAACACTGGGAAGGAAGCTGATCGGCTCATACGCACACTGGTAGATGAGGTTCGTCATAGAGGCCCGATATGGTGGGCCAGAGCCAATGGGACTCTGAACTGCACCATCCTGGTGACTTCAATTGTATAAATGAAATTCCTCCTTCTTCTCCTGTTTATATCTCTCAGCCGCACATTTCTAGGCACTGAATCCCGCCTTCTCCGTGTACATGAAGAGCGCAGAGGTGTCCATCTTTCATTGTAAGCAGTAATATTTTTAAAGCAGAGACGCCCAAGTTGCGTTGCCGAATAGAGTGAAAGCGCGCTCTCATTTTTATACAACACTAAATTCAATCCTGGCAGCAGCAACAACAAAGAAAATAGGATGCTAGTACACATTGGAAATCCGATCACTTCTAACGCAACTGCTCCGTATTTCTTTCCTTTGCCTTCCACCCGTCCAAGACAAACAGCCTCGGGAGTCCGACTCACGCGTCTCACTTTTTTTTTACGAACTGCGGTTAATCTGTGAGTTCAGCTTGTAAAGCAATACGCTAGGAGGATTGCTAAAGCATGGTCTCGTGAGACAGCATTGCAGTCGAAGACGAAACTTTGAAGCGACCGCGTGCAAAGATAATGCAACATGGTACACAAAAGCAGCTCGGCTTTACAGGTTCCAATCTGGCGGCTGCGTTGCGAAAAGTAACAAGAACCGAGGTCCCACAGGGAATGCACGAGGAACCTCGGCGTGATATGCAAATTTTAACAAAACTTTTTTCTGCCTGTTTTGTGAGAATTGAAAAGAAAGAAAAAAAATCAACGAATGTTACCCTCCTCGCCGCGTCCCAATCAACCAAGAGCCGCCAGTGCGGCGTCAAAAGGGCCACGGGACGACGGAACCATGGGAAGAGATTAGGCGCAATGCCTAGAAAAATCGAGCAAAACAATCCATGACACAAAGCCGGAGAGCGCACGCGCGCGCCAAGCTCTCTAGAGAAGTGCGAAAAACGAATTCGTTGCGACCCACTCCACAAAGCTTCTACCCTCTCAGCCCGCCCCAGCGGTGCGGCGGCTAGGCCAATTGCCTGCCCTTCAGTTTAAAAAGAAAAAAAGAAAGAAAGAAAAAAAAAGAAAAGAAACGCAACAGGCGCGCGCACGCGCGCAATTCGCATTCTCGGGTTTCGTGATTTCCCGACAGGAGTAGTGTTTCCCCGTCGTCTTTCCCTGCCTCATTCTTCTCGCTCGTTGTCGGCCAATAAAATAAATACGAAACGAACCAAAACAAGTCACGTGATGTGTATCGCAGCGAGGCGGGAGAGCTGCTTGCAAGGCTTTAATCTGGTTCGCTCACTTCACGCTGCTTTGGGCCAGCGAAGCCTGTAGTGCGAGCAGGCAGAAGATCTCCATTTCAAATGAACACACAAGGGCCTTTCTTTCTTCCGCTTTCTTCTTCATTTTTTTTTCTTCGTCATCCCTCGGAAGGCTGTCTGATTACTGTCTTGTTTCCTTAGTAAGTTGCTGAAGTCGCGCGCGCGCGCGCGCGATCTCGTTTCGCGGAAGAAGAAAATAACGATGACGACGAACTAGCGCGCGAGGCAAGATAGAAGACAAACCGCGCGGGCAACAGCAAACGAGGTAGTAGCCTTTCTGCCTAATCAAAAGAGAGAAAAAAACGCTGCTCAAGACAGAAACTATAGGAGCAATGAGGGAGGGCGGAGGAGAAGGAACAAATAAATGATGGGTTACAGAGCGAACGAGAAAAGCTTCTCAGAAACAAAAATAGATGACTGAGAAGGTAAGAACGTGTTGCGCTTCGTAAAAAGAAAAATGACCTTATACAAAACCTCCGAGAGAAAGAATAAAAAAAGGAAAGTGGGCATGCTCTAAGCAGCTTTGCCCTGTGTGCCCGAGAAAAGATGCAGTTCGCAAAGCTACAGGCGAAGTAAACCGGATCGGACGAGGCAGAGCAACTGCGCCTGGTGATGTAATAGGACACTGCATTCACTGCTTTGACCACGGACATACTGATATCGAGACGAAGCGAAGGGACTCCAAGAGGAAAGGGAGAAGAGGGAGGGGGAGAGAGAAATCGGAGGCAGTAATTACAATCGCGGCTATTCACTGAGCGGAGAAACAGAGGAGAGCTTCATTGCAGTCCCTTTCATGATTCCTTCTCCATTTTATTTCCTTTTCTCTGCTTTGCCGTACCGCAAATGAGATAGACAGCTAACATGCCCGCAGAAGTGATTTCAAGGAGGACCCACATATGGGCGCACGGGGAAGCGACGGGAATCTTGGCACTACTGTGCTTCCCCTTCGAGTGCTTACTTCTATATTGCTGTGGGTGCTCGTCACTCCTAAGCGCCAACTGCGAAGGCTGGGTCGTAAATACAATCCAGCAAAGGAACATCGATTTAAAGTTTCTTTCCTTCTTTCTTTCTTTCTTTCCTTCCTTCCTTCCTTCCTTCCTTCCTTCCTTCCTTCCTTCCTTCCTTCCTTCCTTCCTTCCTTTTTCTTTCTTTCTTTCTTTCCTTCCTTCCTTTTTCTTTCTTTCTTTCTTTCCTTCCTTCCTTCCTTCCTTCCTTCCTTCCTTCCTTCCTTCCTTCCTTCCTTCCTTCCTTCCTTCCTTCCTTCCTTTTTCTTTCTTTCTTTCTTTCCTTCCTTCCTTCCTTTTTCTTTCTTTCTTTCTTTCTTTCCTTCCTTCCTTCCTTCCTTCCTTCCTTCCTTCCTTCCTTCCTTCCTTCCTTCCTTCCTTCCTTCCTTCCTTCCTTCCTTCCTTCCTTCCTTCCTTCCCTCCTTCCTTCCTTCCTCTTTCTTTCTTTCCTTCCTTCCGTCCTTCCTTTTTCTTTCTTTCTTTCTTTCTTTCTTTCTTTCTTTCTTTCTTTCTTTCTTTCTTTCTTTCTTTATTTCCTTCCTTCCTTCTTTCCTTCCTTCCTTTTCCTTTCTTTCTTTCTTTCTTTCTTTCTTTCTTTCTTTCTTTCTTTCTTTCTCTCTTTCTTTCTTTCTTTCTTTCTTTCTTTCTATGACTTCGAGAGGACTGTGGCACATGACGTATACGTCAGGGGCGGAAGGATAGACGGCGGGCGCCGGTCTGATGTTGCCAGTCCCGACAAGATGAAGTAGCGGAGAGAAAAGGCAGGGGAAAGCGAGGAAGCACAGAGTGAAACGAGCGGTAGAAAGCCATCCGTTGCAGCGGCTGCGTGACTCTTTGGTCGGCGATCTGGCGATGCGCGCGAGCGCTCTTGGTAAGCAATGCCTTCTCGCACGAACGGTTGTCACCGGTGTTCAGTGCACCACGGTCGGCGTTGCGGCTACAGTTATATTGAGTCTAAGCAAACTTGGATGGCTTGTAGCCAGGCTATTTTTTTGAGTCCGAAACAAAGCAGTGCAAGTCGTGATGGTCAACATTGCACTAAAGCTCATGCATTATTGCGCTTTTGAAAAACTTCAACGCATAACAGGGAACAGTGCACAACACGAGTACACAATGTATGACCATGAAAACAACTAACTAGGCCAATTTCAAACAAAATATTGCTCTGACCACCAAAGAAAGTTAATTATGTAACGAAAGTTTAATTTATTACCTTCTACGGTGCGTTGTTAAACATTAACATCGCTGGCGGCGGCTACTATGTCTAAGACAGTCTCCAAGTACGTGCCCGCATATTACGTTTTCCCGGGTGATACGTACTCTGTACTTGCGTTTTCACTACCACGCATCCATATCTTCATGATTGCTTGCGTACGATTATTGCCGTAATTACAAGCTCACTTAAGCACGTCTTTAGCTAGTCCCACCTTCAGTGAAACTCTGAAGAAAATAATTTGCCTACGATTCAGTCTCCAGAAGGCACCTACCAGAAATTGTTGATCGCTGGTACAGTTAGCGGGGAAGTACAATAGAGGAAGAGGCCTCCACTGTCCGCATAAATACCGCGGGAGGCCACTGCTGCAGCTTCACTTAGCAAGAAAAACAACAAACACTGCTGATCTACAAATGCCACAAACAGAAGCTCCAAAACTGCTACAGCGTATGACTCTTAACTAGCTCATCAGTCTGTCAAGTGCTCGCGCTGCACAATCTATCACGTACACAAGAGAACGCAGAAAGATCTCCACATTGGTGAGGCGCACAGTAAAACAGACGGATTACTTTCTAGTATGAAAAAAAAGAAGACATTTAATGACTTAAAAAAAAAGAAGGAAATCATAAGTAAAGAAGACGACTTTTAGAGAACAGAAGCTCGCAGAGAAAAGAAAACGTAAACAAAATCTAGAGCAAAGAAAATCAAGATGAATTCTCGTAGAAAAGAACGCGAAGAAAATTAAACTGTGTCATAAACGTGACTTTTTCCATTTTTCTTCTCTTTTTCTCCTGGATCTCTCTCTTTTTTTTTTCTTTTGTCATGGAATGTCTTCTTTTCTTCATACTAAATAAACATCCGGTTGGGAATGTGCGCTTCACCGATGTGGACGCCTTACTGCGTCCTCTTGGGTATGTGATTGACCATGCAGCGCCAGCAGTTGACAGATTCGTGTAATCAGCAAGCCCCACACGCAAGTTATACTTAGCTCACCAGATTGTGCGTTCGTTATTGGTCTTCAGAGTTGGTACACAACGTGTCAACGGTTACCCTGACACTGGGTGACAATGGTCGTAAGCCCGCTCATTGAAAGGCCGTGTCAGAAGAGCCTTGTAAAAAAATCTGAGGCCAGAGGGCTTTGTTTTTAATGCGAGGAGCAGATTCTATGTTCACTGCTTTTCGGTTTCGATAATCTGAGGGTTCTTTCGGGCCTAGCTGTAACCTAGATTTATTGATTTCAAACTGCCAGAGCGCAATCATTCCTCGGCACATCAATTATAAGAACAAGAATCCTACAAAAACCGAAAACGAAACGCTTGTCCTGAATGAAAGGGATTTTCCCGAGGCTCCTATCAATGTGACATTTTTCTTAACTATATTAAAGCCTATTATTTCTTCTGAAACGTTTTAAAAATTACTTAATGGTAGTTTTGTTCTTGGTGAAGTTCCTTTAGAAATTAACGCCCCACAACCGCTAGAAAAATACTACGCATCTTAGAAAAAACCTCGCAATGTGAACGCAGACAAGTGGACAGAAAAGAAGGCTATGCGTTACTAGTATGAAAACTCTGAAAAGGTAAGCGTCGCTTGTACTCCAGGACCAGTTTTCACCTGTGTCAGACTTTAAATCGATAAAAAAGAAATCATGCCTCGGCAGGACAACAAAACATAAAAAGGAATGCTCCTTGCAAGTGGCCATCAATCGGTTCCTGCGTGGACACACATAAACTGGTATGTACGTACACCTGGTCTCATAGAAGCACCTCTTTCGCCTTGGCATTACAAGTTGAGAAGAAGCAAATATTTACGACAAACAACATAATAAAAATAATAAAATCAGTTAAAATGTCTCAGTGCTAGACTGCTTCCTGATTCATTTTCTCTGTAATTCTCGGAGATTATACTTTCCGCCGCGCGAGAGCTACAGGCATTAGGCATCGTGACGAAGCGAGGTGCCGAGACGAAAGGTGTAAGGCACAAAAGGTTCCACACATCCTCACCACTACTCACTCGTGCGCTCCTGCACTCGCAAGGGACGACAACAGTTGCACGACCCTTGTATAAGGCGCCCGGAAAAGCGACTGTATACTGATCACTCCTGGCAGCAGCCGGTCGGTGAGCCTTTTCAAGCGCGCACCGAGTTTCATTAACGCTGCATAGAATTATCACAACGCAAAGTGGAGACGGCGCCCAGCCGCGCACAGAAGGAACCTGAAGCAAAAGGGCTAAAAAAAAGATAAAAGGAAAACGACCTTACGTGTATAAGCTCGCTCGACGTTAGGGGTACCAGGCGTTTATTATACGGGGATTCTGAGAGGAGAACAAGGACAGAGGTCGAAGGGAATTTGGGGAAGAGGGCGAACCTGTCGAAGCTCATCTTTGTATCGGCTCCGTTCGAGTAAGAAAGAACGGGCTCACTGCGTTCCCCTTCCTCTTTTGGGGTCGCTTCGTTATAAAGTATAATGAACGGGCCGCAATGTAGTTAGGGCACGAAAGCGCAGCGGAAGCTTCGAAGGCGAGCTGCGGTTCGTTGCACAATAATCGTGGAGGATTCTGGGAAACAAAAAAGGGGAAAATAAATGGGGAAGAGGGAGATGGAAAGAGCCTGCTTTGCTCTCCGCCCCTCTTTGAAAAGCCGGGGCGGCGACACGGACGCGACTCGAAGAGGAGGCATCCGTCGTTTGTCTCAAGAGGGGCTTGTACGCGTCGGCTGGGCTCCGCGCAACGCCCACTGGACGAAAGCGATGGACACAGATTGAAACAACGGGCAGTATAGGCACGGATCTAAGCTCGAAAATGCACTAAGACGAAGGACAAAAGGAAAACAAAGATAACGTCGATACCAGCCGGCTTTTGGCCAGAATCAAAAGCCGGAAGTAAAAAAGCAAGCATTGTGCGGGTGAGGCAGCCTGATTTCCCGAAACTATATTCGCTATTTTTATTTATTACATAGGTCTAAACAAGCCGCGAATGGTCTCTAAAGCTTTGGTATTAAAATGAACGTAATTTCAAATAATTAGCCGTACAATTCATGTGTCTTAGACTAAACACGTATCATAAAAGCACTCCCTGGACGGAACCGCAACCAGATAGCGGCTGGAGCATAATTAAACGCTCAAAGTTTTCTGTCCGCACTAGAACCCCCCTCCCCCTCCCTCCCTCTAGTTTGGTTTTCGCTTCACTCCAACTACTTAAAATTCTCCCTGCGAACTCCGATGCAAATCCCAGTGAGGCGGGCGCTTGCACGAAATGCTATGAATCTACGAAAAAAAGTAAACCGCAACAGAAGCGCGCTTATGATCAACGCTTATTTTCCGCAAGCCTTTCCGGAGACTTGCACGCGGGTATAGTGGCTTTAGAAGCGCCTGGGCTTTCTTACCTGTTCCACGAAATTATTGCCTTTTCTTTGTACCAGAAGTCCCTTCCGGCGTGTAAGGCAGATTGCACGAAGGCTTAAATCGTCTTACCTGCACTTCGTGGTGGCTTCGAAGAGATTTAAAGCGTCTTCTTTACTTTTCATTTTTTTTATGATTACTATACGGAGGAAGAATGCTATCTCCACTGCTACGCGCTCCACTTTGAGAGAACCACGACTGGCGCTGCAGTTGGTGAAAATATTTCTGCGACCAGGTAAAGCTGATCATCCTAAGTTCACCAAAGGCACTGTGACAGGTATCGCTTCATACACCACTAAGGACTCTAGACGCACCTGGTCGACCTCTTGACATCATTTGTCAGTGAACTATCCAACTCACTCACGTTCATGGATACTTAGCAAATGCATCCGTATTACATGCTATGCTCTCCAATCCAAAGCTACAGCGTGAACCTATTCAATTTCTGTGACAGGAAACAAAAAAGAAAGATAAGACATGTAGTATGAAGGCGAAAAATTGGAGAGTTTTAATGTTGCTAAATCTGTTATAACGTGCGAAAGCAGCCGTTTTGTGTAGTTTGGCCAGTGCAGATTACGCTGACGTCTATTCCGCTGTTGTTCACGGTGCATGGGGCAGCGTATCACTGCCTCCAACAACTGTGCCCAAGGACTTGGCTCGCTATTCATTCTAAAGCCGACGTAATTCCAGTGCGTCATCGCATGAGTTTCCACAGGTAAACTATGTGGCACATGCGTCACTGCTGACATCACACACACGCGCTTTTAATGTACACAAATACAGGTGACGCCACGTAAATGGATCAAACATAAAAGCATGTATTATCAACACAGCTGATGTCATATAAGCGTTCGACAAATCAGTGCTTGCTCATGGTACCTGCCAACTACTACGTGCGGTATAGGTACGCTCGCGAGGAAGAGCATGGTTCGTGCTGCCCATGCTGCTCTTCTAAATTGCTCTACTGCTTTTTCAATGCTGTCCCGGAGTACAGCGGTTCGATCTCGACCGCCGGAGGCTGCATTTCGATGGAGGCGAAACGAAGTGGCGTCCGTGTGCTGTGCGATGTCAGTGCACGTTAAAGAACCCCAGGTGGTCGAAATTATTCCGTAGCCCTCCACTACGGCACCCCTTTCTCTTTTTTTTTTTCGCTTTAACTCCCACCTTCCTCCCTTCTCTTACGGCGCGGTAAGGTGTTCACAGAACTAGTGTGACAGATACTACGCCTTTCCTTTCCTGTGAACCAGTTATTTTTCAATGCTGCCCTTTTCAATAGCTCGGCTTTACAGGTCCCAATCTGCCGGCTGTATTGCAAAAAGTATCAAGAACCGAGGTCCCACAGGGACCTTATTAAAGGCGTAGGTTTCTCGTTATTTTTAGTGTGTGTTCGTGTTGCACAATTTTCGAAACGTCTCAACAAGTGCGACAAGTTACACTTCTACAATGTTACCCAAGATCGCCAACTGACAGCAGCGATCGACGTTCTCACAAGCATACCGAAGGACTGCTTGAGGAACCATGATGATTTTATATATGCGTTGTACATACAGCGAATGAAAAGAGCGTTTCAAATTAAAGATAACATTTTCTTTTAAAAGCTGTGAAACATACGCCGATGCACCTCAAAGGGGATATTATACACCTTATAGGGATCACAGATTACACGAATAACTGGCTGAAACAGTCTAATCAACTTTTTATTTTAAAGAGGATATTATAACGCGAAATTGAAGGCTATAAAAGTTAAATGTAAGTCGCTTTTAAACTTTTGTCACGAATATGTGGCTCGAAATATCGAAGATCCGAAAAAGGCTCACCTCAAAGCTCGTTGTGTTGGTTTTCGCGCATTGCACACTTACGAAATGTCCGATGTGCAAAAGACAGCGCAAACTCTCAACTGCATATCGAAACTGCAACGCTTGTTTGCTATACTTTTTTTTTTTTCACATGGTGAGTGATAACTTATCGTGCACAATACAATAAACAGTTACCAGTTCGCGCTCTGTCCGTCCTGCCTCTTTTACGTTTCTTCATGAGTTATTAGTATTGCAGCGTGCTGAATACAACCAGCAGAACTAACTAGCCCCTATCGTAGCCCTGCCTGCTGTCACAAGTCTGTTCCTCAGTGGAAATGCAATTTGATATTCTCTCTGAAAAGATAGCGTATCTGCGTTACCGGGAGCTCTTCCGTACGCTATGCAATCGACGCACAAGTGTAGGAGTAGGCGAAACTTCACGTGATTTTGGGTTGTGAGAAAGCATTTATGTGTGTATTTTGTCGCTATTCAGCCCTCTGGTGTTCATTACAGTAAGTGGCGCGTCCTACGTGCTATCAAGACTGACCAGAAGACTAGCTTGACCATCCCGTAGCAGTCAGCTGCATTTCTTGTTCTGTTCCCTATTAACCTTTGTCCACGTCTGTATACACTTCGAGATAAATAAGCGTCACGTATGAACAGATTAGTAAGCGTTGGCGGCAATCGAGAATGCGATATCTGAAAATGGGAACGCGAAGAAGATGGAACATGCCACCGACCTAACCTGGGCAGCGTATAGTTCAAAAAATGCGCATCCTACTTTCGGGACGGGAGCTCCGCGCACGGCATTTTTGCATCCGTCAAGCAGGAAAACCAGATATATGTATTGCCTGTCAAAGAGTATGCACGCATGGATCTCGCCACAAAGCCGGCCCCGTTTTCAGGTTTTATTTGAGTTGTACCTCAGTGGTTTCAGTGGTGATTAAGCAATCTTGCGTTGTCCGTGTAGCCGCAATGCGATACAGACGCAGAAAACATGCCGTCTTTGTAACGCTTAGTTACGAGCTCTACGTGATGTACACAAGGAACTACGTTGCGAAAGTAGCCTAGTTCTAAAGCACGCGAAAGGAAGAGGACCATTTGAGAAACGCGATCTCTCAAGTTTGCTCGAGTGCTTTTTCGTGTTGTCAGCATTGCGTCTTCGATTCGTCTTTTATCGCACGCCAAACAAAAAGCGCGTATCATGTCTACTGATACTAGCGTGTTTTTCTTCTCCATGCACAGCACTGCTATGTTTATCGAATGGAAAGCTCGCGCAAGTGCATTTTCAGCCACAGTGAGCACGTTCAGGAACAAGTCAGCTTTCACCAAAGTAGCCTTCTCTCTCTCTCTCTCTCTTTTTTTTTTTTTTTACAGCATTTGCGCTAGTCTGTTTCCATAACGTGCATGTCATTAACTGGTCGTAAAAGCGTATTTGTGAAGAAAATTACTTTTCATGCGTCACTGCACAAAATCAAGAAGCGGTGACAGCTTTGTTCTTGGCCAATCGAGGCGGCTTGGCAAAAGCGTGCACCACCAACAGTTGCTTTGCACTGGGTCAATCACAAGCTAGCACAGAACCGGGTTAATTGGAGAAATATGGGAGAGGCCTTCGCCCTGCAGTGGGTATAGTCAGGCTGATGATGATGATGACGAATCAAAAGCCTAAGGTCCCTCTCTGCAATGACCCTGTTCTAGGTGAAACTGTAACACAACTTACAGCCCCAGCCGGCTAACGTGCAACAGCTTTCAGTCTAGAGGCTTATGGGATACTTTTGGAATTGTGCTATTAGATGTGTGTGGCACCTCACTCACATACCGCGTTTTTGGGATAGAGCTAGCTGAGGTTCACAGTTAGTATGCACTGCGCTCCTGCGCTTCCGCTCTGAAAGAAGCAAGATCACAAGTTATAAGCACACGTGTTTATTATACAAAACGCTACATTACAACACAGCACTAACTCCAAACATAGTTACAGTCCAGCCGCAGCACCCGAGAGCAGGACCGCGGCGCTGCGCGCACACGGTAAATGCGACTCACGCGCTCGCGGCTAAGCTAAGGGCGTGGAGGATCAAATATTAAAGCGCGCGCGACGCACGACAAGAGAAGATGAGGGATGCGCGGAGCACATCTCGACGGCGCAGGTCATGGCTCAACGCACGTCGCCACTGGCACTGGCCGGCGGTGATGCAAAATCGTGCCAAACATGCCCTCCCTACTCAGAAGCGTCGGCGCCGCACAGGCGAGCGCCGGACTCCTTTCGGACCTGAACTCGAGCAAGCATACAAGGTGCGCGCACGTTCACAACTCGCGATACACCGACCAAGCGCGGGGAACCCGGAGGAAAAACCGACGCACCTGCTGCTGCCCGAGTCGATGGCGGTTTCCCCGTTAGTTTCCCGTGCGCGGCCTCGCATCGAAGAAACACCCCAATACGTTACCGAGATGTGGCCCAATAAAGAAGCGAGACCGAAGCGCCAAGAACAGAAGGGTGGGGTGAATGATAGCAGACCTCGGAAAAGCTTCCTTTGGAGGAAGTCAGCAGCATTACTGCCTACCCCTCTACACAGGGGGGATCTCTAGCTAGCACAATAGCAGAAGTGGCTGCCTATTTCATGTCGCTCCGGGAGCCCAATCCCCACATGCTTTAAGAGAAGAAATAATCTGTCCAGGCCCAGCACCTTGAAAACTGCCACCCATAGTTTGCCGCCTGAAATAACGCGTGAGCATTTGCAAGTCCAGGAAGTTCGGAGAACCTGTTCGTGCTTTAAAAGCGACCAGACGTCAAAGCTCACATCCTTCAGAAACGCTGGGCCAAGCGCTAGATGGCGTATACCCAAGAAATGCGTCGAACGCAAACATATCTTGTCCCTCTTCGGGACAAAATCTTTGTTCTTCTTGGGACAAAGATGGGCGGCTGCTCCTATCTTCAGCCAGCATAGTGCGGTTCAATTTGGTTTATGAAGTGTAATGTCCCAAGGAGATTCAGTCTATGAGGTACGCCGTAGTGGAGGCCTCCTAATAATTTCGACACGTTAGGGTTGTTTGCTGCCCACTGACAACCTACAATACACATGCGTTTTCCGTCGCACGTGTTATTCAAGTCCTGGAGCATCAATGGGCAAGAAGTGAAAGCTATGACAAATTTTCTCTTCTTGGGCTCCAAGATTACCTCGGAAGGAGACTGCAGCCATGAAATTAGGAGACGCCTCCTTCTGGGAAAGAGAGCAATGGTTAGCCTTGACCGCCTAGTAAAGAGCAGAGACATTAGCCTGCTAACCAAGATCCGTATAACTCGTGCTACGGTCTTTCCAGTTGTGATGTATGGATGCGAGAGTTAGACTGTGAGAAAGGCTGACCGCCGAAGAATTGACGCGTTTGAATTGTGGTGCTGGCGAAGACTCTTGAGAGTTCCTTGGACTGCCAGAAGATCAAATCAGTCGATATTGTCACGTAGTGGTGACGAGGTCGACGACACAAATGAAGGGGTCGATGATTGCACTAAAGAAACTCTTTATTTGGGCTGACTTGCGCCCGCAAAAGAACTAAATAACTCGGCGGCGGCGATAGCAGCAAACGTGCTCGTCGATCGTCGAACAAAGAATACCCGTCACACTCGGCAACGCTCAATTTAAAGGCTGCACAGAACAATCTAGATAACGTCGCAAGCAGCTACCAGCACGGGCTGGAACATTGTGGAAAGACACCCGAGTGGCCGGAACCTTCGAGACAGATCTCGGTGCATCTTGTGCTACAACTGATAAAGGTGTGACTCGCGGCGTCGAGCATTAACAAACAAAGATTACGGAACTGATACGCGGTCCAGAATCAGAGTGATAAGCCTGTATGCCGGCGGCTGTTAAAAAACAACAAATACTGTTTTGAAGGTTTCGCGGCATTACTCCCCCCTTAAAAAAAAACATCGCCTCGATGTTCCAAAACAAAGCAACTTAAACATAAGCACTGCAAATTTTAAACACCACACATTCTTTAACGCGCGTAATATGGCTTCAGTCGTACAACATGTACAATTTATGGGCGTGCACGTCGCCGTTGTGATGCTGACATTCCGTCGGGAATGACTTCATAGCCCAGTGGGCCGACGCGGCGAATGATTTTGTACGGCCCAAAGTATCGACGCAACAACTTTTCACTTAATCCGCGACGGCGAACAGGTGTGCAAACTCACACTTGGTCTCCTGGATTGTACTCTGCGTGGTGTCGTCGTAAGTTGTATCGTCGGCTGTCGGTGCGCTGTTGGTCTTTAATACGCAGCCGTGTGAGTCGTCGGGCTTCCTCTGCACGCTGCAGGTAGGCGGCGACGTCGGGGTTCTCCTCGTTGGTTACGTGCGGTAGCATTGCGTCGAGCGTTGTCGTGGGCTCCCTACCGTACACAAGCTTGAACGGAGTCGCTCTGGTCGTCTCCTGGACTGCCGTGTTATACGCGAAGATCACGTACGGCAAGATGGCGTCCCAGGTCTTGTGTTCAGCGTCGACGTACATTGCGATCATGTCAGCGATCGTTTTGTTCAGGCGCTCCGTAAGGCAGGTTTCGCGGCAATATTGTCGACCATAAACCCTGACTGCTCATTGGAGGGTCAAATTCTGAAGTTAAAGCTCAGCTACCTTGGTCATCTGATGAGAAGAGAGGAGTCGCTGGAGAAAGATTTGATGTTGGGAAAGGTTGAGGGTCGCCGGAGAAGGGGTAGGCAGCGAAAGCGATGGTTAGATGGCATCCTCGAGGCACTGCAGATGAAGTTATGTGATGTTAGGAAGATAGTGAGAGACCGGAAAGCGTGGCGTGACATGGTTCATAGGGTCACGAAGAGTCGGACACGACTGAACGACTGAACTGACTTTCCGTCGCCACCAAAACTCGGCCGTCGCAGCGGAGATCCAAACCGGGCACCTCGGCTCATTAGTCGAGCGGGGCCAGTCCAGTTATACTTCCTTCGTGGGTCGATCCAGCCAAGCTTGCCGCAGGGAATACATTCTTGAGTGGCAATTTAGGGACCGAGACTGGGCTGTACCTGCGCACGCCCAGCATTACTGTTTGGCGAGGCGGTGCCACCGTGAACGCTGAAGCATTCACCAGAGTCATCACGGCTGCCTTCGAGTATAGCTTCGAGTTTGCGGGCCCAGGTGTGATGTCCATCCTCCGACTCTTTGCACATAGTGCATTGTAGCGGGCCCGGTACTGCACTTAAGCACCGTCCTCTGCGTATACAGCACTTCACCGCAAGGCACAAAACCAGTTTCATTCTCTGGCTTCCCCCGTCCAGCTCTTTGACATCAGCCAAATCCATCCTAAACCGTAGGTTATCCCAGCTCTTCTGTCATATACATTGCCTCAAATTTAGAGCAACATCACATCGCTCTGCAGTGAAACGATATCCAGGTAATTTGGTTATAGTCGGGTAATAACTTTTGTAGATTAATGCAAAAATATAGATATTACCCAGTTTAATCTCGGAAACATGTTTTTATAAGTATTAATACAAGCTTATTTGTGAAACTGTTGCATAAAACTGTTATTTTTTGATGAAGTCAGAGTAGTGATATTTAATTGAGCAACCAGAGGCATTACGGGGCTTAAAAGCAAGTAAATATGAACAGCAGGAATCCGTTATTCACTTTTTTGGTCTCAATTCGGAGGTGGAAAAGTATACTATTGGTGAAATGTATCGGATATATAGCACTTCACTATAGCGGTCTAATTCAATCAGTTGCTTTGAAATGTTACAGGTAGGAATCCATTGACAGGATCATTGTTAGTCTCGCGGTTTTTTCTGTGCGTCTACCAATTTACTACATTTAATGAATTCAGGAAGCCGATACCAACTAACCCAACTGAACACTTGAACATCTATATATAGGAGGCCTATACTTCCCTTCTCTTCTTCTTCTTCTTCTCCCTCGTTGTAATGGCACATACCCACAGTGGGGGATTGGCCAGAGACTTCTTTCCTACTGCGCTAATGATCCCTTCATTATCTTCGTCTTTGGGGCTCAGTTCTTACGCCAATCTCTTCATATCATATGCACGCGATCGTAGAGCCGGAGCCGTGCTTTTATAATCTTACTTTACGAAAGAAAGAATCAATAAAATCACGCTCAACTCAACGCAAGCTATGAGACTCAAGCTCGCAAATAAGGCTATTTGTCTTATTTTGATCCGTACATCAGCAATACCTGGCTCATTATTGATTTGACATTAGATTTGCGAACATGTTTTTTCAAAACTCGCTATCACTGTTTTGCAAAAGGAAGTCCTATAGACATATGCTTTCCGATACAGTAAAATTTGTTTTAGTGTCGGTTTCTGAACTGCGGTCATGAAAAAAAAAAAAAAAGAACAAACAACTGATTTGTTCGGGTCATCATTATGTTCGCTTGACTGAATGATTTTGGTTTATTTGGTTTCGTTCAATTTATATGATTTAACGTCCCAAAGTGGCACTGGCAATGAGGGGCGCCGTAGTGGGGGGCCCCGGTATTTGCAACCGCCTGAGGTTCGTTAACGTGCACTGACATCGCACAGTACACGTGCGCCTTGCTTTTCGGTTCCATCGAGAAGCGGCCCCCGCGGCTGGGATACCTGACTCAATGATTGCTGCACAAATTAGGGAACATATATTAGGTGCTGCTAAAGGTGAAAGTGAGAAATATGTAGAGAGCAACCATGTTTGAAGCTAGCTGCTTCAGATGTTTCTTTATCACTATGAGAACAAAATAATGAAGTAATGCATATAAATGGACTTCTCAGAATGGACGCTGGTTAACCTTTCTAGAGCAATTGGCGCTGACGGAAGTGTTTCTGCGATTTTGTTTCCTTACCTATTGTTCTAAAGCCTACTTTCCGAAACAGAAATTTCGTTTTGCCTTCATCTTTTTGTACTTTTTACTGTACATTTAATAGGTAGTGCTCCTGCATTTGGTTGCTTTGTTGTTCGTATTCTATTTCTGAGCCTATATGCTTACAGGAAAAAAAAGGAACGCTCGCTGGTTACAAATGTTTCATTCTTTTTTTGTTGAAGCTTTGACAGAATCGGTTTCGGAGCCACCGACATGGTGCAAGTGGGACCATCGGTTTGTGACCGTACTGTGCGAAGTGCGTCACGTGTTCTGAAAATATACATTTGAAGCAGTTTTCCTCCGACAAACAAGGGCACAACAGAATTAAAACCTCAGCCCCCGTTCTATTTGCAGCCGCTGAAAACTAACGATTAAACTCTGGATTTGTTTTACGAATCATGCTTTTTAACCTAACCAGCTCTTGATGTTTTTCACCTTCCATAGGATCCCATTTGTATGATTTGCAAAATTTATTCGGCGAGCCATTGATTCTCAGAAAAAGTTCTAGAATCTAAACCTTATGGAAAGTTTCCGTCAGTTATCGTTCACGATTAATACTGCAAGCCGGATGTTGGTGGTAACTAGTATAACACATGTACGAGGGTGTATGTAACGCGATAGCGTTAATTCTCACGTCTGCGGCTCCCCTTGTTAACCCTCCTTCGTTACATGTACAGGACCGTCCACTCTTAGTGCTAACATTCAAGCGAGTGCCCGTTATCTTCAAAGCCTCATTGAGTACGAAGCGGCCGCATATTGAAGCAAAGTGTTGCTCGTACTGAGTGACATGGAGGCGGTGCTTCGCTTGACCTAGAATTTAGCTCCAATGCGCAGCTGAGTCGTATGTGCTGGTGCTGGTGCTTTTAAAAGAGCGAACGCCTGCTTTCGTGTTCTCACTAACAGTGGGCGACCCTGTACTCCGCTGCTAGTCTCAATACTAATCTCTAAATGTGTGCCTCTATTATCTCCAGCATAATCATTAGCATACATAGTGTAATAAGCTGCGACACTATGTTTAAAACCATGTGACATAGATACACAGCCACACTTAAACCAGGCTGTACGAAAGTGCTCGCGTGATCGAAGATAACGTGTCTGAGTTGGGATTCAAAAGTGCCGGTCGTTTAGACTCCAATCGCAAGGATAGCTGACATAATTGGAATCGCCTACCACGTTATTTTTGCCTCGTGACGTCAAATAACCCACATAATAATCAGTGCGGCGGGTCACGTCACCGACTAGGTACCAGTTGCCAAAGCCATGAACATTATTTTTCGCTCCCAATGCCTACAACAACGGATTTTATCAAGAAGGGGCCTTTAGCGCTATCTCCTTAATTAAGAAATACTTCCCGTTGAACCGTCATAGGCTGCAATGCATAGCATAAGAGAATAGTAGTGTAAAACTTTATTCCGCCAAATGGGAAGGGGTTTTGGTGTTAGGGTGGTGTTCCTAGGTACAGAATCCCATTGGTTCTTGCTTCCTCTTCGGCTTGCTCAATCAGCGCAAGCTGATCTTGCGGATCGGAGCTGGACAGAAGCGCCTCCCACTGCTCGACTTTTTTTTTTTTTTTTTTTTGTTATTTTGGGCTCTATCGGCCGCGCCCGACAGCCCCATGTGAAGTGGTAGGGGGTGGCTGTCTCTTCGCACCACACGCATTCTGGAGTGTATTGCGTAGGCCAAATCTTACTGTATATGTAGCGACTTGGGTATGAGTTTGTTTGTAGCCGTCTCCAGGTAGTTGCTTGATGTCTTGAGAGTGTCTTACGGGGAAGAGGGTATTTACGGCGTCCTAATTCTTCCAAAACATGGTGAGCTTTCCGCAGCTGTTCGGAGTAGCGTTGGTTACGCCTTGTCGTTGCTCGCTCGGTTTGTGTAACCTCGAACTGTCGCGTCGACTTTCCCTCCACTCCTCCGTGCCCAGGTGCCCATACCGCATTCTATTTCTTTTTTAGTTTTGTCGCCTCCCTGAGGAGGGTGCCGGCCTGCCTGCTTATCCTTCCCCTTAGGAAACCTCTGCATGCGGCCTGTGAGTCTGTTACTATTGTGTAGCTCTTGTTTTTTCTGTTTGCTTCCGTGATGGCTAAATCTATTGCCACCTCCTCCACCGTAGCTATATTCCCGGTCCTAGTTGACATGCTGGATATATCTTTTCCTTGGTTGTTAACAGGAAACAGCGTATCCAGGGGCACCTGCTCAGACCTAACCATTGTAAAAGGAATTGACAATTACAGTTGGTCAAATACAGGCTTGGTAAGAGATGCACCAAATTCCTGGTAAAGGCGTCCGACGTTTTGAGCGTGATTTCCTCCAATGTGCCTGTCCCAACCGAACCATAAGGGCGATAATCAGTGGAAATTAATTACAGCATGCACGAGGCCAATCTCTGCGCGAGTTAGTCTCGGCGCTGAAGAGAATGAAACGGCACTATCACATTCATAGTCAGGTTTTGTTGCCACCGCTGTTCAGTCGTGCCCTATACTCCTGTGCCTTTTGTGGGGCAAAACACATGGATCTCAGTAGGGCTGCAGCTGCTGCTTAGAGTTGCCAGGATCAATCAGGATATCCGCGTGGAGAGCTAGGCTACTCGTCGCTATCATACGTAAAAATTGATTCATTCCTTCACGAATCTCAAAAACGAAATTCGATAGAGACAAGCAATACAGGCTCCATCCCCTTTTACAGCTCACGTTTAAACGGCACAAAAAGTCTCAGATCGCTCCCCCCCCTCCCCACCCCCTAGAAAAACAACAATAAACACAAAATCGAATGTGCTATTGAAGCTGGGAAGCAATAAAACACGAAGCACTGTTCAAAGTGTACCCTCAAGAAATAGGTGGACACGTGTGCGCTATTCTACAGGCATCAAAATGCTCGCAGCGATCGACTGATTGAACAGAATAACAAGCCGAAGCGGACCGAACTCTACCGGAAAAGACACACGCACGCACATACCCTACACAGCCAGCGAAACATCCATGGCTCGTTGCTGAGAAAATGATTGTGCGCGCTCGCGAAAAGAGAGGCAAGACAAAGGTACGCGAAAACCTGAATCAAAATAGGTGGAAGAACAGGAGGCAAGAAAAAAAGAGGAAAAGTATAATAAAACCGCTGAACAGGAGAGGCACAAAGCAGCCCCCTTACTCCCGCACGCGATCTATCACAGAGCGACGGCTACATTTTGGCGTGAGATGTATACGTTCCCGCCTTTTGAAGAGCACTTCTTTCTTCCCCATCCGCCCTCTCTGCTCTGCTTGTTCTTGGCGTTTGTAAGACGGCCATAAACCACCGTTCAGTCTCCTGCTGCTTTTCCTTGGAAGCCGCTGCTCTTTTGAGTACTGTCCTGTTTTCCCTTCGCCGACTCGCTTGTTGATGTGTTTAGCACCAGCAGTAAGGCCCCGAAATTGGCCCCACCCGCCTTCCTCCTCAGTCTTCCCCATTTTTCCCGCTTCTAGGTTTTTTGCTTTCCAACCCCCTATTCCAGTTCACTCGGTCACAGCAGTATCTGGAAAGGCCGACACCACAAACAGCAATACCCGTTTCTTTATTTCCCATGTTTGTTTGTTCCAACTGCGACTCGTTCGCTTCGAAAAGTGATGGTCACGTACACACACGGCAAAGTTGCTCGGCAACTCAGTGTTTTGCGTCTTTCTTCTGTATCCTATTTCCCCATTCCCGTTTCTTATTCTTCTTCTGTACCTTTCTCCTGCATCCAATCCAAACAGAGGAGGATCTACCACCCAGGCGGTAGATCAAGGAACACGGGTCAACTGTCTCTCTGAAAGCCCGCGTTCGCTCGGCCCGCCTTGATCGAGAAACGAGCGACGGCTCGAGAAAGAGATGGAAAAGATGAAAAGAAGCGACAAAACGAAGAAACGAAAAGGGGGAGATTGCGTATGTGCGCCAGTGTGCGAAGATGAACTGGCTATAAGCGGGCGAAGCGCGAGACAGAAGAGGGTAGAGAGGGGAGAGGAGGTGCAAGTCTTCAACGGTGGTCGTAAATATCTCTGCTGGCCGAAGAGATGCAAAGGGGAAAAGAGGGATCGATTTCCCTGAAAGAAGGCATGCTCGCGCGCTCTCTTCTTTGACGCTTCACGAACGCCCAACAGATAGCCCGACGCGTCACAAGCGCCGGCAACGCGCATGGTCGTCGTTAAGGGGGAAAGGCACCGTCCTCTACGAGATGAGCGAACGCCCCAAGTGCTGCTTTGGTGCGAGATAGGATGGATCTCCATAGCGTACGCAGGCAGCAACGACGCGCGACCGACGCTCGAGTCGGCTGCTCAAGGTCGAGAAGAAAAGTTGACGAGGAAAAGTTCTCTTCCATTCCTTTGGCTGTGCGGCACATTCTCAGCCGCTTGCCAAGGGAGAGATCATACTCGGTGGTATTCGACGATGCCTTGCCCGGTGGCGCATATTAGTAGAGCCGTCGCGTCGTATAGGCCCCGCCTTCCTCGGTGGATTGTCGGGGCCTATTGAATGCCGGGAAGCACGATATAGATATGAGGAAAGCCTCGAAATGAAGTCGTAGCGAACGAAGTGAGGTATGCGTCCTTAAAAAAAAAAAAGAAGAAAATAGTAGAGGAGATAATGCATTAGGCAGAAAGCTATGAATACGGTCAGTGCACCTTCAGGGCCTTATATGGCATCCAATGAAACCAGTGTGTGTGCCTGTCGTCGCTGGTAAGCTCACGGTAGTGAGGTGAGCAAGTAAAAGGACCTCAGGACTGCCAATTCTGCGAGGTTTTGCACCTCAAAAAAAAAAAAAAAAAGGCACACGAAACCAAGGTACAGTGAGGAAGCCACATAACACAAGAATAGGCGTCGACGCATGATGGATGAACCAAACAGGACCGTAATTTGAATGGTATGCAGATACTTAGAACTAGGCCCCGGGAATCAGATGTGCCACAGACTTAAGAAATTTACAGAAAAGCTGCGCACTATGAGACGATTACACCACAGACTATATAAACTATGAGTCAATATTCAAGATGGGTATGGATATACAGATATAGAGTGAACATACAACGCCGCACGGTGAAACCTCACAGAATTACATAACTGCGACACGGCGGGGCACTTATTTGTCGGTGGTTTCTGTGACGCCACCTACATTAAAGTAGCTTGCCTTTCTGTTTGCTTACGTATGTATGTGACGTCAATATTGACATATGTGTCACGTGGCTTCGCGGCATGAGCTGACTTGGTGACGTTTAGGAATGCAGTCTGCTCTGAAATGCATATTCAAGCCTGGTCCTGTAAGCGCTGTGATCACCGCTCCAGAAGACAGCGACAAAGTATTTTACATATAGCATGATAAACTACGCCATACAAGCGCTTTCTCACATTATATAATAGGTTTGTCCCCACTAAACCTATGCAGATTTAACATTATAGGGGTAAAAATTCCATTCTCCAGAAAATTCGGAGTTGTCGACGTCCTGGGCGACATCTCACGGCCATGGCTTTCGCAGGTGGTACGGTCACGAGTAAAAAAAGGTTAACGCTTGTGACGCGTTTCCGGAGCGGCAAAAAAACAAAGCTCGGCGCTGCGTTTACTGACACGACAATAACAAAACTTTCATGTGTAATCGCCACGAACGCAGCAGCGCCAGCTGGGCAGTGCGATTTTGCGCCACTGCGGTGACGTCATTATGCTAATATTTCCCTTCTTTACTCGCGAGTGTATCTGACAGCTGATATGGCCGCGATCTCATAGATTGTGTACGGCTGAGCGATGTCCCGTGACACTGTCGATTTGACAGCAACTGTCAACTCGTTCTTTCTTCTCCTTCCAGTTAAGATGGTGAAGGCAATAGAGCCTTGCACGTCTCCTGCATTGCGAGTCCGACATGCTACCCCAGGCCAGTTAGGTGCGTCAGTGAGACTTGTTCAAGCGGAGCTTTATATCCGTACCACATAATTTTCTAGCTGGCGATTGAATGTTAAGGAGCACGGGTGAGATAACAGATGCGCAAGCTAAGAGATTAGTGACGTTATTGAGGCTCTGCAAAGGGGGACGCGGACGGGCATTATTCTTATAGGTGAAGCAAGTGCCCCCCCTCACACACACACACACACACACACACACACACACACACACACACACACACACAAACACACACACACACACACACACACACACACACACACACACACACACACACACACACACACACACACACACACACACACACACACACACACACACACACACACACACACACACACACACACACACACACACACACACACACACACACACACACACACACACACACACACACACACACACACACACACACACACACACACACACACACACACACACACACACACACACACACACACACACCTTCTTTTTTTTACTTCGTGCAATCTTGACATTTTTAAAAACAACGTCCGTGAGCGGTTCCTGGTGTTTTGCAGGGTTTCAAAGTGAACTTTCATGTGAATCGTCGACTGTTGGTAATGTAAAAAAAAAAAGGCTAAAATCAACATCCAGCAGAGACAGGAATAAAGCATGCCCTTAAGTGCGCTCGATAACAGCCAACATCCCTGCTGCGCTTTTGTTTTAATCTTATATGTTTTTTGAAACGGCATTACTCTTTCTCAGTTCTTCGGTTCACATTCGGTGAAACACTATGCAAGCGCTTGATGCGTTCCGCATCGCTGAGAGAAGTGCCCCTCAAGCGTTTCCGCCAACAGCGCTCGTAGTGGTCAAAAAGACGGCACACACACGGATGCAAACAAATGCGTCGTCGAAGCCACGTAGAAGCAGAGCGTACCGGGCTTGACATTCGTCGCCGGAGAATGAGGACAAGTGGGGCTGTGCGCTATGCCCCCTCCCGCTCTCGTCGCGAAAGTGCGCAGCTCCGCGTGAATGTTTCAAGAAGGCGCGTGGAAAAGTCCTGGAGCACAGGCTCAGGTCGTTCTATTCGGCCCGCACCGGCTCCCGGAGGAGCGGCGCATGCCGGTCGTGACATTTTCATCAGCCGAAACGAAGAAAAGCGATGGAAAAAGTGAGCATACTGCATCGCTAACCCGTCACCTCTGCCGCGCCGCGTTCCCTCGTGACTGCAGGTGAAACATGACGGGTCACTGTACACAGCCGGTACTACTGCCTTTTTCTTCATTATGAGCACACGGTTGTCGCGACACAGGAGCTTTGCCGTGTGCACGCAGAGGAAGGAAGGTAACGCTTAGGATGCTTCTGTGTTCAGTCTCGCCTCTCACGGTAATGGCAACCAAACCGCTGGGAATCGCAAGCTCAACTTTTGGTGAAGTAATACTATCTTCAAACGTTCACTGAATTATCCTCTGTCTGAGAAACGAGATGGTCCAGTGTAGCTCCCAGTCATTCAAGTCATATTGCTTCAATCTTGAGGCCCCGTGCTTTCAACAGAAGTTCAGCGAACCGCAGTGTTTGTTACGCAAAATTATGTCATTCCATTTAATAGTTGTGATAGTAAGCAACTTAGACGATAACTAAAACATGAAGCAAACCTAAAGAAAATTTACAACGGGCGACTGAACCCCCTGGATGCTTCCAGGATATTAGAGTGTTGAACATTGCAGTAGACTGGAGTCTATAGACAGACTCCTCTCGCACCTCGATATGCGAGACTAGAGTCTCGCACCTCAACTAGAGTCCTTCAATAATGCTGTAGTTAAATTAACATAACCAAGAAAAGCCCGCACGCCATCAAAGTCTTTCTGCAGGAATACCATACGTAACAGAGAAGGAGAGTAGACAAGCAGAAAATAACATGGGAATTAACAATGAGTCAGAAAGGAGGCACAAGCTGCCACCAACCTGGGTGCACGGCATACCAGAGCACACGAGAAAACGCGTTCGAGACGTCAGCCTACATACAGACAGCGCACAGGAAAAACAAGTAAACTACGTCGGGTTTTTCGCGAAGATGAAACACCAGAATTAAGCAAAAAAAATGCTCTCCGAGATTTCGAGATGGCTTCATCGGCATCGCAATACCAATGTCGGTTAACATAAAAAAAAAAAACAGTTGAACCATGCTAACTATATCTGCTGGCTAACTGAATTGTAAAAGTATACATTTAATTATTTGTAATTTGAAAATTTGTTGCGGGCCTTTAGTAATAGCCATATTGTTATTTTTTTTTTTCAAGTTTAAAAGATCAGACTTCCCTAGGTGTTGTGACTGAATACATTTTGTCCACCGCACGAAAACCGCACCTCTCACGCGGACTGCGAAGAGATATTAAGCACTGCAAGGTAATGATTGGCGTAGCTGTACCACCGTGGCCTCTCTCCTGTATGCGCTAGACCAGCGGGCAGCGGCGAACTATGTAGGCCAGCACAGCCGCGCGGACAAGGCATGATAGCTCACCATGCAGGCAGTATTCGGAGGGCTGCGTAGTAGTTGGCATCGTTCGCAGTCCGCCTTGTAGGCGCGTTTTTCGAAAAGGGAACGCGGTGGCCCAAATCCTTTGAGCCACAGAGAGGAGAAAGTCGCGTACCCGAAAATAAATGTATAACAATTACTAACGGTCGGCAGCACACTTCCAATAAAATTCAAACAAGTGGAATATTAAAAAGTATACTTTTAAATTTATTTAACCACTTGACCAGTTAGAGTTCTCCTGTTTTCTGATGTCAGCCCACACTACTGGTATTGCAACATCGGTGAAGCCATCTCGAGTTCTAAAAACTCTTATGTTTAAAAAGTTTGCCTGGTTTATCTTTGCTGAAGCACCCGGTATAAGGTCGAGCTTCTTGCTGTTTTTCAGCGCTGCCTTTGCTCTGAATTGTTTTATTAGGCCACACATGCAGACGCCGCGCTTCAATCGCACTCCTACAGAGCAGAACTTCAGTGAAATTTCGGCACCAGCGGAATACCTTCATTTACTAACCATATTTAATAAAGATGGAGGGGAAAAGCAAGGCGTCCGTGTGCTGTACGATGTCAGTGCACGTTAAAGAACCCCAGGTGGTCGAAATTTCCGGACGCCTCCACTACGGCGTCTCTCATAGCCTGAGTCGTTTTGGGACGTTAAAGCCCACAAACAAAACCCAACCAAACCATATTTATTCGCTGCCATGAACAGGCTTTACCTGCACAAAGATAATTCACAACGACAATGTCGCCGAAGCCTACTCTACCGTGTCATCTCTTTCAGTCTTCGCTGTACAGCAACGCTCGAACGATGCATCAAATCTATACTGCTTGAAGTCTAGGTCATCCTGGTGCGTCTGAAGTAGTTCTTCGCAGCGGGACATGCAAGGAGTCAGAATTCAAGCAGGTGAAAGAGAAGTCGGGGAGGGAAGAAGCAAGCGACGCAAAATGCCTGTCAAAACACACGACGCGGTCTCGAAGGCAACGTGTCAACTTCGCATGAACTCCGGCGTAAGCCACTAAGTGCACTGGCATATCTGTTTAAGCCCTTGGGAATAGATCGGACCGGAGCGCACTTTGGGTCACCCTCTCACTCCGTCGCGCCCGTGCGATCGATAAACGTCGTTTCGGTGGTACAGAATGGGGCCCCGAAAGGAACGGGTTGGGTGAGGAGTGCGGTATAGGAAGAGAGGTGGGAAGGAGTAAAGGGGCAACGCCGGAAGAATAGCCCGACTTTGCGAACCACGAGCTCCCAACGTCCATACGGGTTAGGATGGCGAGAGGCAAACGAAGTGTCAGTCCCCTCCCTCACTCCTTTCCTTCCCTCAGACTTTTCCAGGCTTTCTCCTGCGTTAGAGCGTTGAAAAACACGAACAAAAGAAATGCAAGTTAAACAAAGCGCGATCAATGGAGCCTCGCCTGTCGTGTTCCGCGCACAAATTCACCCGAAGAGTGTAAACAAACCCGGCGAACGTGAAGAAAACTAGAAAATAAAAAAAGGTGAGAAAAGCGGGTGAATGTTCGTAAACAAAATCACGAGAAGACCCCCATAAAAAATGGACTACAACCTCCACCGAGAGTTTCAGCTTAACCATCGCCTTATATACATATAAGACTTCCAAAGGTGCGTCTCTTATGCAGCCTTCGGGCACGAAATCGCGATCAAATCAGTTTTCTTGTTGTTGTTTTTTCATTGTTTGTCTCTTACCCCATTAGGCACTTCGAGGCGACAGCCTCTGGTCATTCACGTAGTGCATAAAGCAACTCGTTCAAATGAAATCAAATCAACGTTATTCAGCATTTTTTTTTTGTCCCAATGAACAGAAAAGAAATGCTAGGCTAGACCTAAATGTACGCGCACACACACATACGCGCACGGCGAAACTGCAGTGAAAAAAAAAAAAAAAAAGAGTCTAAACAATTCGTGGCACGAAGCATCCAAGTCTCAGTTTGGATCGCCAGGCTACGGGTTCGCACCGTTAAGGCACTCGACTTCGTCGATTCGCGACCCCGCCAGAGTGAGCGCTGAGGCGGAACGCCAATTCTCGTATTATACATCTTTTATCTTTCACTCAAGCTTTTACGGCAAGTTACAGCTTTGGAGCGGCATGAAGTTAGGGGCGAAGAATAACGCAAGAAAAAAGGGCCAGTACGAAGCCTTTCGAAGCATAAACCCGTACTACGGGTTACTATGCACTCGCTATACATTTGCACGCAGAGCGGCAGTCAAACCCTAATCCCATGAAATTGATGGCGAGGAGAAAAAAAGGGCACAGATTGAAAAAATAAAAAGAGAAAAAAGGGACTATCGCGACTGGGATGTAGTGTAAAGGGATATCCACTCTTCAAGGTAAATAAATTACGGGGTGTTAGAACGAGAGAATTGACGAGGCCTGAAGTCGTACCACCCTGCAGGTCTGCACCGATGGGAAACAACAACGAGAAAAGGCCAAAAAGAAACTAATACCTGTATAAAAAGGAAAGTCCTTTCGCCCGGCACGACACTCCTTTCTAGGCAACGGTTCCCGCACCGAACTGGCTTTCGTCTTCAAACTCCATCCCCTCCTCTCCCAATCCCTTCCATTTTCTCTCCGTCCTTCGCATCTCCCACGTGTTGCGCACTTCGTATTGACGCCCGTTTAATTCTATTAGGCGTGCCCCAATGGTTCGCCCGAAGGGGCTCAGCCCGCTAGGTGCAAAGGCGGAAGAGATTTACTTAAAAGGTGTGGGCCATCGCAATGAAGGGCCTTCTCTTCGTCACTGTCACGAAAAGGGCAAGGCGCGGGTGTTATGCTTCCGAAAAATTGTGGAAGTATCCTTGAAAAATCGTAGCTATTAGAGAACAAGTAGGTGACTGAAACACGAGGGTCAAGTGAAAACATCGAAACAAAAATGAAAGAGGAGCTAGTACAGACGTAGAAGGAAAAGTAAACAAGATAATAAAGATTACTTATGAACGCGTCAACGCGTTTAAAGGTGAGCAGGGGGTTCTTTTTAAAGAAGGCGCCTTCAACTGAGCTATTGGGATGAAGTTAAGCGAAAATAGGCTTTGCACAGAACACCTATGCCCTATAATTCCACACAAGGGATTGCAAATATAGAGTAAATAGAAAGTAAAAGAAAAAAAAATGATTCGCCTGAATTTGTAGAACGAGAGAAAGGATAGGGGAAATACGTTGCTTTGAAAAATGGAAGAAAAAAAAAATAAAGACAGAAAAATAAATACTCGTAGCTGCCTTATATTTCGCAACACCGTACGGTACCGCCACCTCGCCTTACGCGGCTTCAATCCGGCGAAAAATCCACTGAAAGCGGAGCAGGCATCCTCTGGTTTCCTCCCCTGCTTTTCTTAGCTTGCCTCCTTTCTTCGTCTCTTCTTCCGCTGGGAGAAGTATGCCGCACACCACTGTCTTATGAAAAGCAAAGCCCGATCAATACTTCAACCCTTAAGCCTCTCATGTTTACTCTTTCCACGAGGTTGTCTTTTCTTTTCTTTCCCGCTTTGCTGTACGTCGTTCGTCTTTCTTCTGCTATTATTATTTTTTTACTGGTTTTCTGTAATGCACACGTGCCTCCCAGAAGAACTCGCCGTGCGCCTGTCCCCCGAGAGATTGCCGGAAAACGAGCTTCACGGCAGTGATTTGCTCCCCGCTGCTTCTCTTGTTTCTAAGTGCAACTACACACCAGCTTCCCCCTTTCCCGTCCCTTCCCGACCTTCTCACATGCTTTTCAAGCTGTCTGACGCATCGTCTAATCCTTCCTCCAGCCACCAGAGATTGACAACAGCATGTGAATTCTCTGAGGTCTTTTTGTTTCTTTTTTATGTATATATTTCTGCAGCGTTGAGAGCTAAGGCTCGCGCCCCCGTGTGTTTCGAGAGTGTCGCTTTTATGCGCGCCTATCTGGCGAGTTTGGCATCACGGAGTTCCTGAATTATGCGTTCTCCGAGGGTGTATACACGCCGTGGACTTGCTTCCTCTCGATCGGTTTTTGCTGCCTCGCACGCGCCGAAAGAAGGCCAACGCAGCTCGCGTTGCTCCATTCGTAGATCTGCGCGGGAATCACACTAGATGGTAAGCCCTCGGTACACACCGACGTTTATACACGGTAGCAAACTTCGGGCCCCCAAAAGCGACGTGTACGTATTCACATCTGTCTGAATATTATGCTGCGCGGCGCTGGAATATTTGAATTCAAGGAAGAGCTCGGTTTCCTGTCCGCAGGAATTCCCGAAGTTAGCGTTAGCCCGGACCGTGCTAGGCGAGAAAAGTTACTGGCCTAAAAAAAAAAAAAAAAAAAAGAAAATGGCGAAAGCATTCATGCTCTGTTGTAGGGGTGGTCTCGCCATTTTTTGCAGCCGATCGTTTGCATACACGACGCAACCCAACCTCTGTTCTCTTTATTGGGCTGCAGGCATATGAATCAGAAATTCTATGACGGTTTAATGTCAGTTTTTTGCGCAATTATTAGCAAATTATTGCTAGTATTACAGGTAGTAGTGATAGTAGCAGGGGTACTCACAGAAGTTTGTGTGTTTAAAGCCGCAGCACAGGTCCAGTAGTTCAAGCATTAGCCTTGCGTCAGGTAGGTGCGGGGTTCGACTCCCTAGTTCACTTGCCCGGCTATCACCGCAAAAGGAAAGAAAAAAAAATGAAAGCGGTGTGAGCCTGCAGCTATCGTATTCATAGCTGGCTTAATTGAATAAAGAGTTAAAGAACCAAGGCCTGAAACTTGCAAAAACTAGACGTTTAAAAACATCAAGGAGGCTTAACTCGGCTACACCAAACATGTTGGGATGGCCGTATGCTTTTAGCATTCTAGTAAATGAAACTTTATCGCCGATAACGTTGCAGCGTAAGATTCAACTCTTTAATAACAAGTTACAAACTAACAATAATTGATACCTACAATTATACTGGATACATACGATCAAACATGTATGCTTTGATGATGAAGCTGAAAGCTCTTTTTTCAAGCACAATTAACTAATTAGTCGAGACGTGAAATTAGCCCAGTGCAACTAGACTCGCCATAAGCTATCCAGCGGCATTTGACTTGATAATGTACCGCGATGCTTTCTTTTTAATTCAGAATAAAGAACTGTGATTAATAAATAATAAATCGGTCATTTAGTGATGTGCTCATAAACGGTAAGTAAATGATATGGCCAAGCATCAGTTCCCCATAGCACACTAAAGTAAACGAGACCTCTCGCTGTTCCAGGCTAAGTCCCAATTTGACATTGCCTGAGATTAAAGCCATGTTGCGGAATAGAGCCATTGCTCAATAAGAGCCGTTTGGAATAAAAAGATTTCTCCTTTGATCAACAGTGCCACCGCCGGTATTGACCGATTACATCATGGGTACAAGCTTTCTACGCAAAAAGAGTTCCGAATAACTAAGGTAAATTACTTGGCTAATATGTCTTTGAACACAGATTGTACAAATACCTATATCATGGTGTTCTTGTCATTAATTTCCATGAGTTATAATGTGCAAGCTCCTCCTCCAGGTTTCCATAAGGGCTCTGTGAAACCACAATTTCAATTAGATGTAGACATGAATGCATGCCACCAATGTAAAATCGCGAAGTGCTGTTTAAAAAAAAAAAAAGTATGTCAGACGTATTCCCACCTCAGAGCAGAAATGTGACTGCAAAAAAGCCGCCTTACAGTAGGCCGAAATCTTTATAGCCAGCGTACAAGATGCGAAGGTACATCCAGAACAGAATGAATGGCTCCCATCACCACTGCGGTTGTTTTGACAAAGCTTTCGTGACGACAATGAAAAACACCCCCGGCCAACGTCGCGGTATATTTTAAGCTCTACAACGCAGAACACCTCCCCAGACAGTACTCTGCAGCATCCTGAAAAAGTGAAAGAATATACGCCGCCCAACGTACGCGTTGTTTTAAATCAATTCTTAAAATGAAGAGGAAAAACGTCTCGCATGCCGAAGTTTGAGCCTACTGTTTGAAGAACATCGTCTCGTAACCTCTATGCTTCACGGGGTTATCTCTGAAGCCAATACTACTGCGGCATTCACAACCCTCTACAAATAACAAATAGGTACGTCATCTTCGAGGCATTCCTGATCCAACGGCGGCTGAAACACATGCGATCATTGATACCAGCATTCACAGGCCTCACGAGACCATTATAACAGCACGAATACAAAGCCTGGATGGCTTTCGCAAATTTTGATTCAGTATGTGCGTGGCATCTGAATTTGCCCACGAGGAAAGGTGAAGGCCTGTAACTTTCTGATAACTCAAAAGCGCAGTGAGGGAAGAAGTGGAGCTGGTAGTGAACGAAGGGAGTGAGAAAGGGTAGCCCTAGTGTAATGATTGGCATTAAGTTTGACCACGTGGTGTTCTTTGGCGTCCACTGATATCAAAGAACCCATGGTTCCCGTTCTTTCCAATGCCCCCCTGTGCTCATTGCTTGCTCTGCTTTTATTTATAACCTGCTTCGACGACATCACAGAGGGCATAAACTTTGATGTTCGCCTATTCGCAGATGACTGCGTGACTTATAGCGAAGTAAAATAAACTACGAGGACCAATTAAATCTGAACAATGCCCTAAACCGCCTCGCGCAATGGTGCCTCACGTGGCAAATGGTTATAATACAGAAAGAAAGCTGCCTTCATGGCAGTTGCTAAGAAAAAGACACCTTTAATTTTGAATGCCGTCTTAACGACGAGCCACTATGCAAAGTGGCTCGTCTAACTACGCGTATCTGACACGTCTGGTCTTAACTGGTTAGAGCACGTTGGTAGCGTCGCTAAAAAAGCAACAAATAAATTATTCTTCCTAAAACGCACACTGTGTAATTATGCACCCGCCCCAAAACAACTCGTATATACCACTCTTATTCCTCCTGTTCTTGAATATGTTTATATAGTGTGGTTCCCATACGTTAAAAATAATACAGCTATCTTAAACGTGTTCAGAGCAAGGCTGTTCGATTAATTTTTAACGCTTACCGTCGCACCGACTCGCCTAACCGAGTTACTGTGTCGTCCGTGCCTCCCTATGCGGTTTGATAGAGCAATGTTTCATCGCCTAATGTTCTTATTCCTGATACATTATTCCCCAATTCATTCCCTAATACTCCCTATTATTCCCTAATACATTTAGGATATATTCTTCAGCCTTAATCAAGGTCAACAGTTTGATGCACACTCGTCGTAAGCGCGCACTTATACTGCATGGATTATCATGCAACAATAACATGTTTTTTTTTTAATTCTTTCCACTTCCAGTGCGTGAGCAGAACGTGCTTCACCATTTAAAATACAATAGACATCGCCTGAAAAGTTTACCCAGCTTCCAGAAAAATTGTTTCCCCATGAAATGGACAGTAAATCTACGTCTTCAAAAGTATTTCTTTGTACCGTTCTTTATAGTTTGCACTGTTGCTGACTGCACTGCTTGTGTGCCTATCTTTTTATGCTCCTATGTCGAAACTTGAAGTTTTGTATTTCCTTTTCTTTGTATCTACATTTGGGCTCGAAATGCAGGAATTCGATGAATCGTTTTTGCCGCCTTGTGTCCTCTGGAATACTTTTTACTTACATCATGTGTAATTCCTCTTTGTGCACTCTTCTGATACTATCGCTCCAGTGATTGATAATATCTCGAAATAGATAAGTGTATATAAATTAGAAATAACCGCACCAACGCCGAGCAGCCCCACTACCATGTCCAACTAGAGAAGCGCTCGATAAATAAATTGGCGATTGAATTACAGGGCAAAGCGACCCTGTAAGGCACGGAACGTGCATTAGTGTAACGCTTATGATCATTAAACTATGCGAGGTTCTAAACGTGGCACAATATCTCACTTCACCTGTCTTATTTTCATTTAGCCCCTATGTTAACCGAAATCCACGCGTGTAAAAAGTTTGCAATACATGCGTTGCAATAAGAGTCGTACGCCTATGTTGGACAAAGTGCTAAAGATGACTCATACAACGCCTTAAATTTCTTAGTTAACAGCCAAAAAGGATAGACTGTCCTTGGTTTCTATGTAAATGAATTCCAGTGGTACCTGTCTGTCCCTTGCAGAACGTTAAAGGCGTTAATTTACACTCCTTTACGCTGCCACACATTACGGTTACACTAGTCTTTATTCACTCAATTTTGTGCGCGAACATAACTTTTTTCGTTGGGTTCACAGACACGATGGACCGCGCACATGCAACAGAAGACTTGAATGACGGTAAAAACGTTTGACAGTTATATGATGTAAAGCGCATACTTTCCGAGGGTCAAAGAACGACAAACAAACTTACGGGCGGTGAGAAAAATAAAATAAAGAAAATTCTGTGCCGCCACGGACGATAAATGTGTCGCGTAGTGATTATGAGAGGAACATCTCACATGAAAGATGAAGTGTCAAGAACACACATACACAAAACAAAATAAGAACTAATGCAGAGAGCAAATTACTTGGCTGGTGGAGCTAATTGAGCATGCAGCGTACAAGGGTGAAAGAAAGGATAATCGCTTCCGTATAAAATGTGAGAGGCGCCCAATTAACGCGTATAAATCACGTATACAGGCTTCGCCAGAAACGGCAGGTTGGAGGGCGGCTAGTGCACGTGGCAGCAGTATAAAATAAAAGTTAGACAAGAACAGCTATTTTAAGTTGTCACGTAAAACTTTCAAATGCACGGTCGAGATCAGGCGGTGATTCATGCCATGGAAGGTTCAGGCTAAACTACATAGTATGCATTTCTTTTTTTCTTTTTTTGCAATCGACGAAAAGCCCCCCACACCTTGACCACCAAATATTATGTTAAGCCATTTTCCACATGTACATCCAGGAATCATCGTGGCCAAAATTTGCTCCCATATACCGCGCGTACAAATTTGTTTAATATATCACTCGTTCCGAGCAAAATGGTTCAGTGGAATACTAAGCCGGCAAGCGCATTTTCTTCAGAAAATTTTCAGTGTGCTGCACTCAGTGCATTAAAATCTGGATGGCTCCACGTTCCTGCTGCTATTATCGCTTGTTAACCAGTTCTACTTATGTATAATTTGACATTTTGTGCCTTAGGAACGTTATTTTACTGCTCTGGTATGTTACTATATAAAGCCCCTTTTTTTTTGTGCTTTCCTTGAGCCAAGCGCGCATTTAATTTAGGTTTTTCAAGGAGCAGGCCTATGTTTTATCTGTATCCCCCCTCATACTTGCTCTTTGAAGCCAGAAGAATGTTACAAATAAATAAATTCATAAATGATACCTCCCGTAACGACCGCACATGTTGCTGAGAGAGCCTAAAGTGGCACCCATCATGTGAAGCGTTGTCTGTGTCCTGAAACACCGCGCTCTTGCGTGTCGAAGGCGCCCGACGCACAGCACTGCGGTGATGATATTGGGCCGAAAGCTCAATGGCGTACACTTCTGCTGGCCACAGTACGATACCGCTTCAGCATGCATGACTGCCTGTGAGTCACTCTATGACATGTGCTCTGTCAAGCGACGCAGGAAAGCACCTGCGATACATCAAAAAAAAAAAAAAAAAAAAAAAAAAAACGCAACTTCCAAACGTCCACCAGTGGCCGAAGCTACGGTGCTCCGGTTCATATCGCGGTGGAGGATCATCCTATCACCCCCTTCTTTGCGTCGCCTACCAATCCATCATCACTTTCACTGCGTCGGCTCTTCCTGCAAAAAATGTGGACAACTCCGTACTCCTCCGGGAAAAACTTTCGCTAGGACCTGTTTGACGTATATAGTGTCTTCAGCGAGCACCTTAGTTGGGGAGGAAGCAGAGCGCCATCGTGCCAACCGATAAGACGAATGAGGACTGCGCAGAGGGCGCCCCCTTCGCCATTTCACCCGTATACTTTCTTATTTTATCCTGCCTCGTCTCCTTGCTTCCTGTACCAACTGCGCAACACGCTCGCTCCACGCTCACTGTTCTGGCCTTTCACAGGCTATCTTCGAAGCCACACGGCAGGAGCCTATATGCCCTACGACTCCTGGTATGCGTTCCTTTCGATAAAGCAGGTGCCAATAGGTGGTTCATGTGTCTACAGTAAATGAGGCGCTGCAGGGCAGAAGCAACGATGACAACCACACACACTAAAAAAGAAAGGAACATATGTTTGGAAAGAATGCACAGAAATATGCTCCGCCCCAAATTCAAAGACGCTAGTAAAAGTGAAAGCATGATGATAACGCACGCAGGGGATCTTTTGGCGTGCACCTTCACAGCACTGTGAACCCTTGGAGAGGAGCCGCCCAATGCGGCAGACGTATATAAGGAAAAGAGGAGCCACCAACAGCACAAAGAACACCGAGAACTAAAAAAAAAATATTAAAGAAAACATTGCATCGATTCAGAAGTGGCAATCCACCCCGAAACATGCTCGAGGGGAAAGTGAAGGCGCTGCCCTAAGGACTTCGGCGCCTCGCTGGGACCAAACTACAGACGCGCAAAAGGGGTGCTGCATGCTGGGAAGGGACAGAAAACTGCTAGATCAGGCGCGCACCCGAACGACATCAAGGACGCAGCTACGTCCTCGCCACCGAACAGAACGCCGACGGCAGCAAGATTGCGGTAGGCGCCGACACGCACGCTGCAGCTAGGAAACAGAGGCGAGGCAAGGAAAATAAAGGAAAGCAGCAATAAATACACGAGCGATGCGCGTTAGGTAATAACGTGCCAATGAGGTACGATCACGCAACTACTGCAGGAAACAGCCCAGCTTCTGTCGATTTGTCAGGTTAGCTTTTGAGCTGTAGTCAGCTCTTTTTTCCCCCCTTTCGCTCGCCTGCTTGATTCTGCTGCGGTTGGGTAGCTTCCCTACATCCTTCTACTGGTTTCCTTCCCTAGCACCTCCGCGCCTCCTTATTTGTGGAAATTTCGACACGAGCCGTCTCCGGGAGAAGAGCGGCGACTCGGCCCTATACGATTTCGACCCACCGCGGCGCTTGCTCTCATTGTGTCTCTCTATGACGGCATCTGGAAGCGGGAAGAACGGACACAATGGGAACACGGCGGGGCAAAGGAAGCGACCAAGAATAAAAGAGAAAAGGAGGAAAGAGAGACCACGAATGGTGTAATGAAAAAGTAAGGAAGAAACGATCATAAAAAGACAGATTCGGTAGGGCGATCCTTCTTTCCTGTTCCTTTCTGGCGATGGCACATGCGCAGCTCTCTCTACGGGAAGAAGGACGTGCCACCGACACTCTCGCCGCAGAACAAACACGGAAAAGACTCGGCCTCGAAGGAAGAGGAAAAGGAGCAGCAGAAGCAGCAACAATGAAAAGCTGCCGCGGCACCAGTTCGTCCTGGCGGCCTGTGATGGACGCGCCGCGCCGGAACCGTAATAAGAATAACAGGCCGATGGAGACCGGCCAGCGGAGAATGGAAGAATATGAAGGCATAAAGACTGGATACTAAGAGGAGAACAACGAAAGAGAGAAGTGAAGAAAGCCAGAACAAAGACGGAAGCGTGGACGGTGGTTCGCGATGGCGCGATCGTTCCATGGTGGTCACGTGATTTCGTGCCCTGGCCAGCGGGCCGGCCGGCCTAGCAAGCGAGCGAGTGACTGGCCGGCGTCCTCCGGGCTTTCTGTGTCACCAAAAACAGGACCTCGAGACTTTTTTTTTTTGCATCTTTTAAATTTCTTTAACTTCTATCTCTCTCTCTCTCTTTCCGTCTAGCAAAATAAAAATAGACTGGGAATAGGCAAAGCGAGTACGAACGCAAGGAAAACAGAACAAACGAAGCGACCGAAGAAAAAAAAAAAAAGGGAGCCGAACGGGACGTGGCCCGAACCGGAGCCGCTCGGAGCGCCCCGAGCGGGTGTAGTTATAGAGGGTTGGGATGTGGGGAGAAGGAAGAGGTCCACCTCTGCCGCACACAACCCGCGCACAACAAAACGCCTTCCTCTTCGCTGCCTTCCCTCACGGCCGGCTCGGCGGCGCTGGGCCGCGTGATTAATCTCCGGGCCCCGGCGTAGTAGTGGAGTCCGAAGGCGGCTCTCGAGACCGCCGCAGCCGGCGGCGCGGAGCAGGGAAAGACAGACCACTGCGCTACGTATGGCCACGAGACGGCACGGCGGCCTCCCATTGTCTGTCTTCATCCCTTCCGTTCGCCAAGCACGCTTTCCACCATGGCCTCTTCTGCGTCTTCATCCTTCCGCACGCACAGGCCTCTGAGCTTTCTTCTATGCATCTATTCGTGCATTCGCTCCTTGCACTGTTCTTGTTCGTCTCGGTGTGCATGCGTGGGTATTTGCAGTCGCGCTGCTCTGCGCGCAAGGGCATGAAGAAGCGGATGTGCATCTCACACGTCATGTCCTGCTTCCGGGTGTCCCGTGACAGGCGGCAGAGTCTGTGCACGCTTCCTGACAAGGAGCGCCCAGAAAGCGAGAAATATCGCGTTAATGATCGAGGGAGGAAATACCAGCGGCTACTAGAACGTATAGCGCAGCAGAAAGACAGCTTGCTCTTCGCCTCTCTTTCGAAGGCAAATGATCAACGCGTGGCCAGCGGCGTTCCTGTAGGAACTCAAGGGGATGTAGAACAGGCTTCCATGTAAATCGAAGGCTGCGCTCGAAATGGCTGAAGACACGCAGACATTGGAATGATATGACTTAAGTATAAGAAATATGGGAAGGTTGGCAGGACACGAAGCTGTCTCACTGTAGTGCACCGATCAAGGAAGCGTCGTCGCCAAAAAAAAAAAAAAAAAAGAGTTCCAAAGCAGCACGTAGTCTTTTACGCGCTGAGAATGAGTAAGAATGGCCAATTTTGGGTGTGGATCACTAAACTTTAAAAGCTACCACTTTGTTGGTTGCACAAGCTGCCTCATCTATACAGCGGAAGTTGCGAGACCTTCTACCTCAGATATAGAGCGAAACTCACGGGACCTCGCTGCTCCTCTGAGCAGGCTTGGACAAACCAGCAGGGCAGCGACCGCGCGTCCTTGATGCGGGCACTGCGTATACAGCCGAGAGCATAAAAATGCATACAGCAGCACGCCTGCGCCAGTGCGCTCTGGGAAGATTTAGTCTTCCGGGCCTCTCTCGCGGCCGCTCTGCTGTATGCGTTTTAATGCTTTCGGCTGTCTACGCAGTGCTCGCGTCAAGGACGCGCGGTCGCTGCCCAGCCGGCTTGGCGAAGCCTGCCCAGAGGAGCAGGAAGGTTTCGTGAGTTTCGCTCTATATCTGAGGTAGAAGGTCCCGCAACTTCCGCTGTATAGATGAGGCAGCTTGTGACATTGGTCATGCTGCAGTTAGGCTAGACACAAATTTCGCTTATATTTGGACGAAGTTAAATTTGAATGTCAAGCGGGCCAAAGTTTTGGGATGGCCCAGCCAGATTTGCAGGTCACCATTGAGATGGCCGTGCTTATATTAGGTTGAGCACCAAATTTGATCAAATCAAATTTCGAGGCCGAAAGGGCCAGTTTGTGGGATGCGGACTGACACCCCTTCGGGCCATTTTTTCATCATGGACGTTTGAATGCTTACGTGTTACTATTGCTACAGGGCCGCTTCAGATTTCAGTTATTCTCTCCCGAATACTATCTTCTTCCACTACATCGTCTTCGCTCCTCCTTTCTATATACTTTGTCGAGACCACTTTCCGCAGGTACCGACACGTCACGAGCTGACAAGCAGACCTATTTCAGTTGAGCCTCCGTTAAGAGGCAGCTCGCTAAGGAGAAATGTCATCCATGAACAAATTTACACAAATAGCTATGTCGAACATTGTCGCACAGAAGAATCAGCGACAGATCAACTCATTAGTAATGCGCATAAATGAGCAGGTAAAGAGGGTACCAGAGGTCACGTTTGAAGGATGCCTACTTAGCATATTTTTGCGCTGCAGTGTAGACCTAGTACACCCGAAATAACTGTGCCTGTGCCGCCTTTTCGCTGTTTGTTGTGCTGTGTTTGATCAGTTAAAATGCTCATATTAGTAGACTGCGTAACTGGAGAAAATAACGGCAGGAAATCGTGCGCATCGCTCTAATTCAACACCTGCGACCTTCACTTAAGAAAAATCAAAGAAGTGACAGAACGATGGCCTGCGCCGTTTGCAGCTCGTGTTAATAAGTAAACTACGAACGTGTCGTGAAGAAAATGCGACGCTATAAAAGCACAATAAGACACTTTTGAAGGTACTTCCAAACCAGTCGGGGAGTCTCTGATCATAGTGAACTTAACTGCCTTACTCTGGGTATACCAAGTCAGCTGGTTTCCATGCCCCTGAACAATGTTTTTTTTTTTTTTTTTTTTTTTTTTTTTTTTTTTTTTTTATGAATATGGACAGAATTTGTGCGTCCTCGGATGGTCTCCCATCTTCATTGTCGAGAAATGAATTTATTGATGAGTAAAAGAATGGTCGTTTGAGGTAGAGGAAAAAAAAATGTGTGTGTGATAAATTGCGTTCGTGTGGAGTAATTGGTCGATTACATAGATGCAAAAAGGTCAATTCGACGTCAAAATAGCCAAAGATGTCGATATAGTGTGCAGACGTCAAAACAACCACGGAAGTCGAAATCGTGCAAAAAAAAAAAAAAAAAAAACGTGGGGAAAAGGGAAAAGAAGAAAAAAAAGAAAAAAGAATAAAACAGAAATACATTAGTAAAAAAATGTGGCAAATGAGTGCGCAGAGATGCATGAAAGACTTTTGCCTTACTGCACTTGGAAGATATCTAATTGCTCCAACGAACATTTTTGAGTGGCGGGATGATATATAGGTATGACAGAAATATTACGGAATGCCTTAGCACAGTAATTCGGGGATGGGGACAGTCTGCGTGCACCAACGGCAAACCCATTCACCGTAGTTCTGTCGAAAATTCTGCGACCTGTAGACGCTGTAGAAGTTCAGAGGGCACTTGAGACCCGCCCCTCTAAAAGCATGACATGATAGGGTTAATGTCTCCCGCATTCCGGCTCATCTCGCGGATATAAATCCGCTTACATGAACTTTGCAACTCGCCTAATCAGTGATCCCTTAATGTGTGCCTCTGTTATCTCTCACGTACTCATTAACAGCATACAGTCACAATCTACCACATCATGCGAAAGCCCACCCGACGGGAAGATGGAGCTCTGCTTAAACCAACTATTGCGAGCATGCCAGCGTGGCCTAGGTGTACCGTGTCCGAATCGGGATCTAAGGGCCCTGGAAGGCTCAATACCTATCTCAGAGGGAAAGCCTGAGTTGTCAACCCTTTTCCAACTGGACCACCTGATCTTGCGATGTCACAAAAGCTGCCGACTGGTCAAAAATTTGTGTGGCACTTTGGACCACTGAAATTGGATAAAGCGAAAGCCTTTGTTTGAAACTTAGCTGCATCCTGGTTTTACTGCGTTTGCTTCTGTAGGCTGTGTGGTGTGGCTTTTAAGGAAGCGGCAAATGAAAGGCGCCGCACGGACACCTGGATCGGTAAGACGCGATAGCGCAAGCTACCAGCTAACATATAAAGCCCCGCTTCTACCGAGCCGTATGAAGGTGCCTGCGTGGCCAAAGGATAACGTGAATGGAAGCATAGGCGTGCGCAGGGTTCTGTATTAGGGGGAGCCAAGTTTCACCGCAGCCACCCCTCACCCCTTGGCCCCTACAGGTAAAACACAACGCGAAGATGAGGAATGGTTGAAACATTTGTTGCGACGTTATGGAATAGCAGCGCATACAAAATATTCTGTGCTTAAAAAACAAACCAAGCTTCACCGTGGATGCAGAATGGAAAATGCTTCGACGACGCACTTTTCAGAAGGGTTCCTTAATTGAGTCCCCGACTTTCCGGTGGACATCGGGTGGCATTGAACGTAACGGCATGAGTCCTCGGCTGCCAGTGTGGTGAAACATCTACATGTCCATAACCCTGCACTATTAGAAACAACGGCACAGATCTGACAGAGTGAAGGTATGGGGCGGACGGACGTGACGGCACCTTAAAGAATTAGGGGGACGCCAAGTCCACCCCGTTAGGCGAGGGGAGTTGGCAGCGCCTGCCACACGTTATGTCAGGAAGCCCTACGTCCAATTAGTGCTCGGCCATGCCAGCTGCCAGCTACCGCCTGCCACGTAACGAAAGCGTATTAAGTCTTGCGCCTTGATACCTCCCCCTGGCCTATGTGAACTTGTGAAGTCGCAAAATCTGCCGACCAATCAATACTAGATCATGTTACCTACCATTGGCCACCTGGAAGGGGAATGCTCGTGACCTTTCGCTCATTACGTTGACAGCGCCAAAGCAAGATTTATCTGGACAACTAATTCCTTAACATCACTGCGTAAAAATCCAGTGATACTTTCCCTTGCTATCCAGCTATTGCTTCACACTAGCTCTGGCTTAGTAAACGGGGATTACCCAGGTCCGTTTTGTCACAGTGTCTGAATTCGTGGAGCTGGCTTGCCAGTATGAAAGCTGTATATAGAGTGATGAAGTGCATTAGTTTAGAGCAGTCATTCGAAGCCAACACAAACTCTTTGCTCAGCAAGCCGGCATGAAACGAAAACACGCAGTGCGCTTGGCCCTGTTGAAAGCCAGCAAACGGAAAAGAGAACGCCCTAAAGTTAGCGGCTTCACTGCATTCTTACTTCAATACTGCTTTTAACTCTATAAGCAACTCCAGATGACAGGGCAGAGAGAAAAAAAGAAAGACTAGCGACCTGTGAAACGAATTTCGGGTTTTCCCTCGAGAACAGGCGGCCTAACAGGCAGCCAATCAAGGTCGTGCCGCCATGACATTTCTCTGCAGTATACGCGTGAGCCGGGAAAAGGAAAGAAAGGCCCCGGTGCGCACAACCCCAGAGACTTGGTGACTCTCTTCTGACGTGCCTTTTTCAGTACGCGAGGTACATAACGTGCCACGAATAAAAGGGAAGGAACCGCGGGACGCCGCAGAAAAGAAAAAAGGAAGCCGCGGCTGGGGAATAAAGGGGCGAAATGTATAGAGGGAGACACGGGAACTGCCAACATAAAGAAGAGCTGTCGACCTCCCCTAGAATGCGTGGCGTCTTTTCGGGTCGGAAAGAAGTTCAGGGTGCCTCTCTTGTCTCAGACCGACCAAGCGCTCCGTAGCTACCGCCGCCGCCGCAGCAGCCCCCCCCCCCCCTCCCTACACTGCAACCCTCGTTTCCCCAACGCTTCCCCCAACCCTTCGCAGAGCCCAGCCGCAGCACGATCGATTCTAGTCTAGGAAAAGCTCGAATGCCCCCTTTTTACGCAAATGCACGCCCCTTCCGAACAGCGCACGGACTTCTACGCGGTCGACAGGGCGTTCGGCTTTGCTCCCACTGTCGGCATGCCAAGTCCCGTTCTCCGGTCCCCCACTTCCCCATTTCCCGAACTGGAACTGGAAGAGCACGAACCGTTCGACTATCACTGAGAAAGGAAAAAGAACGCCAACATCCTTTTGCCGCACTTTCCCCTCCCTATTGGAGAAGAGCCGATGGTGCCTTCCGCCTTCTTTCAACCCTCCTCATCCTACTTCCTAGCTCTTTGTCTCTTCGAAAGCAACTAACAAATAACGCGACCCGGGTAAATAGAGTTTCGTCCTCACATTCAGCCTTTGCGACAGAGTGCTATACCAGCGACGAGCCGCGCGAAGTTTTCCTCTCAATTTAGTCTACTGCTGGGAATGGAGTGAAATTTACACAGAACGTGTACATGGGTCGCGCACGCACCGCAGGAAGGTTAGCGAGAAAGCCAGAAACGCAGTGTAGCCTGCGGAGGGAAAAGTGCTTTGCTGTAATTTAGCGTGCGCTCACTCTGATACGCAGAGTCAATTACTTCAAAGTGTGTGCTTAGGCCTACTAGTACAGCTAATGGCTCCACACTCGAATGGCTGTTATGCAACAATGGCGCGCTGTGATTTCGCTCTGGGGTCTTGTTCATGTTATAGCAAGGCGGCATTCAGGCTTTTGATCTCGTAACAAAAATAGAAAACACTTTTTTGTTTCTAAATGCGGCTGGCGGGATAGATGCTGAGACGAAAGGCTGAGAGCTTTTGACTAGATTGCGTTAAAGGGACACCGGAGCTTTACACTAAGTCAAAATAAACTGGTAATTTAGCCTAACAAGATGGCAAATATGCCATTTTTATCGAGAAACACGGCAAATAAAAGCCATAAAACTGGCAAAAACGAAGTACACATGCGCCATCACTGGCGTATTCGCACAGCTGCCACGGGAATGGCATTTATGAAGTTTCACGAGGAACGCTATTTCGTCGTCTCAGAGGGGGACTGCTGTCGAGATACAAGGAAAGCAGTGCAGAGAGCGTAGCTAAGGGTGCGAAGTCGCATTATTAAAACCGCACAAAACTGACGAAGGAAGGAAGAGTAAACATTGATGTGCTCGAAAAAGTCTTCTAGAGCTGCCTCGGTTGAATGCTCACACGATTCCTGCGGCTATGCTGCTTTACGCTGCTACCCGAATAGCACAACGGACGATGGAAGGATGGCTAATTGGGCCTGAGCGCATAGCAAGTTTAGAAACGCAAATTCCTTTGTTCTAGGCAAGTGGCCCTGATTGCAGCCTTTTGAATCATTTACTTTGTGTAGTTTGCCGAGCGTGAAAAAAAAGTGTTCAATGATATTTGTTCCTTTTCTCTTTTGTACACGCTCATGCAAACGTATGCATGCATGGATATTGTCAACATGAGAAGCACTATGCGAGCCCCTAATCTTTTCCGTTTTTCCTCTGTATAAAAGCGAATATACTTTGACATATTTTGAACAATATGTGAAGGTACCAGTATCTCTTAATAATTGGTTCATTAAAAGACAAAAAATGTCCAGCGCATGTCATCACATATGATAAGGCAGGATTTCCGGCAAGGCACATGTTTTATGATTAACCAGCTGATGCGTGTTCCTTAAGATAACGCGCACAGAAACTCACCAACATAGGAATCGCAACGACCACAGCAGAATCGATCTAAACAGTCGGCTTGAGGCCATACTTAGGCGTAACTTAACAAACACACGATAGCCAACGGCACATTGCATCGGTGTTTGATTCCCAATGAGCGTCCACTTTTTCACCCACGTGCAGTGTTGAATAACAACTTGAGTGCGAGTGGTGCTCGTGAGTGTTTCAAGATTATTGAAGACATAGCGCTAAAAAAAAAGACTGAGACAACACAGATGTAGACAGGACAGGCGCTACATCTGTGTTGTCTCAGTCTTTTTTGCGCAATGTCTTCAAGAAACTGCTACCAACTAGCCCAAACGAAACATCTGCTGTTTCAAGATTCAGCGAACTTGTCGTGCACATTTGGTGACAGCGCACAACACATCGAATGCCACAACCTCGAGCCATCGTTATCGTGAGACCGCCACCCCACCCCGTGATCGCGGCGGAAGCACCTCTGGTATGCGACAACGAGTAGACAAAAGCGGCATTTATTGCTATAGAAGAAATACACACTGACAAGCGACCAAATATTACTGATTAGAAGGGTGACCACGCACATCCAAGGATGTGCGACTCGCCAGCTAAAGTTGTGGCCGAATATTTTCGGGGAACCGGGTTGGGCGATGCCTGTGCTCTGTTGTCGGGCGAAGGGAGCTCGTGAGATCAGTTCTCGCGGGGATGCATTACGCCGGCGAAGATCGGAGCCGCGTACGGTCATCGGTGCGTTTCGTGTTTCCCGATCCAAAGGCCATATATCACCTTTCTCCCAGTGCCGGCGTAATGCTCGCACCGTACGTGGCACTCGTTCTGTTGAGGCAGACGCTCTTCATTAAAGCTAGTGTACAGCTATGCAGAGAAGGCGGAAGTGTTGCCGGAGCGTTGTCAGGGGAATCTCCGTTCCAAGGCTCGGTCTCCTGTCGAGTCTTCGAAATGCTGACAGCTGCATTTATCTTATTGAACTGACGCTTTTGTTTTGAATCGGTACAGCTCCTGTCATATCTATCGAAATGCCATCAACTTCCTCTCGGCGCTACTCTGATGTCAGTTTTTTTTCGCGCTGTATAAAGAACTGTTAAGGTGATTGCTAATTAACGAACTGTCTTCTTGGATATTTTGTGTTCTGAGCTAAGTTTTCTTGTGACTGTTACTTATCGCTACTCCGGATTCTCAATAGTCTTACGAGTTCAAACCAAGCAGACTGAGGGAAGTGCATTATAATAACTAATAATAATAATTGGTTCATAGGGAGGAAAATGCGCTGTATCTGTCACACTTTTTCTGTGGACACCTGACCCGCGCTGTAAGGCAAGGGAAGAAGGTGGGAGCGAAAGTTGAAAGTGAGAAAGAGGGAGCCGTAGCGGAGGGCTGTTGAGTAATTTTGACCACCTGGGGATCTTTAACGTGCACTGGCATTGCACAGCACACGGACGCCATTTCGTTTCGCCTCCATTGAAACGCAGCCGCCGCAGTCGCGATCAAGCCCGGGTGCCCCGCCGTGGTGGTGCAGTGGTAGGAAGCCCGACTACTGTGCCGGAGTACCCGGGTTCGAACCCGACCTCGGCGGCTGCGTTTTGATGGAGGCCAAACGAAGAGGCGTCCGTGTGCTGTGCGATGTCAGCGCACGTTAAAGATCCCCAGGTGGTCGAAATTACTCCGTAGCCCTCCACTACGGCTCCTCCATTTCTCTTTCCACCTTCACTCCCACCTTCCTCCCTTCTCTTACGGTGTGGTTGAAGTGTCCACAGAAAACAAGTGAGACAGTTACCGCGCCTTTCCCTTCCTATAAATCAATCAGTCAATCAGCCCGGGTACTCCAGCACAGTAGTCGGGCATCTTACCACTGCACCACTGCGGCGGGGCATGGAAATGCATTATCCTTTCTTCTTCGTTGCCATCACAACAGCATGCGTTACACCGTTTCCTTTGTGAGGCCCCGTTACCATTTTTAGCGTTTCAAACTATGTGCGCTCTTTCCCATTTGTCTTCGTTCATGCAAGACCAGCACGATTGCTCGTGAGCGAGCTGTCGATCACGGGGGCGGCATGGGATCGGCGGAGATGAATAAAGACTTCAGAAGCGAGGGACGGGAGATTTTGGGAGGCGGAAGCCGGGCGGGGGCGATTGCGCAGTCGGCGAGCGGCACTGACCCTTCCTCATGTTAGGACTATGGGATTTGCGCCACCTTAGTGCGCTTGTGATTCATCAACGTATATGCCAACCAACTACATTGGTGTCCAAATAAGCCCGTATTGTGCTATGTACGCAATCTTTTGCAAAGGGAATCCGCGACTTTTTCTGTGAGTCTGCTTCAACTAGCAGTGATTTCGTAGTTGCGAGTTCAATTCGAATTCTTCCGTTAAACAATAAGAGGTTTTCGTTGTTGTTTTTTTTTTTTTTTGTTCGTGCCATACAGATAACGCAGTAAACATCATTTCACGAAACCAACCATGGACAGAAAAAAATAGCCCGATGTCAAACACTTTTGTGGAGATTTAATTTGCGACTAAGTAAAAGCGTAAATTTCTTTCGTAACATCGAGCGTAATGTGGTTCAGAAACAAAAACAAAAATAAATGGTTCCATCGGTACGTTGCTTTTGCATCAATTATGGCACTTTGTACATAATTGTGCACACCCCTATAATATATTTCCACCAAGGCTTTGAACATAAAAAGTAATAAATTGATGGAAATAAAAATGGCGGCTGAAAGGACTGATCGTGAACGAACATAGCGCAAGCTGTTGTAAACACCCCATATATGATTTACGACGCTATTGTGAAAACCTCTCCCACGTGAGCTATCGATATAAAGGAAGGCTGTTGGGCTGTTGTCAATAATATATTTGTAAAATAAGTAAGTATTGTTATGCGGATCATTCACTACGCCAGGCTTTATATTCATCATTTTCACGAATGGCTGCCAGTTTTGTGTGAGTTTCGTCTTTTGAGCTCGTAAGCCGTGGCTATCGTTTGAGGCCTGTAAGCTATAGTGGGCTAGGTTGAATTCGGTTTCCTTTTACCGTTTTTTGTTTTTTTTTTTTTGCTTCACCACGGTTCATAGGCGGTAGATTGGGTGTTTACTGCATGCACGTTGGTAACGCCTTTCCCTCTATTGATAGCCCCATCGGCCTTCGGTGATTGTCCTTGTCCATGGCGATTCATGCATGCTGTACATTTTGCTGTACACTTTCTATCAGTCTGTTTTTTTTTTTTTTTTTTTTTTTTTTCACAACAATTTGTATTGTCAATGTGGAAAAAAGATTTAAACAGCTATTTCCTTTACTCTTCCATCTACTCGCGGCTTCATGTGTTGTGGATTGGCTGAACATTGTGTATTTGTACAGGTGCATACAATATCAGTTTCATCTGACACTAAAACTTACTTTTCCAATCTCCACACATAGAGCTCCGCCGTTGAGACATGACTTCGGCACAGGACGCTTTCGTGCGATCAGGTAATTTTAATCTGTGAGACTCACGAGAAAAAAGAGACCCTGACCGCTTTAGAGATCGTAAAGGTACACTTCGATTTGGGGCTTGCTATAGCGGACATTGAAGAGGTCAACTTATCTGGTACATCGAATGCACGGTATCTATATGTCGAAGAGTCGTGGACATGGTCCTGTTATTGGGCTATGAAAAACGCGCACGACGGGCCGAGTCGGATAAAACTACAGACAATTTTCTGATGTTACGGCAAAATATCTGTGCGGTTTTTGACGGGAAACCTGTTGTGACAACAGAACATTCTGTAGTAACATCAGAAATGTCTGTAGTTACAACAGAAAAGTGCTACATAAGTACAGACAACAGAAATGTACTACAGAAAAACTACAGAACTACAGAAAAGTGCTACAGAACTACAGAAAAATCTGATGGTTACGACAGAACTACAGAATATTTTGTCGTATTTTTGACGCAGTTCTGTAGTTTTTTTCGACTGGGTATGTACACTCTATGAAATTTTACTTCAGCCCAATCATTCTTCAAGACCATATGAACAAACGGAGTTTGAGCCAGAGTAGCACTCACTGTTGTTGGCACGCTCATACTTGATATTTCTCCTTGTGACCTGTTGCATCGAAATGTTTAGTTCCAGATTGATTCTGATACCGCTTGCTGAAGGTTTTCGAACGTGGTCATGTACGTAGAACATGGTAGCGCTTGACTAAATGCATGTCTAAAATTACAAAAACCACACTCTCGCATAATAATTTGACATTGCGTTTGTCAGCGCGCAGAGCATTGCTTCGAATCCACGTTTTACTTATGTTTTCTTGTCATTTTTTAGCGAAGAATAACAGCCTTAAAATCACTTATCCGCGAACTGTGAGGGTATGCTTATTTTTTAGGCTGAATTCTGGAATTTTAGATGATCGCCATCTGAGAATATCACTCGAAATAGTTTTTTTTTTCGCTTTTTCTTTCTCACATATTAACTCTAAGCAATCAATTGAATATACTTCTCAACATGTGTGTTTCTCTTTAGATTACAATGTGAAGTCATCTAGACACAAATTCATTGCTTAAAAAGCTTTAAATTGACTTGAAATGCGGAGCTGCAAGTCTGTGGAATATCTTTCGCGCATGCGCAGAACGCAACATTACACTTAAGGTGTCCTTGAAGGCTTGCAGTCACTTCGAAAAATTAAATAAAAATAAATAAGACTTACATCAGCGAATGTGTATTCCCAAAAAAAGGTTACAAATTGTGACGCAGTTAAAACAACTACACGTCCAAAGCATGTCATTAGCCTTGTCGGCTTATGGTTTTGTTTGATGTTTCAATTCCGATGAAGGCTGCGAAATACAATGCACAGCGCGAGAAAATGGCAGTCCTGTTGTGTTATTTGGTTGGTTTAAAATGAATTAAAAGAATGACAGTGAAACACGCGGGGTTGCCGCCTATGGTAATAGGTACGAGGTTACGTGTTTTCTGTAGCGCGGCGATATACTCCTGGTTTCGAGACGCAACCACAGGTTCTCGTTTTTCCTCTTTTTTTTTTTTTTTTGCTTTGTCATTTTAAGTCATTTCAAGGTGCCAAGCATTAAAGCACTTTGTGTGAAAGTGTGTTTTCGCTCTAGAAATGAACTTTGGGTGCTGTAAACCAATAAAGCACAGCTAGCCATTGTCGCTAAAAAAAGCAAGCTGCTCCTCGCAAAGTTATTATTCCAAGCAGCGTGCTTCCGCACAGGCGACAGGCCAAACCAAAGCCGCAAAAGTGGTCGGTGCGGCCAAGTCAGTGATGAGAAAAGCGATGAAGAAAGCTACGCCACTACAACCTTAAAAAGAAAAAGAAAAAAGCCGGAACAAAACAGATAAAAAAAAGATGGCCACAAGATTCCGTTCTACAACGGAAGGATGAACTTAATCACAGTAAAGATGTATTTAATCAGGCGAATGACGGGATGTACAAACAACAAGCCGCTTTTACACTTTTTCTTATTCATAACTCTCCCCGCTTTCACGATCGACATTTCCTTTCTCTGTAGAAAGAACGGAAGGAGTGGTCAAGGACGACCGAAGAATCACTAGTTTGGAAATTAAATGTTCGATAGACGGGGAGCTGTTCGTTGCACTCCTGCGAAAGGTAAAAAAAAATCGCCAAGTGAGCATACTTCGCCCCTGTTCAGCTCGAAGGAGCCCAAAGAAGTCGGAAACAAAAGCCGTCTGTTCAGCACAGGTGCGGGCCGGCTTTTGTTATCAGTGCTGCCCGTTCGACTTTTCTCCTTCCCGCCTTATCTCCTCCGTATTTTTATGCTAGCTTTGGCGCGCGATGCCATGTGAGTGCCTTTGTTGTTTTATTTTACCGCGATAACGGCACGTACATCAAAAGTTTGGAGGAAACAAAAATGGCGGCATAACTTGCAAATGGAGCGCTGACGCTCCCGCTGCGTCCTTTTGTTTTGCTTCGCTCCGTTCCTTTCTTTCTCTCTCCATTCTGGCGCAACCTTTAGTCAGAAGCGAGACAATACAGAACAAAAAAAGAAGCTTTCACAATGTGCGACCAGCCCTCTTGCTAAAGGCCTCTCCTCACCATACTAGGCCGATTTATTACGGTTTGCCCCTCTCGGTCTTCTCGCTTTTTGCCCCGTTCGCGGGCTCGTTGTGCCGGTGCCCGCTTCTGGCGTCCTCTGCAAGGCGAACGAACACAGTTCTTGGTCCGTACCGCCGACGTTCCTCTTCAACGTTTTCCCTCCTCGCCACTTAGTGGGAAGAGAGAGGGAGACCAGCCACCACAAAGGGCGCAAGGCGCCGCGAAACAATGCCGGTGATGGCTTTTGGCGCGGCTTCTGCTGTCGCTACCGCCGCCGTCAGGGCCGCCGTCACCTCCCAGCTCAGCGGGCGCTTAAACATTCAGGCGATGATCGCCGACGCCGCCAGAGACAACCCCCGGGGCGCTCTTCCTTCCCAAAGTCACGCTTCGCACCCGCAGCCCTTTTTTTTTTTTTTGGGGGGGGGGGGGGGGGATTTTTTTTCCCCTCGATGACTTTCTTTCTCCAGCCCTGAGCGCCTCGCTGCGGGTTCCCTTCTTCTCAGAGGGAGGGAAGGAGAGGATGATGAAGAAATAACGACTGGTGCTACGGGGGCGCACAAAGAAAAGTCGCCGCGGGGGACACATTCACGCATGACGTCTCTCTTTTGTTTGGCTGCCTGACGGCGAAGATGCCGCGCAGTTTAGAGAACGGGGAAAACGGCACCGATAACGGTTTCCTGAAGGAGCAGTTTACCGCCGCTGGCAGGAAGAGGACGCCCGAGAAGGTGAAGCGAGACAGAAATGAAAGGCGCGCGTGGGGTGGTGATGGCGGCAGTCAAATACACGTGCACAAGATGTAGGACTTGATCCTCATGTCGTCGAAGAACGGAACGCTCTCGTAGCCACGTGCGCGCGTCACGCAATCCCGCACGGGCATCTTAAAGCTTGTTCGATGAGCGCAACACGCTAGCGAATGACGAGCATGCTAAATGTTCCGAAATGAGAGTGTCTTAATTAGAAGACTTGTCATTTTGTGTTGCGACATCGGCGAACGCAAGTTTGAGAGTTGTACGCTGTTAAACTTTCGAAATGCGCATCCCCAGATGACAACTGCGGGAAAGGAAAAGCGCCATTTCGCCGATACCCGCCTCAGTTCTCTGCAGGGCGTCATCGCGCTGTTCGCTGTTCTCCTCCAGACTATTTTTTTCGCTCAATTGTGCGCGTCGAGCACGTGGTACCATCGCTCTGTCCAATTTATGCACTGCGCAGAAAAAACACAAAAGTACTAAAACAAAGGCAATAAATATCAATAACTGCTGATATTCGTTCTGGCAGCGCCTACCGTATTAAAGTGTTCAGTTCGGTTACAATCTACGGACGTGTTCAGGTAAATTAGGCCATAGTAACTGCCCTGTTTTCACAGACGGGGAGACTGCCGAAAAGCCGTGTACCTGGAAGATGAAATCACCCCAATGCTATACAGCGGTGGAAAGCAACAAATGCGGATATTTTGTGATGTTCAATTAACAGTGGCCTGCAGGCCAGTATGTGTTGCGTTTTTACTGGTTCTTACGAAGGATCCAGGTTTCAGAAGCCCTTTTAGAAATTCGATGGCAATCTTCACTTGGTAAATCGCCTTAATTCTTTTTTTAGACGTGTACCGTAAAAATAGTCCGCCGAGGTAACTTTAAAACATTGGAGACCAAATCTTTTGCAAGTCTGTTTCCACTCTGTACAGCAACAATAATATTTCGTTCCAGCCAGTGGCGAAACGTAGCAAAGAAGAAGGAAAGTAAGGAAATAAATTACCCCGAACATTCAAAGCTCACATGCATTTTGCATTCGTGAGAAGTCGTTAAATTCTGCATATTATTTGGTACGAGGAAGCTTACTTACCCCAGCGACGTTTCTTCATTTCACCAATTTTTAATCAACACTGCATCTTCTGTATATTTAGGCCTCATGTGGCAATAAATGTAATCATATAAAGAGTACGAAATAGCGACTTGTTAAAAAAAGCTTCTATCAAGAAAGCGTTTTTGCAATACCGTGCTGAAAGCTGCACCACACCATTTACCGTCCGTTTACATCATACTTCATGCGGAAAGAGGCAGGAACAGCAGCACACTGTACATAAGGTACGTTTAGTGTCTAAATCTCTGGGGTAGAAATGATGGATGTACCGATAGCAAACTAAACGCCGATGCATTTTTTTTTTTGCCTCTTACGCACCCGGGAAGTTAGATGTGGGCGTTGAACACACGTCTAATAGTTTTGCCGTTCGCCTCGTCTAGCGTGCCAACGCCCAGCGGCTGCAGAAGCGAGAAATTTCGCAGCGAATTTCATGAAGCAGCGCACACAGAGGATGAAGACTGGTTAACGAGCGTGTGATTACCACAGGCAAAATCGAGCCCGATAAGAGCCGTCACTGCGGCAGCCACAATCTGACGGGAAATTGCGTTTCGGCAATCCGAAAGGAAATGGATGTTTCGTTGCCCGACTAGCCGCTCTCGTCAGGCTGCTATCGCACAAGGTCTAATAAAAAAAAAATGCAAAAAAATTCAGTGAAAAAAATTACTTCAGCTAGGGTTAAAAGGAGATGTGCAGCCAGGAAACAAAGAAACGGCGCAAAAATTTCGTAAAGATTTGGACGTAGGTGTGCGTTAATTGCCTACAAATGCGAAGCCGCAAAGTCTGAGTCCTACTTCGGACGTTGATGAGACACCAACAATAATCAGTAAATAACAAAACTGAAATTAAACACTTCCATCTAGACTACCAGCATGTCGCAAGTTGAAACGCGTCTCGGCGAGACGCAATTTCGCTCCGACCCAACCGACTGGCGGTCGGCTTTTCCTCTCATACACTGATAGTGCGGCAAAGCACGCTTTGCAGGCGCGGCCCACACAGACGCAATTACGGTCAGTCTACGAGTGAGTATGCAGGCCGGCCGCAGCAGGCAGGGAGGCGAAGAGGGTTTGGCAGCTCGCCAGCCGGTGATTCCCACACGGCGCCGACGCACGCTTACCGTGAATCCGAACTCATCTGGAGCGTTCGCCATGCAGCGGCTCAATGCTCGCAGGGGTCCCTACTCGGAGACCGGGCTTCACGATAACTGCGCGAGAATTCCAAGGACGACTAGGCGCATTCAAGCAGCCTCCTAGGCGCTGGAAATGTCTTCTTCGAGGCAACGTTACCTAGAAATAGATATAAAGCGTGCTTAATGCGGGATCCAGTTCATTATCGTTAGTATAAATACTGGAGAGTGTTGAAGCCATATTGTACCCCCGCAAATTACGAGGCGCCTTACCTCCAGATCAAGGAGAAAATAGTATGTTTATATTCCAGAACAAACGTAAATGAACTGTAATAAATTATAATTTCACCCTTATTCGTAGCTCTAAAGAAGCCGATCACGCTGTTGAGCAGGCGCTATTCAAGGCACACGGTCGGCGTTCCTTGGCCCTCGATCGATTGAAACGAGGATGGGCCAAAGCAAACAGGATAAGGCACAGTAAGCCCCATAAGCGAGATCAAAGGAAGCTTCAATGCGCGCGACACCCTATATTTACATATCATCCTTTTCTATTTTATTTAACAGAACAGGCACGTCGCAAGAACGGAGCCTTTGTAGACTGCGCTCTTTTCTGTAAATCCCAAAGCGCGCTATTGCACCACGTTCTTTACGGTGATAAATAACGTTTTAACTTGCCACTTAATGAGCAACTGGGTACACAGTGTCTTTAGTAGACTACAGCTCATTAAAAAGGCTTATTGAGGCCGCCTTCTTCGAGCGAGATAGGAGCTCTCTGATATGAAGAGGAAAAATGTAGGCGAGCTGTTTTCTTTAGATTATGGCCGCATGATGGGGATGGCAGGCATTTATTGTAAACTTCGCCATTCTTTCGCGCTTATAGTTATCTTTGTTACCTCGTCTCATAATTATATTTTGCATGAATTTTTTGAAAAACCAATAAGGAACCGGCGAAGTTATTCCTTACTTCTCATTAGGCAAAGAATAAAAAAAAGGAGAAACAGTAAAAGAAACAGTGGGGACTCAAATCCCTAGGGCACCAAGTTTTAATCTTTAAGCTTCGAGAAATCAGCTACGGGCATAACATCCAGAAGAAAATAATACAAATTCGCATTCCGACAGAAAAACCTTCTTGCGCTGACCAGACGATTGTGTTACTCCCAAGTACGGTCGTTCCAGCGGCGATCTGCTGAGTGCATAGTGATTAAGAAGAGGGGGGGGGGGGGGGGGGGGGGGAGGGGAGAGGCCGCCAGTCGACTTGCGCGTGCTCATTAAAAATCAGACAGTGTCCGAACAGCTCCGAAACAAGCACTCTGCTCGCCGCAGAAGGGACAACGTAAAAATCGACTGGGAATTATAAAACGCGAACCAACTTCGATTTGCACGTTTCGAGCGAGGTAACTGTTCACATACCGTGCGTTTATTACCAGTTCGCAGTTTCATTTGTACATTTTCTGGCACCTGACAATCGTTCTGAAATTTAAAGCATTCCCGTAAAAATGCAATTCTTCGAGAATAGAAAGGAGAAGAATACGTACACATTAATGAGTTCCGCATAAATGTTGGGTATTGAGCATTCACTGCGCACTGTCATTGCAAGCACAAAATGAGGGTGGCAAAATCACAGAAGCAAAATTGGAGAAAATCAAACGTTCGACATTTTGTTTCGTAACTCGTGAACTCGTGACTAGTTAAAATCTTTCCACTGCAGTGTTTGTTTCGTAAATTCAACGTCTTCTGCAAAATGACATGCATAAAGTAAACATGAGGTTTTAATCTCCCGGCTACAAATATGCTTGTAAATACATTCTCATCATCATCATCACCACCACCATCACCACGATCATCATGATCATCATGATCATCAGCAGCCGCAGCCGAAGGAGCCGGACTACACCCACTGACGGGCGAAGGCTTCTCCCATATTCTTCCAATTCACCCCGTCCTGTGCAAACTGCATCCACTTGACTCCTGCTAGCTTCTTAACCTTAACAAGCTTCTTAACTAGTGTCATCTAAAACTACGCAACATTTATTGATGTTTCAGAATGTTTGATGCATTACTAAAATTTTCTTCTTATCCGTGATTGAGAAGACTGCTATAGTCTATTTTTCATTTTTCTTGCCCGTTCAGCTGGGGCTCCAGGGAAGGACTGCAGTGTTAGCGTGTAAAGTGAAGAATACGATGCACTGCTGTAGAACGACTGCACTCCTTCCGATATTAAACATCGACTTCTCGAGACGAAGCGGCATCACCAGTGTAAGTAAAACCTGAGCAAATGCGGAAAATATAGAGAGAACGAACAGAACAGCAACTGCATGAATAGCTTGTACGCTCAAGACTCTAGGCCTAGCTTGTGCGCTTTCAAAAGCGCATCACATCCCATACCTGATTACCACCTCGTTCGGAATCCCAAAAAGCTAGGTAAAAAATAGAACAAATAAAAAACATTTCCTTGCCAAGGTCTTTCATCGATATGCATTGGTTTTCCTTAGAACGGCTTCGTTTATCGTTACGAGGCATTCACAACGGTAAATCTTTTTTTCGGGCCGCTCTGAGTCGAAGTTCTTAACCAGACTTTATACAGTGCGACTAGAAATGTTAACTGGCAAAAACATGAAAACGGAGTCAGCTAGTTCTAACAAGAATTATAAGGCTGCACTAACTTTAAGGCGCGGGTTCCTTGTAGAGTCTGTGGCAAAGCTGAAAGCGAGACCGATTGAAAGGAAGTCACGACAACGTGTGCCAATATACAAAAAGTTAGAAATAACATTTCTGGTTCTTCCGGAGAAAAACGTCCCCAAACTTCGGCGGACGCTTCGCTAAACTAACGTCCTGAATAAAAGATAACTATCACCTATAACCGTTTTAGAAAACACGTATCTGAAGGCCAGAGCATTACAAAATAACTGTGAGAAACAAAATATGTAGAGTCAAGTACGAAATTCAACTATAAAAAAACGCCCTTTGAGGAAGAGCTGGCGGGGACCAACCTTCACAAAGAGAACACAACGATGTTGGTTAGGAAGTTCAAACCTAGAACGTGACTGTACAGCCGGCCTGCGTTTCACCGTTGCCAATAGAGCACGACTCAGTAGCGCAGACATGATGGAAAAGCGACAAATGACGCCGGATGTACATCTGACTTTTATTACTTTTTATTTGTACGCCTCTAGTTTCCTTGGTTTCTTCTCCTTTTCCTTTTTGTCAAAATACGAGTGCCACATGAAAAACAATTTATTTTCTTCAAATCTTGCTGGAATTTTCCTGCTCGTTACTACGCTAGCAGAAAGATTCCAGACGCTTGTACCAAAACATAAACTACGAAGAAGAGAGCTGTTCTGTACTTTAACTTTAAGCTCGTATAGAGATACGTTATTGTATCACGTGACAGGAACGTCTATACGATCTGTACAGGCCCTTTAAATGTACAGCCTATTGGACACGTGAAATAAATGACACAAGCGTAAACTTTACTTCGAAAAACCCACAATAAAAGAAATGGTAAAAGTAAAAGGAACCAAGGCGAAGTAAAATAAAAAAAATGTAAAAGACGAGGAGCTGCTTGACTCCTGTCGTAAAGTGAGTTCTTATGACTGCACGGTATATACCCGGCCGAAGACGCCGCCGAACGGAGTTCCGTGCTATAAATATCACCAAGAAGCCCTAAGAACGGAAGTGACACCTGAAGTTGAGGTAAAGGCGTCGTGTTTGTGCACAGTTTGATTTCGGGCGCTTTTCTTGGATCGCGCTGGTCGGACAGAGCGCGATGAGAAGACGCGACGAGCAAGTTAGAGTCTCAGTAACAAGAGTCGGAGAGGCGTTTGACAGAAACGCGAAAAGGAAAAAGAAAACAACAACACGAGTAAGCAAATCAAATAAAAAATGTTATTTGAGAAACGAGTTATGAACGCTCAGCAGGCTCGTTTAGACAGCCGACAGTGCACACCTGCTGGTGACGTTGACACTTGAAAGAAAGATAAAATAGTAAGCGGCGATTGAAAATGCCTTTCTTTTTTTAATTCCTCCCAGCATCAGGACTTTCTTCGTCCATTCTAGCCTGTTCCGCACAACTTGTGCTTCTTTTCAAAAGGAAATCCCACAGATTGTAGACACCGCGAAGAAGGGAATGTCTTCTTGAAAGTACAAAAATGCAGTGGGCAAAGCAGCGTCTGTTTCCCAGTAGTTCTCAAGCGCTCGGTAACTCGTTATGAACTGTAAGCCTAACGTTAACAACGAGATAGTAGAGAGATTTAGCTTACCGTGATCCGCAATTGGCTACCGTGATCCGCCACCGCGCGTTCCACTGCGCATGCGCAGGTCCCCTTGAAGCCGATAGATGGCTCCACATACTGGATGTCGGCACATACACCTGCCGCATCGGCACCAATCAACTTGTGCGCCCTGCCCACGATCGGTAGAGAGTCACGATGGCGGATCGCGGTTCACGGTAAGCTAAATCTCTGAGTAAAAACGGCAGTGCGTTTCCGACTCCCCATTGATCGGGAAAGATCATTTTGTTTCACAGCGAAACCTCTAATACACGGGCAGTAAAATCCTCGCTCTACTTTCCTAAATAAAATTATATCCAACAATACTGAAGCCCAGAAAGCTGATAATTGCGCTTTCTGGAATAATAGAGACACTCTTCAAATATGATCATGTGAGCAAAGATGGGGCGTCTCCGTAAGCTATATGAGTCTTTATAGTGTACTCTCAGTGAGCGCGGCCAACGGTCTGTGATGCCGCCAGCCTGTTTTCTTCGCGACACACACTCTAACGTTGACCCTCGTGCCCACTGTGCATTACATTTTGTATAGGGAAGACCGAATACGAGAGAACCGAGAAGCTGCCCAGAAAAAGACGTCGTACGGATTGTTATATTGTTCTGTTCATGGCTACTACTGATTGTGGATTAATGAGGCTGGCTGCAGCTATTTTATGGCATAAGGGCGACTGTAACCAGAGAGCATCAGGAATAAGATTAAAGGTCAACATGGCTACTCGAGACGAGAGAAAAACGACAAAACATTTGCCGCGGGATGGACTCTACTTGAATTTTATTCAATGCTAAAAGAAAGTAGTCTGAGAAAGCTGCGATTTCATGGTTGTTGAGAGTCACACAATTAACACGTATACACATGGGAAATATTGCTGACTGCGCAACTCGTTGTCGCGTGTGTGGAGGAGGCCGCGCTACATGTCTGCTGCGTATGTCACATACAGTGATTCATACTTAATATCAGCAGCACAACGAAAACACACCCCTCAAGAGAGTTTTAGCAGCGCGCCGCAAGGTGCCGCTGCTCATAGAAACTTGGGGACGCGCAAGCTTAGCCTTAGAATAGACGCGATAGCATCTTGAACACCGCTATTTCATTCCGTGATTTTGTTAATTATATTTCGTTTTTGTTTTTTGGCAAAACGAAGGCGCAGCAATTGTCTCGCCTCTCGGTGGACGCCTACACCTAAAATGACCAGCATACAATAAAGGTTACTTAGGTCGTCGGTTCGAATCCGCATCTTAAACTAGCCTCCAACTTGATAATTAAGCAACAATCCAGAGGCGGGCACTGTCACGTTTCGCGCAGCTAACGCGAACACGCTGCAATCATCCCACGAGGACAATGGAGCGTACCGAGAAAACGTTTATGTTTGCATTCCAAACATGGGCAGTAATTATAACAGAAAGATCATAAAAGAAAAGTCCTAAGGCTTAGCAGCAGCGAGGTAATTAATGTGCCTTAAAACATTACGACGTTGCACGGTTGCGCACTTTTCCCAAAGCGAAATGCGGCCGTCAGAGAGGTCGAATCCAATTCGGCACTTACGGAAACAAGCCAAGCTCAGTGCCGAAGCTTTTCTAGATGCCGCTAGCCTCGGCACCCCGCAGGGACTGCGCACATTCTTCAAACGCGTGGCTTTACGACAGCCGGGCGCTGCAAGGAGGTAGAGCGCAGTAATAAAGTTTGTTGCTACTGCATCTGGACAGTTTTATCGCGCTTTCGTGCGTTGCAATAGGAGCCTACCATGCCAGATTTAAAATCCTCGTGCGAATGTCATGTGTCCACGCGCGGACAACGCAGTTTAAACAGCGCCAACTAGAGCCATTCTAGCTGATGGCAGGTTTGTCACCAGCGTGGCACATTAAACATGACATTGGTTACGTACGAATGTAGGGAATCGTTACGGAGAAACGTTCTCACCAAACGATGCACACAGTCAAAGGACACAATCAGAACCTGCATGCTGAGACGGGTGAGGGCTCTGCTTCTCGCCACGGCAAACTACCATAAACGGCCATTGCATACGCCCAGACACACATCCAACATGGCACTCGAGGAGAGAGAGGAAGCGGAAATGGAAAAGAAGGTCGAGAATGAGGAAGGAACGATGGTGGGCAGAAAGTCGAGAGGCTTTCGAAACGACGCAGGTGGCGGCCTGTTACCGAGGGGTCTCGCATATCTGCGCCATTGCCACGGCTACGGGGGCGCGCACGGTCACGCCGAGATACGGAGAGCTAGCAGCCGCGCTCGAGGCGGCTAATTAGGGGAGCACCTAATGCAGCCGAGTGAGGCCGCGCGCTCCCAGAAGCACAGCAACGACGGAGGAACGCAGCCATTCCTCCCCTGGGAGAGACAGAAGAAAAGAACAGGGAACGGCTTCTCCCCAACCAAGGCAGAGACAAAGCTCAGGGGCGCGGCGGCTCGCACTGGCGTCCACTGAAACACAAGTGGGGCTTTGTCAAGGAGGCGAAAGGCATCTTATGAGGCAATTAGAGGCGCGCGCCATTAGGAAAGCGGCAGAGGGCGCGCATATGCGTTCCAGGTGCCGCATTCGTAGAAACGGTCAGGTGCGCGCCGGGAAGCCAGGAGACGCCACTCATTCGCGTGAGGTTTCACACCCTGCGAGGCTGTCACTCCACCTGCCTGCAAAGGGCGTTTTCCGTTCCCTTTAAGAGATGAAATCGTGGCTCTAGAAAGGAAGCAATATATATATATATAAGATGAGGTAGGGGCGCACAAACGAAAATAACGGTTCATTTCCGACGTCTCGGCCGGGGCCCGGCCTTCGTCAAGGGGCCCGGCCTTCGCATTCCTTGGCGAAGGCCGGGCCCCGGCCGAAACGTCGGACAAAAACCATTGTTTTCGTTTGTGCGCCCCTACCTCATCTTATACATGTTTCTCGATCCTGGAAGACATTTATGAAACCTATATATATATATATATATATATATATATATATATATATATATATATATATATATATATATATATATATATATATATATAGATATATATATATATATATATATATATATATATATATATTGTGAGCCTTCCACGGATCTTCTTTCATTTGTACATACCATAATCATCTTCTTTCTTTTGTACATACCATCGTCATCGTCCCGCGGCGCCGGCTCCAGCACGCGCCTGGGTTCTCCATCAGATTAAAACGCTGACACGGCGTACCTTGCCTTGCCGTCACGACTTTGGCGTCTCGACCTGGCCTTCTTTCACAAGTGGTGGAGGTGAAATTTGATCCCCTTACTGCCTTGTGCCTTGCCTTTCGCTGGAGCTACGTTCGGTCGCCGTTTGGCAACAACCACCATCGTTATGTCAACCGAGAGCAGTCCTGACCCGGCCGGACCGTCTACCTCGGCTACACCGCCGCCTCCCACTGTGCCCACACGACAACGCGACCCGCCGCTGTTCGCCGGTCGTCGCGACGAGGGCGTGGATGACTGGCTTGACACTTATGAACGCTGCAGTGCCTACAATCGGTGGGATGACGCTTTAAAATTCCTCAACGTTTCCTTCTACCTGATTGAGGTCGCCAGGAATTGGTTTATCAACCGCGAGCCCCACACCACTAACTGGCCCACCTTCAAACAGCAGTTCCGCCAATACTTCGCCGACCCCGCAGTTCGGACTGAGATCGCGAGGAACAAGCTCGCTTCCCGTCGTCAAGGTCCCGATGAGTCGTATGCCTCTTACATAGAGGCCATACTTGCACTTTGCCGGCGTATTAGCCCCACCATGTCTGAACCTGAACGCGTGCACCATGTCATGAAAGGAATCAATTCTGTGGCTTATAACACCCTACTTGCCCAGAATCCATCAAGTGTTGATTCCATTATCACGACCTGTCAACGACTCGAACAGCTGCAGTCCTCCCGATTGTACATACCATAATCATCTTCTTTCTATATATATATATATATATATATATATATATATATATATATATATATATATATATATATATATATATATATATATATATATATAAAGTAGAGCGTTAAGGCAGACGCGACTGTTCCTTTTCACAGTTTATTTTGTCGACAGTTTCAGGAATGGTATTCCCTTCGTCAGGATAACTTTACAATATCGCAGTCGTGTGAACATTGGCTTGGAGAAAACACGAGGAGGTGTGGTCCCGCCCGCGCAGCTCACTCGAGAGTGAGGGTGAGACCGCATAGTATGCCACATTCAAAAGGCGCCCCTGCGCAAAAAAAAAAAATAGAAATAAAGGTAAACATCAATAGCGGACCTTGCAATGATGCAAGAGCGAAACGGAGACTGGGTAACAGAAAAAAAAAGGAAAATAAAAAGTAGAAGTGGGAGGGTGGGGAAACAAAAAGAGAGATAGATAGATAGATAGATAGATAGATAGATAGATAGATAGATAGATAGATAGATAGATAGATAGATAGATAGATAGAGAGAGAGATAGATAGATAGATAGATAGATAGATAGATAGATAGATAGATAGATAGATAGATAGATAGATAGATAGATAGATAGATAGATAGATAGATAGATAGATAGATAGATAGATAGATAGATAGATAGATAGATAGATAGATAGATAGATAGATAGATAGATAGATAGATAGATAGATAGATAGATAGATAGATAGATAGATAGATAGATAGATAGATAGATAGATAGATAGATAGATAGATAGATAGATAGATAGATAGATAGATAGATAGATAGATAGATAGATAGATAGATAGATAGATAGATAGATAGATAGATAGATAGATAGATAGATAGATAGATAGATAGATAGATAGATAGATAGATAGATAGATAGATAGATAGATAGATAGATAGATAGATAGATAGATAGATAGATAGATAGATAGATAGATAGATAGATAGATAGATAGATAGATAGATAGATAGATAGATAGATAGATAGATAGATAGATAGATAGATAGATAGATAGATAGATAGATAGATAGATAGATAGATAGATAGATAGATAGATAGATAGATAGATAGATAGATAGATAGATAGATAGATAGATAGATAGATAGATAGATAGATAGATAGATAGATAGATAGATAGATAGATAGATAGATAGATAGATAGATAGATAGATAGATAGATAGATAGATAGATAGATAGATAGATAGATAGATAGATAGATAGATAGATAGATAGATAGATAGATAGATAGATAGATAGATAGATAGATAGATAGATAGATAGATAGATAGATAGATAGATAGATAGATAGATAGATAGATAGATAGATAGATAGATAGATAGATAGATAGATAGATAGATAGATAGATAGATAGATAGATAGATAGATAGATAGATAGATAGATAGATAGATAGATAGATAGATAGATAGATAGATAGATAGATAGATAGATAGATAGATAGATAGATAGATAGATAGAGAGAGAGAGAGAGAGAGAGAGAGAGAGAGAGAGAGAGAGAGAGAGAGAGAGAGAGAGAGAGAGAGAGAGAGAGAGAGAGAGAGAGAGAGAGAGAGAGAGAGAGAGAGAGAGAGAGACGTTGAGCGCAGCAGCGCAGCTCCCGATGCGGCCAGAGGCAGCCACCACCACGAAGGCAGGCGTCAGCGGGCGGCCCGTGTCAGGTGCCCGGACGCGCGCTATCGGGGAGGTGCAGAAGCGACAACCAACCAACTGCCACTGGTTAGACGCCGCAACATCTGCAAGCTTTTGCTGCATTCCTTTTGGTTTTACGGAAACCTGCCTTGGAATGGGAGCAGTTAGGGATAAGGGTAGATGGAGAATACCTCAGTAATCTGCGATTTGCTGGTGACATTGCCTTGCTAAGTAACTCGGGGTATGAACTGCAAATAATGATTGATGACCTAGACAGGAAAAGTAGAAAGGTAGGCTTGAAAATCAATATGCAGAAGACTAAGGTAATGTTCAACAGCCTCGGGAAGGAACAGCAGTTTAAGTTAGGTAGCGAAGCTCTTGAAGTAGTAGGCAAATATATCTACTTAGGACAGGTGGTAACCGCAAATCCGGACAATTATAAGGAAATAACAAGAAGAATAAGATTGGCATGGAGCGCATTTGGCAAGCACTCGCAGATTATGACCAGCAACTTACCGGTGTTGCTCAAGAGGAAAGTATACAACAGTTGCATCTTACCTGTACTCACCTATGGGGCTTGAACGTGGAGGTTAACCAAAAGGGTTCTACTTAAGTTGAGGACAACGCAGAGGGCTATGGAACGAAAAATGGTAGGGGTAACATTAAGAGATAGGAAGCATGCAGATTGGGTCAGAGAAATAACTCAAGTTACTGACATTCTAGTGAAAATCACGAAGAAGAAATGGGCATGGGCAGGACATGTAGTGCGAAGAGAAGATAACCGATGGTCGCTCAGGGTAACAAACTGGATTACAAGGGAAGGAAAGCGTAGCAGGGGGCGGCAGAAAGTTAGGTGGACAGATGAGGTTAAGAAGTTCGCTGGGGTCAAGTGGATGCAGCTAGCACAGAACCGGGTTAATTGGAGAAATATGGGAAAGGCCTTCGCCCTGCAGTGGGTATAGTCAGGCTGATGATGGTGATGATGATGATGAAACTTGCCTCCAGACCGTGCGGCTCCCTTCGTCCCATAAACATCAAGGAAAGCTATCAAGAGTTCTTAAAAACTTCGTAGTTAAAAAAATTCCTAACATTAATTAATTAATTAAAATTAATTTATTTCCCCTAATATATCCGGTCAATACGAGTTCCACTTCGAGTTATTGACCAATTCGCTCTCGCGGTACCATCTGTCGCACTGACCGTCCTGGTTAGCTCAGTTGGTAGAGCGACTGCCTAAGAAAGGCGGTGGTACAGTGTTCGATCTCCTGATTGGGACGAATTTTTCTTTAACTACGAAGTTGCTAAGAAAGCTGTATTAGCTTTCCTTTGTAGTTCGCAGGACGGCGGCTTGCTGTCCCCAGATGAATGGGACACACCTGGCGGAGGCCCATTTTGTCCTTCCAGCCACGTTCCGTGACCGGCATAAACAAGCTGAGGAACGGCCCTGTCCTAGGTTGGCAATGGAGTGACTACATACACTAGCCATACAAATATAGCAACGGTTAACAAAGCATATGGAGGGCGATTAATTCCCCAAACGCACACGGCACGACAAGAATGACAGGGGCTGTCGGAAGCCATTCAGCAGTTCCAAGTCGTCGAGGTGCGAGCAGGAACAATAAAAACATGCCCGAACTAACAGTTTGGAACGCGTTAAGCGCGAGTCGACAGACACTGATTTGGAGCCCGATCGATCACGCGCACAAGTCGAGCTGCGTCACACAGAAAATCAAAGCCAGCAATATGAGCGGTCCAAGACATTTCAGCCGGCTAAGCCTCGAGAAATACGTTCAGCTCCACACAGGAGTTGCGGGCAATGAAAAAATAACCATGTTGGCAAGCAGTTGCAGGAACGCAAAGAGGAGAAACTCGAGGCCGGGCCTTTCTTTGAGCGAGCCCGAGTTCGACGGGCATTAATCGTGACAGAGGCATGACGACGCAGATAAGCAGCAACGCGGGGCTTTGAAAAGAAAACGAGAGAAGCAAAGACGTCCTGCCGAGGCCATCGATTAAGCGCCGTAAGCTGAGAGGCATTATTAATGGCCCAACGCTCGTGGAGTCTCGCGCGCCATGCGCCTGGCTCCCCCGTCCGGTGTATACGCCGGCACCCCGACTGAGTAAAAAACGACCTCGAGCGCAGGCTCAGGGAAATGAGCCTCTTGAGCAGGCCTGTTGCTGAAGCGTCAGCCGAGCCCGATCTCAACGCTTGCGCCGTCGAAGACAGTAACGAAGTCAAGGTGGAGGGTGAAAGAAAGGAGCTGGGGACTAACGATCATCTCAGCCCAAATACAGCCGATGTAAATACCTAGCTTCTGCATTTGACAGCTGTCCTTCAGTTTTAGTTTTCTTTGCGCAGCGGAGATATCGGTGTTTGAGCTCGGCTTTGAGCTGCGTAGCTGCGGGTTCCCGTAATTTCTAAGTTGCAGTGTACTCATTTACACAGCACTTCCACGCCGAAGTGTTGGAACTAGAAGCATGCTTCCTCTTCTCGCTGCACCTCCACTACGGCGTCTCTCATAGCCTGAGTCGCTTTGGGACGTTAAACCCCCCAACCCAACCCAACCCAACCCTTAAAAAACGTGGCGACGACTCGAACTCAATCTGAATGGCGGAGTGCTGTGGAGCTTCACTGCATCTATAGCTGCCCTGCACGAGTACTCTTTCATTGCGAAGAGCTCTTCAATACCACCAGTTGCGAAACTTCCCATCGGGCCTATGTATCAAAAAACGGCGGTTTTGATTGGTCAAAATTTTGGTGTATACGAATGCTGGCGCCGCCCGCAACCATTAAGGAAACTGCGTATAAATTGCAAACTTTCATATTGTTGATAAATGCACAGCCACCATGGAAAATAAAATTAAAACGGCCTAAATATAACAGCCATGCATTTAATTAAGATGAAAAAGAAGAGAGAAAAATGCGATTTCTAGACGGCAATCACAGCAATCGCAAAAAGTCTTTCTTGACCGCTTCCAGAGGGCGCGACAATTCATAGGCACTCGAAAAATCCATACAAAATCCGGTCACTTTTTGAAGCGAAGTTGCGCAACTGGCATTATCCAAAAGCTCTGACGGACTCCAGCGGAAGTAAACGGAACATATATCACGTGTTTACACACACGCGCGCGCGCGCACGCACGCACGCACGCACGCAAGCACGCTACAAGCGACTGCTGGTATGGTTTGTCATGAGCACAAGGTATATCCTTATTTTTCTAAGGCAATTGCGAGTGCACACAAAACAGAAACGTTCAGCACATTTACCTAAGTCCTAATGTGCACATTGGAGGGTCAAATTCTAAAGTTATAGCTCAGCTACTTTGGTCATCTGATGAGAAGAGAGGAGTCGCTGGAGAAAGATTTGATGTTGGGAAAGGTTGAGGGTCGCCGGAGAAGGGGTAGGCAGCGAACGCGATGGTTAGATGGCATCCTCGAGGCACTGCAGATTAAGTTATGTGATGTTAGGAAGATAGTGAGAGACCGGAAAGCGTGGCGTGACATGGTCCATAGGGTCACGAAGAGTCGGACAGGACTGAACGACTGAACTGAACTGAACTGAATGTGCACATTGAAGACCAGCTGATAGTATTTTAACAGCTCGATTTGAAAGATTCTGAGCTGCTGTAAAAAAAGAGGGAACAAAAAGAACCCAGTTCTGGAGGAACCTAAAATCCTGCTGACATAAAAGCCATTGACCTACTACAACGTTTTTTTTTTCTTTACCAATATCTACTGTAGAAGTTTCGAGAATGAGAAGTTTGCTCCTTCGCGTTTGCAACGCTTTTCTCTTGCCCGGAGTATTCTCGACAGTGCTAGCCAGTTTGCCGGAGACCACAGATTGACATCGGTACAGCTAGATGGCAGAAGTGCTCCGTTGACTTCGTTTTATGCACGCATTTGTCTCCTAACCATAATCCGATTACCCCAAAACTAGTGCCGCGACTGACTGAGTTTGTTCGGCTCTCTATTTTATCTGCCCTTCCTCCGTTCGCACCTGGCGTCTACGTGTGCTGAAGAACCTGGCAAACAGCTGCCATCTGTCGGCTTCAACGTGATGACACTACGAATGAAGAACGCGGGGTCACGAATACAGCCCTCACCTCCGCCCCCCCCCCCTCTTCTTCCCCAATCCACAAAAAAGGTAAAACGTTTTCGGGCAGGGCTAGAAAGTCGCGTCTTATATGAAGAGCGCGTAAGAGAGGACACTCCCATTGACTGCAGGGGCTCAGTCGATTCCAGCGCATATGCAGTTGGTGAATGCAACTGGTCCACAGTTCTTGTTTCGGTTTCAATGGCGCGAATTAGATGCTTGCGCCTTGCCAACGTTTGCCTGTGGCTAGAGGTGGATATAAAGTTTCGTTTAATGCTTTGTGCGAATCTCATTATAGCGCAGTTATTTCCATGTAAGCTGAAGCGAAACGTATACGCAAGACAAAGACACGTTTGTGTTCAGAAATCACCAAACGCCCTTTGTCTCACGCGCTTTTCTTGTTGTTCGATAAACTGGTTATTCAGCAGTCGTCATTCGATGAGAGTGCTGAGAAAATCGTTTATTTCAGGACAAAATTAAGAATCGGAAGAAACAGGCTAGACACCAAATGAGAACAGCATGCACGCTCTTCTCATGCACCATATACGTGGTGCACGAAGGCTGAATACAGAATACGGGCATCTGCAGAATGATGACGCGCATGCGGAGGAACACAGCAAGCGACGCTTTGCCCAGTGATGAAACTATATGTACGCAGCTGTCTGTGCATTAAAAAATGAGGTGTGGTTTAGCTTATGATTAAGCCTTGAGTTACGCGAGAGCAATCTGCATGGCTACGCATAGGTTCAGCTCCAAAGTAGAGACGGCTTTTGCACATTGTAGTTTACTCAATGGTTTCAGCTTTATGTATGCTATGCCACAGGGGAATCATTTAACGTATGAGCATCCATTGCCTCTCGTCGTTGACTATTCTCATTCGGGTGTAGAAGACTTCTAGTGGTGTTACAATGTACGTCGAACTCCGGGGCATACCGCCGTCACAACATTCGAACAAACCATCTGTTCTAGCAACTCGCTGTTGTCGTTCGCCTCTACCAACTAACGAGTTATCTGTCTTCCTTCTTCTTCTTCTTCTTCTTCTTCTTCTTCTTCTTCTTCTTCTTCTTCTTCTTCTTCTTCTTCTTCTTCTTCTTCTTCTTCTCTTCTAATTTGATGGTACATACATGCAGGGCAAACTGTAAGCTTGCCCTGTTTCTACAAAATGCCTCAGAACCCCATTTGTTGTGAAATGTATCCAAGTTCTTCTTCTTCTTTCTATTCTTCTCATCCTCCTCTTCTTTTTCTTCTTCGGACATTCTCGGTCTATACCATGTGACAGTTGCTAGGCAACGTCTTTTCTTCTTCTTTCTATTCTTCTTCTTCTTCTTCTTCTTCTTCTTCTTCTTCTTCTTCTTCTTCTTCTTCTTCTTCTTCTTCTTCTTCTTCTTCTTCTTCTTCTTCTTCTTCTTCATCTTCTTCTTCTTCTTCTTCTTCTTCTTCTTCTTCTTCTTCTTCTTCTTCTTCTTCTTCGGACACTCTCGGTCTATGCCATGTGGCAGTTGCTAGGCAACGGCGCGTCGCCTCGCAGAGCCTATGGCATACGGAACACGGTGCCACACCGACGGCTTGAAAACCTAGCTTAGTGTAGCTTTCGCTCCAAAAGGCCGATAGTTTCATGAATCTAAAGACTTGAGTCTAAAATTAGAGGGTCTCTTTGATGTCTCTTAAGAGGAGAATGGCGAAAGCCTGCCCTTTCTCTCCTATCATTCGCCTCTCATCGTTTGCCCCTTATTGGCGTTCATTGCTGTGCTACATATAATTATAATCCGTTTGCAAGAAATGAAAGGCGGAGCATCTGTCACACTTTCTCCGGAAGGCAAGTTTGGACAGTACACCATCACTCCTGTCGCTTGGCACTCCTTGATGCGTGTTAAAGTGTGGGATTGCAGATGGCAGGAACGCTAGACAAGAACGCATCTCTCGGAATCTCGGAGAATATGACATATCTCGCGCATCGTTCTCGCGCACAACTCTCACGTACGGGATTTTGTTCAATAAACCTAGAAAGGCTTCAAGCCTCAAAACTATCCACGCAATGAGTTCATGTCGCCTATTCCATCCGCACATTCTTTTACGCACCACACCTGCACGCTCTGCATGGACGGTATAGACAGACAAACCAACGGACGAACTCGTTGAACAACACGCGAATATACGTCGACAAAGTCTTTTCGACGAATAGCGCTTTGGCTATTGCCTCGAAAGTCTTATCTATGGTATTAAAAACAAAGCGCTGGAAGTTTCTCAGTAAATTACGCCATCTTACATATGTAAACGATAGCGATTTCAATGAATAACAAAATAACTTATAAAGAACAATTTTGTCTCAGTCCTCTGGCGTTTGGTGAGAATAGTAGACGCTGGAGTAGTCGTGACATTCTTACCGAGCACACTTTCAGCGCGTTGCCTTCTCTTTAACTTTCCTTCTTCTATGGTCGAGTGGTGAAAGTAATTCAGATGTGTCTGACTCAGGTATTAATCAGCACTTTCAGAACGAGACCAAGAAGGTAAGTTAATTAAGTTATAAAATTATTTGAGGCACGTCTTAAGCGAATGAAAGAGCTTAACTTGTATTACAGAGCCAGGAGTCGGTAATATTGAAACCGATATCAAGATGAGCAACCTGGAAAGGGTATTGTATAGAATGGCAAAAATACGTTATTAGTGGTTGCGGACCGCGTGGAAAGAAGTGGCGGAACACAGCGCAGCATCAAATAATGTGAAGAGGTGGAGATGGAGCTAATCAGAAGCAGTGAGGTGCTTGCATACGCAAGTGAAGATGGTAATAAGATTGAGAGGCACTAGAGCTCTGGCGTCAACGTATACGTCCAAGCTCGCATCCGGGGCGCGCTTGAATTCCCAATTAAAAACAGAACAAAAATATGCACGATACGAGAACCAGGATTACACCCATTCGGCGGCAATGGCGTACACGTCGAGGAGCGCCGGAAACAATGCCGGCCGTTTCATTTAAACAGCGGCCGCACCATCACCTCCGTTCTAGAGGCACGCATCCAACCTGCGCAAACGACGGCAATATCTGCAGTCATGAATTCCTTAACGCGCGCGCGAGGGCGGGCGCATATTCAATATATCGGCCTAGGTGCATTCACTTCTAGTGTAGCCAGGTAGGAGAATAGTGGAAACAAAGAAAAAAAGATCTCGATCCAATCCCGGAGAAAACGAAACCGGCATGCGACGTTGAGTTCGGATCGAAGTTCATTACAAGTTGATACGGCGCGTTTTGAGCGTTCGCCAGCGTGGCAAGGAACGTTGCTTGCCGTTCGCACGCGCACTCGACGCTGGCTTCGTGCGTCACAGCTCCGAGCACATCTACGCACGTATGAACTAGTTCCCTCTTATACCGAGAAAGAGAAAGAGAGACGTATCTTCGAGCGCGCGTAATTGCTGTCACGTGCACGCTCGTATGCGCACCGTGTGGAAATGAAGGAGGAAGCCAGGTCCTCGGAGTCGTCTCCCGTGGCATAACACATAAACACACACAGCCGGGCTCAGTGGATGCGAAGGAGAAGGGGGGGGGGGGGGGGGGGGGGGGGGTGGCAGCAGAGTGAGTGGTGAGCAGAGGCGAAACTATCTCGCCGTGGAGTGGTCGGTGCCCAGGGCGATCGGCGGTGGTGGCAGCCTTGCTTCCGCTGCGCAACTATACGAAGGACGACGGCTGCTGCTGCTGCTGCTGCTAGCAGGTGCGCCCGATGGGGCCTCCATAATCGATGGGAGCCAGCCCGCCCTGCTGGGACCGTTCCGATGACGCGGGGCGTGGCGTCTTCCCCGGCAAGGAGTATGATGCGGATCAAGATGTGCGGGAAGAAAGGAAGGGACGGGAAAACATCTACGAAAAAAAAAAAAGTAGTTCGGGAAGAAGACGGAAAGGAAGACATACACAGAAACGCTGAGCGCTTGCCGCGGGAAAGCTTACACCGCCGGTGGTCCTGATACGCGGCGCCTTTCCGTTCTCGCGGGGTCGCTTTGGGAATGCGCCATAATCCCGGCGTTTCCCGGTTGATTAATTAGGCGTACAGAGCCGATCGCTGAGCAGAAGGGGATTTGTCGGTCTCGAGGTCGGCTCTTCAGAAAGACTGTTCATTTCTTTTGTTAGTTTGTCACCCCAAGGTATATGACATGTCAGCAAGGAGTGAGAATATAAGACAAAACCACGTGTTTTAAGGACTGATTGAAGGATTAACTATTTCTTCAACCAACTCATTAATTCATTTCTTTACTCGCTTATTTGTTGGTTAAATTACTCATTGACTGATTCACCACTTGATTTGTTCATTCTAGAAATTGCATGGGGCTGGCTTATTTGTCACGCTGTCTCCATGCTTGCGAAAATCTTGGAAACGCGGTGGGATCGCTCTCGAAGGAAGAGGAATTACCCAACAGCAACGATTCACCGAGTGATTGCTCAAACGGGAACGTGTGGCGGCGCGCTGTAGCAAGGGCGCATTCAACGAATTAATCAACTATTGCGCCACTCATTCAATTTCATCAAGACCGTTGGTAGTGTTGTACCTAAAACGCCATAACGTTGTGCCATAACGACCGCAATCCTGACTTAAAAAGGGGGAGACAATAGTGATGCAGAGAAACCTTACAAGGAGACACTTGAGACAAATTGATGTTAGCCCATATAGATTGGGTACCATGGTGCACACACACACACAAAAAAAAGCACCGTTGGCCCCCCCAAAAAACGGCGAGTTTAAACGCTAAAAAACATTAAAGAGAAATGAAACACGGGTGTCATCATCCGCGGCTGATTTCACAATCACGATGCGCACGTAGACGCCGATTTTCAACCCGGGATTTAAGAGGCTGCACCATGCCCCTATTTGCGAGATACAGAGAAAAAGTGCCAAAGTGTCTTTTTCATCTAAGGAAAGGACGAGTTAGCCTCCATTGAAGAGTACAGTTTTTGTTGCCTTTTTTTCATCGGAAGGGGGGGGGGGGGCAATAGGGGCGTCTTTTGTCGCTTCAGAAAAAGTCAACGTAGCACACGTAGCCAGAAATTGATTGTAAGTGAAAATAACATCTGAAAACAAAATTCTTATTCGCTTAAAAAAAACTCGAGCGGCCCTTGGAGGATCGTTATTGTACGGTTATGAGCAATATGATAAGGAGCAAGGTTTGAGCAATAATTTATCGATTACTCGATGATTAGCTGTGATAAGCCAAGTTTTGACCGTTTTCTAAATTTTATTCTGGAGGCAGAATACCTACAGGTCGTCCTCATATTTAATAAAGAAATGCTGAGAATGTTAGCCTTGTGTGCACAATGTTTGTTCCATCAAATACTGATCATGACTGTACGCTCTCTGCAGAAGCAGGCTTGAACTAAGCACCCTGCACTAGTCCTTCATATATCCTGCTGAGATAATATATTTTATTTTTTATTTAAATTTGACCTAAAGAGGAGCTAAAGTTCTATACCAGGGTGTTGTTCAGAAGAATAAAGCTCACATGGTGGTTACGAGTGTGAAACGGCGAGTTTAAACGCTAGAAAAGATTGAGGAGCAAACATTAGACACGGCGATTCTGACGTTAACGCGGTAAAAAATGCGCCATTGCCTCTCCACACCTTAACAAACCGCACTTGGGCCTAAAATAAAAATGAAAGGTGCCGCATAATTAACCTCAAGCAATTAATTATTATTTGGGAGGATGATAGAAAATATATTCTGAGATGCTCTACCCGACGACAAACAATACACAACGTGTTCTACGCGTCTGCGGCGTGTCAATTCATTTTCTTCTTTGAAGCATTAGTTCAAGTTATATTACGAGCCCTGTAGTCTCTGCACATACAATTTTCAGACAAAAACAAAACTGTAGACCGAAAAATATGCTCCAGCCTCACTTCTGCTGTTCGTAAATCCCGCCATGTGCTTCCACTACAGACATGGGTGCGTTTCTTCAGCGCCTGTTTTGAAGTCACCCTGAATCGCTTCCTTAATGTGCTGATTTAAGGACAGGCCATTCAACGTAAGTGCGGTTTTATTTTCCTGGAATAGCTCTAAAAATACCGGGCATGTGCTCGAGAATCTCAACTGGGTTCTCGCGAGATAAATGAAATCGCATCACCAGGCGCTCCTAATAGTGCGTTAAATTAAAGTTGTTTGCTCCTCCTCCTCCTCAGAGAGCACTGCGGAAACTACACTGCAGAAATGCGAAATCCGGAGCATTGCTGGTGCACACGGTGCGTCACGTTTTCTCTCATTATCATTATCAACTAAATGCACAGTCATTATCATTGCTGATGTCACCATTGTCATTATCACTAATCGCAACGTCATTTTCATCCCTACTATCATCCTCACCGTAGACAAGGAGAATTACGATATGCGTTTCAGCCCTCTTCGATACCTAGGGGTTCCGCTGCATCATGTTCGCAACAGTGCAGCCTACTGGGATTCGCAAATTGTACCTATCCGGAGGCTTGGATGGTTAAGGAACTCTTAGCGTTTGCTAGGGCACAGGTCTGTAACATATTTTTGTTTACAAAGCTTGCGTATGTCCTTCAAGTCCTGCATTGTGCGAGGAGGAAGGTACAAGTAATACACAGAATATTTGCAACATTCGTGTGGCGCTCTCAATGGGAACCCATGCCGCGTGACAACTTGTTCGTTTTCTTAAAGACTAGTGGAGTGGGCTTTGTTCACCTGTTCGTGCGTCAACTTGTTTCCCCCCCCCCCCCCCCTTTTTTTTTTCAAATCGGAAAACCACCCATTTCTTGTAGCTGTGCTCATTAGGTGTCTCAGTCGTGCTTTTTTCTTTTTTTTTTTTTTTGCCTTATTCGCACCAACTGGGTAGACTTATGGGGATTCCTTAAGAAGGTTGCTGACCCTTTCAAATTCGGCACTGTGCGTTTCTCTTTAGATTACCTGTATAGCCTCTCGAGAAAGCAGATGACCCAGGTTCTCACTGAGTCTTTGTTCCTTACACCGTTGTATCAGCAGCCTTATCTACGGTTTTTCGACCCCACACTTCTAAAGCGTGTTAGGTGAATGTGCATTCAGGTAGCCACAAAAACCTTCTTTTTCAAACTACACACAGCGACGCTGCCTGTCAAGACAATTCTTAATAATAACGAGATGATTGTGCCCTGGACGATGAAATGCCGTCTGTTTAACGTGCCTGAGACAATCATTGCTTTATTCTGTGCCGTGATGCTGTGCTCTTTTGGGACATACCATAATGAACGCTTAAGAAGGACGTTGAAATTACACCATATACTATTATATTTTTGCCCATTGACAAAACCTCTGTTGTGCCTTATGATTTATTTTTGTTCATGGGACCATTCAGTCTTAAGCCGTATGATGGACAGACATGCCGGGCCACCAAGGTCGTTCAAATCCGTGTTTCGTGAGCAGTGTGCTTTGGTGAGGAGTGTATACGCTGCACGCAAAGAACGTCCAAACTGGCTACCGTACATACATGCATGTGTGTGCCTCCCTGAATTTTGATGTCTTCATGGCGGTGCAGGGTCGGGTTAGGGATATGGCGGGCTCGTATTAAGCAGCCCGGTAACTTCAGACATGAACAAGTTTCAGGAAATTAAGTTTTACTTTCTTTAAAGATATTTTTCCATGAAATAAACAAAAAAATCCCGGGCGTGGCGCAATTGGTTAAAATACTCGACTTCGGATCCGAGGGATCGAGGTTCGATTACGGGTGTAGGAAGGGGGTTTATTTTTCTGGAAACGTCATCAGGGTAATTGACAAATGACACATCAGTGCACAGAATCGACGCACAGATCTCGCACACAACTCTCGTGCACTAGACTTGGTTCCTTGAGCTTAGAAAGGCCGTTGCTTTAATAACAGCAAGATACAGTATTTCTTATGTGCTATAAACTGCTCCCCATCTCAGAGGGTCGACTTGCGCAAGTGATCACGAAGTCAGTTGCGTATATGCGCGCGTGTGTCACTGAAGCGAAGCGGGGCTGAATTTATTGTAGCAAAGTGTTGCAGCGTTTCAAAAACGACGGAGTTTCTCGGCCAACCGGTTTCATGGTTATGATTTCACTCGCTGATACCAAGAAATCTTCAACGAATTACACTTTTCACATGCCTTCAATAGGAGACCAAGGCTAAAAGGGTACATACGGGGTATGAGATATAGGATATATAGGAAAAGGAAATGTATATATAGGAGGTGTAGGGAGATATATGTGTAGAAACGCGAGGGAGGGTACATACGGGGTATGAGATATGAGATATATAGGAAAAGGAAATATAAACATAGGAGATGTAGGGAGATATATGTGTAGAAACGCAGAAGCGTCAAATGGCTTTGAAGAACAATTCTCACATCACGGGCGTCAAACACAAATTTTCGGGCGGAATTACAGTCCGAAACATCGAGTAATATTTGGCTCACTTGACGGCACAGAGCTATAGAGCATCTTTCTACCCCGCCACTTAAAACTCACAAAAATAGCCCGCTGGATTGGCACCAAACGGGCACTCAAAGCGAGCCTTGAACCTGCCGCTTCTCGGTTCTCTTCATTTTGTCGCCGTTTCTTGAGAGTTTTTTGTTTCGTCAGTGAGGTAAGCAGAGTGGTAAAAGGTCAAAAACCGCTTATATATTTGTCTTAGTAATTTGGCATAATCAGTTTGATTTATGCGTAAGAAGTACGAATAGATAAATCTTTTCTACTGAGATTACGCAGTAATGAGGAGCCCAATAAATAAATATTTGGAAATTTTATTTGACTTTTCTATTGATACCCGCATCATCGTATACCCGTGTCGGCAACTCTAGTACTTTAGTCATAATGACAAGAGTCATCATTGGTATGGCAAAGACCAAGTAGGCACACACAGCGTTGTGTGTGTCTACTTGATCTTTGTTCCTACCTACCTATGTACTACTAATCATCTACTGTTACTCATATGCCCTTTCTGTCTCCACTGTTCACGTTACACCCGCGTATACGCAGGTGGCCTGCCCCGGCTTGATACAAACACCGACAGAGTGTTTTACGCCTTTAAGGTATTCTTAGTGTTGTTGCATTCAAATAAATGAAATGTACACAACTAAATGCGGGGTCCGCTGAATATGACTCGACTTTCGTGATTTTTGGCCAAATATTGAAATGGAGCCAAATATTGAAATGGAGGCAACACCGGCGCCTGAGGCAGTCCGCCTCAAGGGTGGGTGTAAACACCAGTTCATGGTTGGTGAATCTCACTGCTCGCAGAAAAAGAAAGGAGAAATCGTGAAGCTATACTCGTGGCAACGAATTACACATTGCTCCAAATCACACGAAACTAGATGCCGAGAGCTGGCAAGCAGATTCCGAGGGCGGGCCAAAGCATTGTGCTTTGTTGCAATATTATCTACTTAAAGGAAATGCGTTGTCTTTAATCAAAGGTGGATATGCGCGAAGGTTCGTTCATGAAGTTCATGAACCGAGAGAGCTCGCCAAAGTGAGCGCTACGGCTGAGGCACACTTCTAGTCTCACTGTCATGAGAAAGAGAGAGAGCATAAAGGCAGAGAGGTTAACAAGGTGGTGCCCAGTAGGCTACTCAACACGTGGGGAGGGAAGAAAAGAAATAAAAAAGGAGAAATAAAACGAGAAAAAGGAAAGAAAAAGCAGCAAGGAAGTGAGACATTTACGCGTCCATAATCCACTAAGTGAAAGGGACAGCGAGAGCATACTTAAGTGCCATTCCACTTAAAGGGACAGTACTTCAAGTACTACCATAAGTGTACTCATTGTAAGGCCCACCCAGACCATACGAATGCATCCACCAAATATACAACAAAATTGTAAATGAAAATTAATAAAAATCAGATGAACCTCTCGAAATTATGCTTAGGCCAACCAAAACAAAGACGTCCTGCCAGAGAAAAAAAAATCTTATAAAGGGAATAAAAGTGCTTCGCCCAACAGCATGTAGTTCGCAGAACAGTTCACACCGAACGAAGCGTTCTCGAAAGCACCCACTGCGAAGCCCGCGCGTTCCTGCAGTGACCCAATACGAAGTGATCGTCGTTTTCTTCGGTTACCAGGTGAACGCGGCAGTATTCAAATGATATACAGAGAAGGACAAAGTGTGCGATAAGCAAATACTGATAATAATTTCAACCCCTATCGACGCAGTACATTCATTATACAACGATCACCGTAATCACAAAGATTTTACTGCTTGCGCTTGTTGCTTGTTGTTGTTGATTGCTGCTTAGGTTGCAATTTTTTCCCAAGTGCCGAATTATTTCGCCTTCCTTCTTCCTTCCGAATGAGCGTACGCGCACAAGCCCCTATAGCAGTCGCGATACAATGCCTCGTCCAAAGGGGCTTTGCGAAAAGCGGCATTCCTTTCTAACTAGCAACAGCAAATTGTCTCGGCGTTTCGAGTGTTTTGCGAAGACTATGCACCAATCATAGCGTGTCCAACCAAAAGGTGCTGAGAGATCAAGCAAAGATGCAGTGCCCTCGCTTCGGAAGACGAGCAATAAATTAGCGCAAAGATTGCTACGCCATTCCTGCCGCATCATAATGAGCACTATAGCGCTCTATCTCGAGGGCAATTTTGTTTCTTTCCTCTCGCAACAGTCCGATTAGGGAAGCATTTATTGAGTACGAAACTATTCTTGTTTGGCTGAACAATAGCCTTCTTTTTTTCTTTACCGGGTACCGTAGCAGATAAAAGATAACCAATAATATTTCTCTCTAAACGATGATTACTCTTCGAAAGGGTCAATACCATTTCAGGCAAGAGTTAAAAGATCAATATAGCAGGGTCACAAACAGTTTAATGTTAATCACGCAAGCCAACGGACAATATATAATATACCCCTCCCCCCCCCCCCCCACACACACACACATACATATTCTGGTAGAGACCTTAATTAGGCTGTCAACACTCGATTCTGCGACCACGCCATGCCCACCGAGCGGACGGCACGGCTGTATGCTTAGACGGGAAAGACAGAAAGTAAGAGAAACGTAATTAAAACTCTCGCAGACGCGCTCGAAAAGAACAAAGAAAATTTCAATTAACGGTTATATTGATTCAAATGCGTTGTGACAACTGCAGCAGTGGCGAGGATGAGCGCACCTTGGATTGCAGTCAATTCGGTCTGCATCTCTGTAATGTTTTAATGCTGAGTTCAACATCGGGCTGTCAACATGACTGCCACATTGGCAATTGTAGCTGTGCTTTATTCAGCAACGGTAAAAAAAAAAAAAAAAAAAAAAAAAAAAAAAAAAAATTGAGCGGCTTAATGTGGTTACACCGTTAATTTGTGCGAAAATGCAGTCCATTACGATACATTAATGCAACGGAAACAACAACAAAAAAGAACACAAGAAGAATGCCCTAACGAAAATTTCAAGAATGGCCCGGGCCAAATTTGGTTGGTTGGTTGGTTGGTTTGTGAGGTTTAACGTCCCAAAGCAACTCAGGCTATGAGAGACGCCGTAGTGGAGGACTCCGGACATTTCGCCCACCTGGGGTTCTTTAGCGTGCACTGACATCGCACAGCACACGCGCGCCTTGCTTTTCGCCTGCATCGAAAAGCGGTCGCCGAGGCCGTGATTCGATCCCGCGTCTTTGGGAACAGTAGTCGAGCGCCGTAACCACTGCGCCAACCCGGCGGGGTGGCGACCATTGAATAGCAGGAGTCTATTATATCCAGATATCAAATTCGGGTAAATTTGGCTGAGGTCAACTTTCCGCTTATCCGGGCCTGATTTTGTCGATGGGAAATAGTCATGCTGTCCGCAGTGGTGGTAGCAGCAGACAGAGGTGGTAGTCGAGATCTAGTTGCAGTAAGAGTTGTAGCAGCAGCATAAATAGTAGCAGCGGCAGTAACAGATATGTGTAGAATTCCTTAGCTACTTTGGTCATTTTATACATAACGGTCATATATGTAATTTTTACCAATGCCTAGTTTACTTATGACCGGTTTTAAACTTCGTACGCTCTTTATAGCATGCTTGAACCTCTCCATAATATACTTCTTTATGTCGGTATGTCGGTTATCTCACGTTTATCGATTATCTTGGATCGTTCCGGCAGTACTGCTCTGCCTGACAGGTTAAGCCTTTCAAACTTTGACGTTTCTGCATTTCATTTTACTACAACCAATTTAATACTACTACTTTCATTAATTCTCTGTCCGACTCCAAGCTAAATCGTAACCTTCACACTTCAGTCACTAAATATCTCCTCTTCGAGGGCTTGTACAACTTACAATATGATAGGAGGCGTGCCTAGTATAGAGCTTGCTTCATTCAGTCTCGCTGTCCGAGCCCTTTCCAGTCCCACGTCTTCTGTTTGTGGGCAGAATTTCAATATTATGCCTTCTGAAAACTGTACTTGAATTCTTGGTTATTACGAACGAAATCAGAATCCCAGGCAGCACAACAGCCCGGGCCAATATTGTCAGTGAGTTGGCAGAGATCAGCCCTATGTAGGCCCAGCGCTGCCATCTTATGGCTGGTATTGGTTGTGCCATTCTATAACACGTCCAACACTGGCCCTGAGGATTCCATTGGTAACCAATATTGTTCGTACCTATTTATAATGATAACAACATTGGCCCGTCATATCCGATGCCCTCACAATATCGGTGGTACCATTATAAGAGGATGGCAACGTTGGGCCTGGATATCCGGCGTATCACCGGTGTTGGCGCTGCCATGAGATAAGGATGGCTATAACGGACAGCATTAGCCGTCAGTCCACTGATGTTGGCCAATATTCGACATATGCTGGACAATAATGTGAGCTCTGTTACAATGGCCTGCCAATGTCAGATATACACTGGCATACCTTACATATCAACGGCATTGGCATTGCCCTTTCATAAGGATGGCTATATCGAACAGCGTTAGCCATTACTCCACTGACGTTGGCTATTATATGGCATATGCTGGACAATACTGTTAGTTCTGTTACTATGTCCCGCCAGATGCATTGGCATACACTTTAGTCAACATTGTCTTGTCTATTTCACCTACTAATCAATATTAGATGCAAATTAGCATGTGGCTGGAAATATTCCGTGGGAAACCGCATTAGCGTGCTTTTGCGGTTGGCAGGCTCATTTAATACTTGGAGTCGTTAACTGTGCTGTTATAATCGATGTTTTCAAGTTACCTTTGCATTTTTTAATGCTTCGGAAATCTTGTGTCTAAATAGTTATAGTTCCGCGGTGCTGGTTTCCGTCGTGTTTGCTTTAATTCCACCTAGCTGTTGTTGATGTTGCTTGGGATTACACCATGTTCTTTTACACTAGATCTTCATTGACTTAAGCTGGCACTGTAATCAATCCACATGTATACTGTGACGAATTTGGATGAGACCGACGATCGGTCAACGGCGTCAATAAGTTCACCACCGTTTGCTGGTCCGTCAGGGCGGCGGCGGCGATAAATAGCTCCACGCCGACCGAGAGATAAGAAAGAATCAAAACGACGTCATATATCGTGCATAGGCAATGGTTGATATTTTTTGTATTCTATTTGGCAATGGTCTAGGTTCTTCCATGGCTGCTCCCGTGGCGATTCCTGCTGCTCTGGGTGAAGAGAATTCCAAAAGTTTTAGCAAATTTCTTTGCCCCCGAGTGTATTAGTTGTAACAACAGTGGCTTCAAAGAGACGATTACCACAAGACACGCATGCAGTGCGATGCAATTAATGAGCGATAAGCGTCGGCCTATTAAGGCTCGTACGTTACTCAGATCGACTATGGCGAGCGCGCTTTTATCGAAATACACTTTAAAAATACACTTGGCCGTTCAAGCTATACGAATACGAAGCATCGCAGCACATACTTTCGCTTAAACGATTTAACAATGGTGATCTAAATTAAAGCTGGGTTATTGAGCGGTAAATTAAACGTCGGTCCGCACATGCATGAACGTTCCCACATATGGCTAATCGTATCGACGCTTCCTGCTTCGTTGTCGCTCTAAGAAGTGAAGTATTAGAAAAAAAATGGAGAGAAAACACTGCACGTACAATCTCAGTATGAATAATATTAAGGTTATGCTGAAACAAATGACTGGGTTACAGTTTCACTTTTCTTTATCGCACTCATTCGCACATTTGTTTTTTCTCAAGCGTCCGCTGTTCACGACACACCGCGCACTTCTGTTCCAGTCCACTGACGGCACTCACTCGCGCCGAAATATGGACGCTCTGTTGGCTGCTTGCTAGGTGCATTGAAAACATCACAAACAAAGGAAGAAAAACATTGAGGCACGGCGCCAGCAACAGCGGCGCCGACTTGCCCGAGTGGATGCGCTCTGCAGGTGGGGTTGTCGGGTTACACGCTGCGCGATGCAATCCAAGACGCAGGCCCTGACGCTCCACGTGTGGTTCAAGGTGCACACGGCCGCCGCCCGGGCGGGAATTTACGACGCAGTGCGTCAGCCGCTATACTTAAAGGCTCTATTTCTTTCATATACCTATTTGACATACGTACCGCTAGCGTAACTGACGTCTTAGGCTTTGCAAGAGTAGACCATTCCAATCGTGTATAATCAAAAGTACGACTGAAATGACCATGGCGCATTAATCACTGATGGAATATCGCACACATACGGTACTGGTAAATGCTCTATGATTATCTTGAAACACTCATTCGGCAAACGAGTACGCCAGCTATTTGCTAAACAAGCCGCGAATATTCAAATCACTGCAGTGGCAAAAATGATCGCAGAGCCAGCTAGAGTCGCCCGCGGCACGGCGGCGGGCCGGCTTCCACATTTCACAATTACTTGAAACGCGAAATATATCCGCGGGGGGCTTTGTCACACTGAATTTCATAGGAACACAAAATAGCTTCGTGTAGCGGCCAGTATACAAGAGCTGCAGCTAAGCAGAACAACTTTGATTCGACGCCATGCCAAGTGCATGGATAGCATAATTTTAGAATTTCTCGTTTATTTGTTCTTTTTTTTTCGCACAAGTGCGAAAAAAAGAAGTCTGTAACGTTTCTCCGCTTTTATTCACACCCCCAATTTCACGATTCCGTCGTCGTTCACTGCAATACAATGCTTGCGCTACATATGGCAAGAAGGAATAACTGTAGAGTTCAAAAACTAAATAAAGCAGTCGTTGTTTTACAATTAAGCGTAATTCGGTATCAAAGCTTATTCATTCTCTAACTACCTCCGTGGTGGAACAGTTATAGGCGTGCGCGGGGAAGGTAGTTTTTTTTTTTTTTTTTTTACAAAATATTGTGTATGGAGAGAAGATACCCACATGTAAACTGACTTGTTAGCATTAGAACGAAAAAAAATGTGAAAGAAAAGACTGGAAACACAAATAAAGTACGAAAAGGTACAATGGGTATATTAACAACTGGATTACAATGACACATCTTTGTTTCGCACACGCTCGTTCGCACAGTTTTCCAACGCCTGCTCTCCGTGCTGACGCACCGCTCAATCCCGTCCTCGCGCACTTCGCACTCCTGTCGTTCCCCGATCGCTCTCTCTCACCGCATGCGATGCGAGCAAGGTCCGAGGTTGCATGCGCGCGTCGAAATCCACGCAGGTGTGCCAAAGCGGTGGACGGGTCGACGCACCACTCTGGGTCCAAGGGGCGGACGGCCGCCGCCCAGGGGAAGGAATTGCACAGTAATAAAAAGACAAACGCTAACAGACTGGAGACTTCTTTCAAACATTTCCGGGCTCTCACAACTGGTTGCATAGAGAAATGTGCTTTTACCGCATTTTCTTGGCCAATAAAATATACGCAAGAAACTAAACTGAGAAAGAAACAAGCGCCTAATGAATCGGGCCAACAAACGACTAATCTAGCAGATAGAATCATGCTGACGGTGCGGATATATGAGAAAAAATGTAAGCATCGTATGCAACTAACTTATAAAGAGGTGGCAAGTCGTGGTACTGAGATGCTTAGCTCAATAATTTTCAACAAACTTGCTTCAAATCCTCATTTCAGGGTGATTGAAATATTCCACTCGATTGAGCACAATTGTATGAAAGCATTTTCGTTGGTATGCTAAACGTGAGCAAACTATTCGTAGTAGAACACAGCATTCACAAAATACAGCTTGAACAGGTTTGGGTGTTGTAAACAAAACAGCTAGGCGCCTCTCCAGGGCGACGACGCGCTTCGCTGCTGGCACTGAGCCCTACATAGATGAGCAGCAACAGCAGCGCATCATTCATGGCTGGTTCAAGTCCTGTCATCTAGGAAACGCTTGCTAAACGGAGGGTACAAAACCGAGACAATCGAGCTGCTGAAAAAGCGACTACTAAAAAGCTCAAAGGATGACGCGACAATCGCTTAGCCGGCATGAAGGCGGCAGTTGTATTTTGTTTCAAAGAGGGCGCTCCGTTCTTTCGTCCATCCAACGGCCACTCGTTCGCTCGGCTCGACGTTCGGTGGCACCGCGCACGGAAAATGCTTCTTTCTTCAAGAAATATTCCATGTAAGTTTTCAAATTTTTTCATTCAGGTTTTATAAAGCGTTTGTGTATATTGGAGCAAAATATTAGCCTCTTAGATTGAGCATTTTTTAAATTACAAGGGTTGTCTTACATTTCATTGTTGCTGCAGGCTGTGTAAGCCATGTGCTAGGGAGATTTGTCTTCTTTTAGCATATTTCTTACGTTGTTAACTTTTCAAAAGTGGTTCTCAAGTATGCGCGACTTCATTCCGATCATTTTGCAGCTTATTTCAAGTTAAACCGTTGCTGTTTTGCTGAGTACTGATTTCCTAAAGTAAACAACTACGTAGCATCGTAGCCCTAAAAGCCAACTTCGGATATTCACGGCGTTACAGTGGCTGGAACGGCGTATAGCCGTCACTTGGCTCGGCCGCTCGGGTTCCCTCGGGTGACCTCGGGCGGAGTCGGTGGAGTCCGGGCAAAAGCATATATTTTCGTGTCTGGTGCGATAAAACGCTAACCGCATGAGCTGTATCGTTGCTTCAGCTGCAATAGATCAGTTGCAAAACCTACACGTCAGCTTCCCGGTGCGGCAAACATTCCTGCACAATGGTGGCATAGACTTTGGGGTAATAGTTGGGTACAGTGCTAGCACATCGCCTGACGGGAAGGGTAATTCCCGCACCTCTTGCCCATTCGTCACAGTATCATTTGCGTGCCCATTGTCGCCCCGCTATTACCCTCTCCGGTTAATGTCCCATTTCTAAATTTTCTTTCTTCACCCCTAGGGTGACAGTGCTCCCCCCTTTATTCCAGTGTTAAGAATGCCTGAAAACCTTTCTCTGACAATGGCCTGTGCGTGGGGAACTGCATCCCAAGCAGCGTGGACTGTGGTAGATGCATGTACTGCACCTAACTATTATCCCTGAATCAGGTTCTGTCACCACTGTGCATGAATTCCTGCCTCATAGGGAGCCGACTTGTAGGTTTTGCAACTGGTCTGTTATAGCATGTCCAGCAGGGCGGGAGCCTTCAGTGTGAGCTCTGGGTGGGCTCAGACAATTTCAGTTCCAGGCCGGGTTCGGGTTTGTAGCATGAGGCCCGGGTCGGGCTCAGAATTTATGCTCGTGCACACCTCTAGTCGCGTCGGTTGTGTAGCACACGTTTGGCGCCCGTGCATGCTTTTAATTTTGTTCTCCGCACCATGACACTTTGCTCCAGCATCAAGGCTGCATGAAACATCAGTATGCATTTTCCGGTCGTTATGCTAACTGATCGCCCCACCGCCCTGGCACAGCTATGTTATACCATGTGTAACATAGAGTTGCAATTAGTACTTTTTTGAGACAGCTTTGAATTGAAATTATAGATTAACTAAACAGAGAAGAGCCGTGGTATGCTTTTATCATGATTTAGAGGCATCGATTTAATGGAGACTTTCTTTCCTTGCATTTAGGGCTCTTTGCTCTACAACGCCCGCAGTCCAGCTGCTCCTCTTGTATCATCGCACTGCTTTTGCACAAGCAATCATCTGCCATCAAAGGGGTGCTGCGTGAATGTGAGCAGACAACATCATCATCATTTTGGTGCTGCATAACCTGTCAACAACTGTGGGAGCCTTGCCATGAAACATGCTGTGTGTAAGGAAGCATTGCCTCGGTAGGTATGACACATTGCCTTTGTTTTGCTTTATATAAAGGCTTTAAAAATGCTCTGCTGGCTTTTCGCTATATGATTGCATGCTATATGACTTTTTCTAGCTTTTTAGCTCAATACTTACTTGTTCAGAAGTCTTGCCCACAGTATGCAGAAAATAATATCCTTCATGTCCCTGGAAGTGCTTTAATAGCTGGTGCTATATTTCGTTGCTTTATTTCAATAGTATGTGACTATTTCAAGTTGAGACATGATTGAGTGAACCTGTGGCGTAATAGCACAATAACAGACATAGCTTGTTGAACTGACGAAGTAGTTGTCATTTGCGTAACACGGGAGTGCAGGTGCTTTAAGTGGTGGAATATTTAGCATACTTGATTATGCTTGCATTACAAGAATTCGCAGGAAGCCTGTATTGAGTTTGCAGAGAAGAAAGCCATTCAGTATTGCTCAGGTTATTTACCTTCCACTCTCCCTTCATTACTGCTGCCTGCACAGTATGTATTTGTTCATACAGACATGCAGTTACTGACTGCTTGTACATTTCTGGTTGCCTACACTGGCTTCAGCCATGTAGATGTAATATTATTTTAATCTAAACCAGGCTATTTACTTTGCTCAAAGTGACAATTATAATTAATTCTCTCCCCAAGCCATTGAGATTTGCCATTAGCTCCCAACTCGCTTTATTCGCAGCTGCAATGAATTCATTCTGTAACCCTAGAGCAAGACATTTGCAGAAAGGAGATCATCATGCAATACTCGTTCAAATTTTGTAAATTTTAGAGAACATTCTGTTTGTTTTTGCATATGCTTCTTTGTTCGGAAAACAGAGCAGGCTTGCTTACAGTTCAGGAGGGGTGGGCTGCAAGACAAAAGGAAATTATTAGTGCAGCTGCTCATTCAGGCGTGCATTCCTTGTGCATTTATTGCTCTTATATATGTGCACCTTTGCCTGCATGCTTGCCAGGGCTTTCCCCATAATGGGTGGCAGTGATCTTGCCGCCTACCTCTCAGGGGGACTGCCCTTTACCAACTGCTTGCCCACAACCAACTCACCTCCTGGGCTTCAAATTTGTCATACTCAAGGACGATTTTCTGTCTATGATGTTACCAGTGACGTCACTTAAGATACGCAGTGTGCATCATTGGTCCATTAGTTTTATTTCGGGATGTTGTCACCCCTTATATTCCCTACTCATATTTCTTTTTCTACATCCCCTTGCAACTGCCAAACGAAATAAGACGTATAAAACTGCCAAACTCCCGCTGTCTCTGAATGCTATGTCAACAACCAAAAAGCTTTTGCATGTCTTAATAAAAGTAGAAATGATCCCCCGATTATTTTTTTGATTGTCATGTCTAGTCAGACTGTTTAGTGAACTGCCACATGACCAAGCAAATTGCAACTGTAAGTGCACTGAGGAGTCATGCGTTAGAGCAAGCATATGGATCTTGTGTTGCTTAGCTGCTTAACTCCAAATATCCTCCTTTGTCAGACAAGATATTTTTTTAGAAAACTGGATGGGGAGCCAGAAGAAAGCAAATTGGATTCTTAGTAGCATTGTTACTTGTTACACGTGCGTTCCACCCCTGTATACATGAACTCGGCAGTATTGGGTCGAGTACGTCTGTCGAGTGAAAAATAAGTTGTGGGGTTCATGTATACACAGTCGGCTCGAGTAAAATAGGCGGCGGAGCGGGTCGCGTTAACTCGCTTGCAGGGGGTAGGTTAATTCGCTTGACCCGCTTATCTAAAGGCATGTAGACGCTGTCCAGTCAGGGAGTCTAGTTATGGGGAACTCTGGGATATGAAAAAGCCTCTGGAGCGGCGACGGGCGTCACTCGAAATGAATGCTTTCTAGCGCTCATCAACGATAAAAAATAATCGAAGCTCTCGATAGTAAAAGGCAATGGGATCAAATACGAGTAAGAACTTTCACAATAACTTCGAATCTCGATGCAACGCTCTGCTACGATACTTACTCACTAGAAAGCGAGTTCATGTAGACATCAGCCGGGTCGAGAATGATGACCTTGCTTACTCAACGCTGATTCAACCCGGTGCTGTCGAGTCCATGTAAACAGGGCTATTGTACTTGTAATTTTAGGTGAACTCCCATTTCGTGTATTGCACATTAAATTTGAGTGAAATTGGTGCTTTCTTGCGTATGTGCTGTTTTGTTCTGCAAACAATACTATTTCTCCAGACACAATCTTATTTTTAATTTGAGTACAAAATATTGTCCATTTTTGAAAAAAAAACAATTTGTGAGTCTGTTAAGAAATTTTGATTTTGAAATATATTCACAAAATAGCAACATTTTTAGATACTGAAATATAAAATGTGTGCGAAACAACTTTTCAGCTCAGGATTAAACTGGTTTTTCAAGAAACTTATTGTGATAGGGTGAAAGTGAAAAATCACTGCCATGCTAGATGTATCGTTTTTTTATGATCCCATAGTCACATCAAGCATTGTATTTTATGGTGTGCTTAAGCAATGAAAATAATATTTGGCCTCAGATATTCAGGCAGATTACTATTCTCTATACCAACAACTACTATGAATTGGTTTTAAGAAATCAGATGCCCGAGCACCACATCTGTTACCTGGACATAAAATCACCCATGTATGCCTAACTGAATATAGTCTTGCACGTGGAAGGTTGCCGATGGTATGGCCATATGATTAGCTGTGATGAGGGAAAATGCATACCTGGTAGGCTGCTAGCTGATAAGGAAGTACAATATCATTGTACTCAGATCTAGCATAACATTTTCCTGCCTATGCAAAGTAAATTTCTAGTACTTGCTCATGCTCATTGCAGGCTGACTGCAATAACTTTAGCTGAACAAGCATGCACTGTATGATTACTAGAACTTCTTGTTTGGCTTGTTCGTGTTTATTTATTATAAACTGAAGGCGCCAAAACAATGCACGCACACAAGAAAAGAACGGGACAGAGTTCCACTCACAACTGATTTATTGTGCAGAACAGAGGACATATATATCTCACTGCAGGCACATGCCCAAGGAACACATTCAGCTACATCACATTCAGCATCATGTAGTTTAACATAAGCTATGTTCAAGAAATGCTTTCTCAGAGAAAGAGGCTGTGGTATGAGGCATGGGCTTCTTGAACATATCTTATCCCTAACTACATGATGCTGAATGAGTTCTTTGCGCATATGCCGGCAGTGAGATATATATGTACTTTATTCTGCACAATAAATCAGTTGTGAATGGCGCTCTGTCCCGTTCTTCTTTTCTTGTTTGTGTGCATGTTGTTCTGGTATCTTTAATTTATAATGAGCACTGTATGAAAACTATTCCTTGGTACATTACAATTAAGGCAATTGTTTATAGTAGAATGCAGCAAGCAATAAAGCTGTGAAAACTAAAATGCTGGAACTTAAAATGGTACGGTTATCTTGAGAATATTATATGCGTACACAGCCTTGAGAATATCTGCGATCTACACATCTCCCTCAGTTAGCTGATTGAAGATAGGTTGATTGATTCTGTCAGGGCAATTATTTCTTTATTCTGGCCGCAGTAATGTATGCGTGCCTGTAACTGGTGTACTGCAGAAAAATATTCTTTAATGTGTTCTTTAATATCATCCAGTCTTGCATGCTTAGTAATCCATATTGTCTATTGCAGGAATCTTTAAGAATTTTTTTTTAAATTGAAAGTTCTGGAGCCCGAACTGTCAGATTTTCAGGAACTGTAATTCTATATGAACACTAAGCATCTACCTGAAGTTATCGGTTTGCCGGAAGCAGGTTTTTACTTTCAAATATCTTTCTTTTGTATCTGGAATGGATATTATTTTGCATATAGGTTTATCATCCCTACATCATAACATGCTGCATGCCTTTGGAGGCCCAGAAACCTGTCGCAAAGTGCTCTAAAAGAAGAATGTGTGGCAATAGGCCTTCAATATATACAGTAGAACCCCTTTATAGTAAAGCCACTGAGGCCAGCGAAAATATTTTCTATATCATGGTCTTTACTGTATCAGTGGTCTGTGATGACATGGTCCTGAAAGTGCTGTCTAGTAGTTAAATAGGCACTTACTGAACACGTCTTCTTGCTTAATTAAAAAAAAACCTAAATACCTTCCATCTCGCTTTTATCATCTCTTTGTGTTTTTTTTTCATTATAAAATTTCTCTACATCTTGTGGAAGTACCTTTGAAGCCTGAAGACGTGATTACAAATGCAACCAAGTTCGATTTCATGTAAAAACTAAAGCCTTGCATGAACATGGTGTCCCTTTTTTGCTCTTTCTGTCTTTTAAAAGGCAATAAGTGATAAATTCGCATGGCACTCAAGTGTTGTAAGACCTTACTCGCTGCACCTCCGCTTTCTGCCACCACTGCCTCATGACTTGTACTGCACATTGCAGTGTATGTTGACCCATTTCTTTCCCTTCCCTATTTCTTGCTGCACGTTTACTCCTTTACTTTCTGAATGGAACACGCTGCCTCCTTGCTATGTTTGTAGACAGCTTTACTTTTTTCTTCGCGCTGCGCGCTTTCCCTCACGGCTCCAAGGCTTCTGTAAAGTAGGCTTCTTCTGACAGCTCCTACGGCTAGTAGTAAAGCCACCTAAACGAACACTCGGGGTTATTGTTCTGTTTTCAAATACAAGAAGTCTTGGCCTCGCGACTCTAGGTAGTGCGCGGGATTCGTCGCCATGGCCAGAAGCACTTTAACCGATTTTTACCAAAAACATCTTTACTATAAAGGGGGAAAATGTACAGTTGCCTATGGAAGATGAACTGGGACTTCAGTTTCACTTTACTATATCAGAGGTTTTACTATAGCGGGGTTCTGTATTTTGTACTCAATCGTATAGAGCACCCAGACTTCAAATATGTGTTTGGATAAGTGTTGAGAAGGTGAATTTAGATCTTATGGTGATATATGCTTGTCTTCTGTGCAGATGTCATTTGTAAGACCCACGGACCAATCTCCTCAACAAACTGTTCCTGAATGGTTGTTTCCTGCGGGGTGCCCAGCTTACTACCTGGGCCATGTGCTTCCCCCGCCCCCTCAACCTCATCACTTGATCCATTGACCCTTCACTGCCAACTATCATGCTCAACACAGTCCACTGCCATTTTCCATCCATGGTGGACACTGCCCTGGAATGCACCCATGCTCAGCCTCCTATTCCTGCAACACCTCTCGCACTACAAGGCTATAGTGCATCAACCCTGCTCAACATGTCCAGCCCCTTCCATCATGACCAATGCACATTGCACCCAGTCACCTCTACCTGCACTACCTGGTCATGTGCTGCTTAGTGCCCTGTTTCCAATTACACCTACTAGCCTCTCCCATATTAACCCTGTATCCAATGCCTCCTGCACTGCATTTTGGCCCTCTGATGTCCTTGTGGCATTTACATGTATATGAGCTCTCAATAAAATGTTTTCGGAAAATATTTTGCTTGCCTCATTTAATTGCATGGTTTTTACGGCTCCTTAGGGAGATGACATGCAAGGTGGTATTGGGAAATGACTGCATAAGAAAACCACAATTGTCAGAGTGACAGTTAAGCAAATGGCAGCAGTAAGGGCAAGGGTGAAATAACTGCATGGCTAAAGGTGGCTTAACAGTGGCAGGCCACGTGTGCCGATGAATACTTGTTGCATGCCAATAAATACCAATATATGATACTAGCGGCACGGCCGGTTTGTTGCCAATGTCAGTTGTGCCAATGAATACTAGTGGCATGCCAATACGTGACAGTAGGGGCACGGCCAGCTGATAGCCTATGTTGGCAGTGCCAAGACAGGTGCAATGTTGGCATATAAGCCGGACCAATATATAAAAATGTAGTAATTTCTCAAAAAGCCAGTGTTACGCCAATGTTGGTACCAATTTTTGTCGACGTTGGGCCGGGATTGGTGCGATGTTGGTGTGCTGCCTGGGATGAGGTCTTTTTAGCGGCACGCTAATAGTTAACATGTTCCGCGCAATACGGAATTTTTCCAATAGCGACTTTCAAGAGACGGCTAGCAACTGTTCACCGTCTCTATTATTCTGAAGTCTAGTGAGGCATTGTTAAAATAAGCACTAGCCAATAATGGAACAGCTCGAAGAAGAGTGACAGATATTATGGATTACAGCGAAGTAGACATCCCCAACTAACTGCCACCACCTTAAAAATGTTTATTCGCCAAGAATCGCACAGACCCGGTCGCCGATGGCATGACTCCAATTTCAGTTCGGTGTTATGCCTAGACATTATGCCGATAATTTTGTCATTCACCACTCGCCCAAGTGGCGCGTTGCGATAGATTCACAGGGCACCTGCGGCAGCTACAAGAACGAGTTTTCGTTTCAAAGAACGCATTGCTCTGAATCACCCTCCCTCGCATTTTCTGCTAAATTCTGTTTTGGTACTTATCCGTGCACTTCACCTAGTCAGCAAATAGAAAATGTTTGACTATGTGCTCCATTACAACGGGCACAACATCAAAGCCATGCCCCTATTTTTCCTTCAGTGCGCGAAACAGCTGCGGTGACGGGCAACGAGTCACATGTGACCAAGTGAATATTATGTCTTTTTCTTCCATTCGTAAAAGCTTTATTCAGCAATCTATGCTACAGTGATGTCAATTGTGTTTGAACGTACTGTGCCACTCTGTGTTATAGCTTCACGGTCTTCTGCGTCTATTATTGCTGCCAGTTATGAGACATGTTCTGTCAACCTTGTTCTATAGATGCACTTGTATTCATTTTTTTTCTTTTCACCAGTGGTTGTTTTTACCTTGTGCCTACTGCTGACTTGTAGGGGTGGTGAGGCCCGTCAAGCGGTGTATAAATCACTGCTTTTTTCGCACCATCCCCAGTTTGCACGTACGAACTGAAATAAAGATTGATTGATTGATTGATTGATTGATTGATTGATTGATTGATTGATTGATTGATTGATTGATTGATTGATTGATTGATTAATGTTTCTATGGCTGTAATTTCTAATTCCCTAAGAATATTCATTAAAAAAACTGCGAATTTGCGTTGACCTCCTGACGATATGTAGGATAGAACCATCAACCGCACTGTAAGTAGAGACAAACAGCAACTGGCCCCACCTACCGCCAAAGACAAAGATGCTTCTCCAAAGAAGCTGATGTTTTTTCTCGCAATTCTTGCATGCCGGCCTAAAGAAAATAAAAATATTTCTGTTCCCTTTCTTTTCAGATCTCCCTCAGTTCTCAAGAAGCGTTCGTGTTTACTTGTGTCGTTTTTATAATACTCCGAGGCACTCCCTGTACGAATCCTTTCGCCGCCAGCCCGAAATTCTCGGCTTTGACGCGCAGCCAAACACACGGGTAAAAGCAGATTTTTTTTTTTTTAAAGAGACGCGCGTCGTAACTTCATTTTGCGCGGCGGACGCATCTCCCACTAAGACAGGTCGTTTCGAATGCGCTTACGAAACTCTCTCTCTCGAGAGAGAGAGAGAGAGAGAGAAAAAGGGGTGAGAAAGAACGCTGCACGTTCCGATCCCGTATCCGCATTTTTCGTTATTTTCCTTTATTGCTTTGAATTTTTTTTCCTGACTCGTCTCTGAGCTTGAGAGCGCGTATTATTTCTGCAAACGAATGGCGTTGCGATTCCCGTAATCGCATTCTCTCACAGCGGGAGCTCTAAGAAAACGGCGCCGCTCGAAAAAAACAAGAACATGTAAGGATGAAAAAAAAAAAAAAAAACGGGAAAAGAGGAAAACGAGCATAAACACTATGTCCCGTAGGACGGCCTCCAAGGAGAACAACAAAAGGAACAAGGAACTGTCGGACGGGGAGAGATGCATAAAAGGGAGAGATGCGGAAGAACTGGGGAAGAAGTGGAACCCCACATCTTAGCAGTGCAGGCAATACACAGCCGCAGCGCCAAGCCTGGCCCCAGCGCGTGTAACCCCCCTTTCCCACCGCTTCCTCTAATGATCAGCTTAAGCCCAGTACCATTTGTTGATGAGGTCGTTTAAGGCGAGATTGCGCGCTGCCCGACGGAGGGAAGCCACGGGGACGGTGCATGGAGGGTGAATGAAAAACCGTACATGCGTAACAATACACTCCTCGCAGAGTACCTCGTTCTCGCTCTCCGCATTCCTCTCTGTCTCGACTGTTTAAAATCTGGCTTTTATTTTTCCTAGATTTACATTTTTCTCAGTAAATCCTTTCTGAGCATTCGCGAGAGCCGCAAAAGAAAAGGCACCATTTCAGGAGTAAAACGGTACGTCCGCGGCGCCCACTGAAACCTGCTTCTGAGAAGAAAAAAAATAATGGAAAAGGAAGCTCTAGGGAGGATCCCTTTTCCACCTCGTTCTTTTTTCCCTATTCATCCCTTCTTTCCCCAACGGTGTCGTTTCTGCAGACGCTTAAGCGTTGCACAGCGGTGTTTCGTCCGCTGCTCTAAGTTCTGGTTTTGCAGAAAGCAGATATGCAGTAAAAGCTTAAAAAAAAAAAAAAAAAAAAAAACATTTTATGTAGTCCGAAAAGAGCGATGAACAAACACAAGAGGCTCTGATACTTGTCTCCCGACCGTTGTGAGAAAGATAAAAATAAGGCAGCTAGTGAGGATTGATTTGCGAGTTTCATCCGCGAACACCGAGTCCCCTTCCACCCGTCCTTTATATTTTTTCCCTTTTCTCTTATTATACCGTTTTTCCCTCTCCCATCTGCGCGTTCGAATCTGCGTCCTGAGGCCATCGCTCATGCATTTGCACATCGTCGCTAATGCGAACTGGATGACCCTGATATTTTTACGCCCCCGCGCGTTCGTTTCGACCGCGTTCGCAGTGGCCTGAAGGCCTCCTTGCGAAGAAGCGAAATCCCACGGCTGCTGTTAGACCCAGGCTGTCTTGGCCTTCGTCGAATTATAGGGTCGCTACACACGCGCAGCGCAAGATGGACATTAGGGAAGGAGATTTCGATACTCCGCGCAATTACCACTCTAATTCTCTCACTCTTCATCATGTTCCAGCAAGAAGTTTCTTTTTTATTTTACTGCTTTCTCCCTATATTTCTCTCCTGACGCCGGTAATTCCAGCTATCTTTAGGTTTATGAACAGCGGAGTTCGCGTATTCTTGCCAATCCTTTGGGAAGCAACAGGAGGCCACTATACGACGTTCTCCGTTTAAACGAGCCTTGCTGTTGTAAAGTGAGCAAATTTATTTGCATACTCGATAACAGAGCCCTAGAAATATTGGAGCTTATGCATGGCCAGCCATGCCCACTAAGCGTGACCTGTTCCCACTCTTTCTCGTGCACCTACGCCGCTAACGCCAAAAGAAAATGTTACCCAATACGCTATCTTGTTGGCATTACTTTAATACTAATCCGGACATGAGTTATCGGTCCCAGGTCGATGGAGGTTGATAAATTGCTGGAATCGCCTCTGCTGGACGAGGTTCAGAAGCAGCTTCGGCGTTATCTTGGAACACTTCACGTGTCTTGCCGTGCGGCCTGTGTGTTCAAAAAAATGAATGGGGTTTCTTCAACTAGTGACGGAATGTTTCTTCAGTACTAGCAACCAGAGATGTCTGGTAAGCATATCAGGACGTTCCACAGTAATGCAGAACACATCTCAGTGATTCAATCCATACATGCTTCCATTGACGGTACACTCCAAGTGGGCCTTGATTGAATCGAAGCGTGTCAACAGTGTACTCTGGTTGGAATTTGTATTGGAAGCAATAGCCAATTAAGAGTTATTAAATCTAAGCAATAAATTGAATTTATTTTCATGAAGAATGCAAAATTAGATAGCAACGCATGGTCTTTCTTCATCGCATCTTAGCTTAGCGTCAATGCGGGCTAATCAGAATTAATGAGGTGGCTGTTTAATACGGTGTTTAAATATGCATCTTTCATCTATTCTTGTCTCGTGCCGACTGGTGGAGGCGGTGAAGTGCGCTTACAGAGAGCACCGGCTTTTCACTTCAGGAGGTGCCGTCGTCGCAGCAGCTTTCCTGGAAGCGTAACGTGTAGTGCGCGCGACAGCTTGCGACCCTGGAAAACATAGTTGTCTTGCTCTCAGCTTACCGCGGTCACTGAACGGACGGTTCCTCTCGGTTCGTTTCGTTTGTTCGCACGAGCGGTCCTCTCTTTGAGCGCGCAGTGTACAACCTGCTTGCCGGGGTAACGGTTCGGCGCCGCAGTTTGCGGCCAGCGGGCGGTATGAGATCCTGGCTTCACGAATCAGCGCGCTTTTGTGGCGGGCGGCAGCTGCTCCGCTGTTTACACACGATCGTCGAGAGCCGAAAGCAGGCGTCGTAGCGCGCTCAAGCTAAAGCGGATTCGCAACGTGAATGCGAGTCGATTTCGAAGCCACAATGCGGGCGCTTGGATAGAATCCTCGCATCTAAACGGTATACGTCCTGAATAACGCGCCCACACCTGTCCTTTCGCGTCACCAGGTTGAGAAGTGTAGATCTACAGAGGGATAACAGAGGCTACTACGCGTAAAACAAACATGCCCCGGCTTTTCACGACAAATCGGCAATACGCTCTGCCCTCTTCCGTGTGAAAGAAGAGTGCGCAAATGACGACAGTCCACACGCGCCGTTCGGCTATAAAAGAGGGAAATTCCGAAATGTACGCCCAAACACATACGAAAGGAGCGCGCTCGGTCAACCGCGCGACATGTATGTGCGCAGTGCATGGACTGTTTGCGCATGCTTTTCCTTGGAGCCGGCAGGAGACGCGACCGGAGGATATGAGCCTCTCTGCGTCGTCTTCTTTGCTGACCTGATACCGGAGGGAGCGACGCAATTTGTCCACCGATCTCTGTCAACAGCCTACGGCAGCGACTGGGCAGGCATTGCAACACGCACAAACAAGTAGCAACGCAGCTTTCCTCATCACCGGTCGAAACAGGGGCGAAGGCTGTTTGCAGAGTTCCCGCCGAGGCGCTCCCCCTACCTCTTCGTACCAGGCCCCTTTTTCTCTGCTGCACGTCGCAACCTATAACATATCGCCTTCTCTTCGTCGGGAGCTCTAAAGAACACAATCGGCCTTCGATGTCCTCAGTAAGAAGCCCTTTATACTGAGAAAAGGGGACAAGGAAAAACATAGAGAAGGAGAAGACCTATACAACTAATAGAGTGCTGTCAAAGCAGGCTGGTTGTTCTGGGCCAGCTCCTTATCATCTCCTTCGGCTATATATACGTGCGCCCGCTTGGTATATGTCCCCCACATGGCGTCCCCCACGGTCATATCATCTTCCTACCTTCCCACGTGACTACAGCGACATCCGTATGACGCGCGCGCGAGAAAGAGAGAGAGAGAGATTGTCTACGACCTCGGAAACTTGCCTCTTCCAGGCACACATACCTGATCGCGTTATGCGGCGTCCTTGCCTTTATTGGCGTCGCTTGTCCTTCTTGTGTGCCCCAGAGAGCTTGCGGCGCCAAACTCTCGGTGCCTAATAGACGCCGATTACACAAAGGATAAGCTGCCAGCTGATGTTACGTCGGATGCAATGACAGGCGTCCACATATATCAGCCTCGTCGGGGGCAGATTTATGGTTATCTCGACGAAGACAGCGAGGACGTCAACCCCACGGGGAAGATATGCGCTTAAGGGATTACACCCCGTATCTAGCTTTGCTCTTTCCACGTGCGCGAAGTGCTGTGCGCTGTGTCCGTTGTGCAATTGGGCCATGTTAGGAAAGAAGTGTGTGTGCTGGCTGTCGGCTAGAGGAGCTGTGCTACGGCTGGAGTGTTGTAAGAACCACCAGAGGTGTACATACCCGAAATATGAGCATTCACAGCCAATTTGTTGACGGATCTACTGTTGACGACCTAGTTACCTTGTGCCGATATCGTGTCTATTGAAATGTGCTTATTTATGTGTACGTGCGGGTGTTTATTTGAGATGAAAGTAAATTTTGTACTGCTATCTGAGACAGTTACAAGAGGCAATGTTTTTTTTTGTTTTTTTTTCTTGTTTTTTTTTTTTTTATTTTTCCACGGCACGTAACCTCCTGTTGCTCCTAACGCAAAGAGTGATCGCTCTAGAGCGCTATACCCGCCGAGGTGACTCAAAGGTCAAGGAGCTCGGTGGCTAAACCTTTAGACACGGGTTCGAATCCATCATTGAAAGCAATCTCAAGCGGTGGCAGCTTAATGATGGGTCTTTCTGCGCTCACACTGACGCGCTGCTTTCCTAGCACTAAAGTCGTCCTAGGCAGCAGCGCTAAAGTGCGGCCTTTTTCCCTTTGTCACTAGCCCCGATCTCGATGCCTGTGCTCGCTCTTTCTCGAGTTGTAGATGCGACAATTTCCTTTTCCTCCTAAGCCCCCTCCCCCCCCCCCCCCCCTCCCCATCCTGTAAGCATTTTAGGTACTGAGGCAAGAAATATGCTTCTTCCACCACCGATCTCCCGCTCATCCAGGGATCACAAAATTTTACGAGCTTCAACGCAAAGGTCCAACGTCGGCTCCGTATAAAAACTGACACATTGAAAAACGCATGAACTGTTTCATTTCGAGGTGGACAACTAAATCACGCCGAGTCAAAAAGATGTACGGCGTATGGGAGAATTAAGGGATTGCTTAGTGACGGGCTTCGGATTTATTTTGAGCACCTGGTAGCAGCTCAAGCGTGTGCTAATCCTCTCCTGATTCTGCGCGTTTTGGTTAAAGCGGTTCAACGGCGCTATGCCTCTACAGAAGTGGGAGCATTTAAAAGTCGCCGTTTCAATAATCTGTTCAGCGCTTCGTCATATATAAATTTCAGTATGAGCTACTTCTATTATTCCCGGCGTTCAAAACAACTGAATTCGAAATGATTTGCTAACAGAAATGCAAAAGAAGTTACGTTACTAGTCCAAAACTCTCTGATGGCAAGAGTAAACCTTCATCATTGAGGTAGTTGGTAAAACGTGATGAAAAACGTAGTAGAGCGGACAATGACACAGAAAAAAAATACACAAACAAAGGCGACGCTTCATGAATAATGTCCTCGTCTTCGCGTGTGTTTCTTCTTTGTCGTCTTCTCAGGTGCGTTGTACATCTCAAGTTTTGTTTTTAATTTGTGACAACTACTGCTAACCTTTGAACGACGCTCATCGAGTCATTGGGGCTGTTCGACATGCAAGTAACCAACCAACTCTGCACAATTAGGGGTGACCGCACGAAAAAATTCCAAATTGAAGCCCTGTCGCTTGAGCCGCCGCCGCCATCGAAACGGTGGTAGAAATCGCTAGCGCTTTCGCTGCCATATTAAGCAAGCTTTATTTGGAGCGTACGAGTCGCTGTGAGCCATTTTATAAGCGGTTCCGTGAACTTTCTTGCGCGTACAGAAGAAGCAAAGACAAAATGAAAGTTGATGCTCCCTATCATGCTATACAGCTTCCTAATTAAGAGCCCTTCCATGTCTCTCGAGCTTTAAAGTAAATAATAAGTTTAATTACCCGGCTGCACCCTGGAGGATAATGTGCGCCTCTCTGGGGTAACGGTTGCCATCAGCAAGTATTTTTTTTTTCTAGACTTTCATAGCCTATAGGAGTTATCTGTAATTTGCAGAAACTTTGTGCGTGTTCGCGTACGCTGCACTGATCAAAATTGATGAAGCAAGAGGGGAGGTGTCTTTGTTAATTATTCAGACGGCAAATTAAGTGAGGGTAATTAGAAACGAATTCACGAGAACAACGTTCTGCTGAGTGATAAGTTCCCCAACTTTTAATCAGTCCAGCGAATCACGAACATGCGCGCGCACACACACACGTGTCATACAGCCGCCGGAAAGAACGTTGGAGAACTAAATAAAAACAAAATTAAGCGTCAGACTGATTTAGTCGGCGCACCAGCTGAGCATCGTCATGTATACAAGACACACACCGGCATCGACGTAGAAGAGAAAGTGCTATAAATGGCTAAGGGAAGCGAGTATACAAGCGAAGCGCGATAGTCCAGTAGTATTGAACCACGCGGATGCATTGTACATTTGCTAGCAAAAGTTTTCAGGACGCGCGAGCATGCAAACAAATTACAGAAACGCCGCCTCGCAACGCAATCACTTGGAAATGATGTCAGAGCACGAAGAACGCACCTCCAATCGTACTTAGAATGACCAGACCCAAACAAAGAATGTTCCCCCACCCTTAACCGCTCCCCCACCCCTACATCCATGAAGCAACTTAGTTCTGCCGCAAGGTAAACGCCTACCGTAAGCAGAAATAAAGACGTAATAAAAAAAAAATGTTCCGCACATAATCGTACCACTTTGTTCTGTACAGCGCATGTGAAAATGTAAAAATAGCACTGAGTAACGCCGCTCTGTGCGGCTTTTGTTGTGGCCTCGGATGTCCTAACTTAGGTTGGTTAAGGGCAAGAGTTCCTTTTCTGACGACAGCAATATTCGTAATGATGGCAATGCATGAAGAGGCAAGCAGTATATGGCTGAGAGCACGTCAATGATAATATTATTAATAATGTAATAGGGCGTTTATTGACGCTCAGATGGAGAGCTGTGAGGAGAGGACCTTGCAACGGCGAGCCCAGCGTACTTCTTCTTTGTCTTCGTCGCACAACGCACTGGTGCATGTCGATGGCTGAAGTGCTGACTGTCACAGTACATTTTCCCCCGGGTAAAAAAAAGGAGCCATCCTGGCGACTTATGGCGCGGAAAGCACAGCGGGGTCATAGAATGGCTTCAATCGGTTCACGTGAACTGTTTCACGACCACGGCGACGCAAGTCCGCAGAGGGCGTGACGGGCTCAACTACGTAGTTGACTGCAGATGTTTGCTGGAGGACCCTATATGGCCCGTGGTAGCGAGCAAGAAGTTTCTTTGAAAGGCCAGGGATTGTGGAGGGCACCCAGAGCCACACCAGAGAGTTCGGGAGATATGACGAAGCTTCGCCGGTATCACGGAGGTATTTTTGTTGCCACTGATTTTCTGTTGTGAGAGAGCGGGCGAGCTGACGGCATTCTTCTGCGTATGTGACGGCATCGGACAGGGGGGAAGATTCGGAAACGTCAGGGCGGTAGGGAAAAAGTGTGTCCATGGTGCAGGGTGGCTCGCGCCCGTAAAGGAGAAAGAATGGAGATAATCCAGTAGTGGCCTGTGTCGCGGTGTTATATGCGTAAGTAACAAACGGTAGAACTTGGTCCCAATTGGAATGGTCGGTGTTCACGTACATAGCCAGCATGTCACCGAGAGTGCGGTTGAAACGTTCTGTGAGTCCATTCGTCTGAGGGTGGTACGAGGTAGCGGTGCGGTGTATGATGCGGCATTCTTTCAGGAGAGCCTCAAGAGCGTCTGATAAGAAAACGCGTCCGCGGTCACTGAGCAGTTCGCGAGGGGCACCATGGCGAAGAACCAGGTGTTTCAGAATAAAGGCAGCCACGTCGCGTGCGGAAGCAGAGGGCAGTGATGATGTCTCAGTGAAGCGCTCTGCCGTCGAATTCGCAAAGTGACCACTCCGATTTCCGACTTTTCGCTCCGCACCGCCTCATCACAGCACATTCACCCCTCCGCATCTTGCACAGCCCGTGTGCTCATTCAAGACGTCTTGTACCCCATCAAGTTTATTGTTCTGCCGAACTGCTCGCATGATATCATCCTCGGATACGATTTTCTATCGACTCATCAAGCCGTTATTGACTGTGCTCGTGCGCAAATTGCCTTTGCCCCACTCTGTGATGCCCCCTTCTGTGATACCCCTCCCCGCACTGCAAAACTTCTCGTCGCCCATGACACCGACATTCCTCCGTTCTCTGCTGCCCTCGTACCACTGTCTTGTGAGTGGGTAACTCCTTTGACTGCGATTTTTACACCTTCCGAAGCCGCCTCCCGTCATCCCTGCCTCCTTTTTCCGTTCGCAGTTCTCGAAATTCAAGACGGCAAGAGTGCACTTTACGCCTCGAACCCATTTTCTTGCCCAGCAGTCCTGCTCCGTTGCGAATGCATTGGACGTCTTGAAGAGCTTGATCCCGGTCATATCACCACTCTTGCTGACTCAACCCCCTCCTTCGACGTTAGTCTGTGCTCTTACGATGTTGCGACAGCTTCGACGCCCTCCGACGTTTTCCAACATGCTATTGATGCTGATCTTCCACTTGCGCAACGTGATCAACTTGTCGCCCTCTTGCAGAACTTCGCTTCTTCATTCGACCTTCCTCAAACTGACTTGGGCCGCACGTCTGTCGTAGAGCACACCATCGACACCGGCAAAACCGCACCTTTGCGCCAGCGCCCCTATCGTGTGTCGGCTTCGGAGCGCCAAGTAATTGCTGATCATGTGGACGACATGCTCCGTCGTGGTGTCATTCGGTGCTGACTATCACAGTACAATAATAATGATGATAATAATCATAATTGGTTCACGGGAAGGGAAATGCGCGGTATCTGTCACACTTGCTCTGTGGACACCTGAACCGCGCCGGGAAGGGATGAAGGTGGGAGTGAAAGTGGAAAGAGAGAAAGGGGAGCCGTAGTGGAGGGCGTAGTACTATTTGGAGCCCTGGGGATCTTTAACGTGCGCTGACATCGCACAGCACACGGACGCCACTTCGTTTCATCTCCATCGAAACGCAGCCGCCGTGGTCGGGTTCGAACCCGGGAACTCCGGCACAGTAGTCGGGCGTCTTACCACTGCACCACCCCGGCGGGACACGTTAATGATCCCCAGGTGGTCGAAATTACTCGCAGCCCTCCACTAGTGCCCCTCTTTCTCTCTTTCCGCTTTCACTCCCCCCCCCCCTTCTCTTACAGCGTAGGTAAGGTGTCAACAGAACAAGTTTGACTGATACTGCGTCTTTCCTTTCCTGTGAAATAATTATTGATCCCCAGGTGGCCGAAGTTACTCGCAGCCCTCCACTACTGCCCCTATTCCTCTATTTCCGCTTTCACTCCCACCTCCCCCCTTCCCTTAGAGCGCAGATAAGGTGTCAACAGAACACGTTTGACTGATACTGCGTCTTTTCTTTCCTGTGAAAAAATTATTATTATTATTAGCATAAGTAGTAGTATTATGACCCAGAAGCGAACTGTTACTGATTGCTCTAAAATTTCGGAAAATTGTACGTGTATTGTCACACTTTCTGACGCCCAAGACTGTGAGGTCTAATCTTGTTTATTTTTTTCTCGCGAAGGAAATGAATCAAGTAATGCCTTTTAAGCTGAGCTGTACAAGAATGCGCGGGCGACTTGAAGTATTCGGCCGGATGCCAACGAACAACTGTGCTCTTATTAAGAGAAAAGCCGAGACGAGCTACTTTCCACGCGGGGTAGGCAACTTCACAATCTATATAAGCGAGGCGAGACGCGCGATCGGCTCGTGGTCCATTGCAGCAAGAATTTTCTTTTCAGTTTTTACATCCCGTGCTTCTCAGGCTTTTCAATTTCCGCTCCCTGCCCGGACCCGCTGTTTCGTGCGCAAGAGAGCCACGACTAGCCAAGATGTAGCAGCTCTATGGAGAGAAACGAAGGAGCTCTCTCCGAATCTTTTGATCCGTCGCCGCATGTTCGTAAATGGCGGGCTTCTTGTTCGATTTTACTTGGGTAGCTGAAGGAGGGAGTCGCGCCACGTATATATATACACCCACTGTCACTTACAGTTTGCCTCACTCTTAAAGAAGTGGGCAAGAGAGAGAGACTGCGCGACTGAAAGGCGACACGACAGGGCACTCAGGCTAGATACAGAATCACCTGGTATGATGGGTTTAACGAATGAGATAGAGGGCGAAAAAAAAAAAGCAATTTGCCGAAATTCTTTTTTTTATTTTTGAATGAAAAAATAAGGAATAAAAGTACAATAAAGGATCTCAAAATTCCCCCGTAGGGAACCTGTCACTTGATGTGTCGCTAAAGCTTGCTTTTCTTTCGTTACAGAATGAAGTACTTGAAGAGTTTTCTTTTTTTTTTTTTTTTAGTTTTCGTTTCATTACGAAAGAAAACTTTTTGCTCAATATTTTGGTGGAAAAATACCGGCTGCTGCAAAGAACATTCCTTTTTCTGCCGTCAACGTAACAGCGCGGTATATTAAAACATAACAGCGAGGGGCGGAGGGAGGGGGGGTAAGGAAAGGTTTTCGATGACACCCATTTGAGGCTTTCCTCCCCATTTCAAAAGGCCTTTCTTATATACGAAACTTTTTTTTATAAAATGATCAGCGCCATGCTGTCAACGTGCTCATCTGTCGATTCACGCAAGCAAAATAACGAAGACAATTGATGCAGCATCAGGCATTCTTTCAGTGTTCATCATGCTTCTGTCGGTCTTCAACGGTGCGGAGTAAGCTAAGCAACAATGGAATGCAGAAATTGGTTGGTTGGTTGGTTGGTTGGTTTGTGGGGTTTAACGTCCCAAAGCGACTCAGGCTATGCAAGACGCCGTAGTGGAGGACACCGGAAATTTCGACCACCTGAGGTTCTTTAACGTGCACTGACATCGCACAGCACACGGGCGCCTTGCTTTTCGCCTCCATCGAAAAGCGGCCGCCGAGGCAGGGATTCGATCCCGCGTCCTTGAGAAGGAATGTAGAAATTACAGCTGGCTAGATGCACTAAAGAGCAAATGGCAAGAGGTCTGTTTCTTGTGCGGTGCGGCGAGGAAGAACGAAGACTATACGGTTCCGCCTTAGTTCCGAACTCTAGTCCTTGGGTATGTGTCATTTCGACTGAGGGCATCATCATCATGAGTTGAAGTTGTTTAGAAAACCTCGGGTCAAAATGCTTGATACCGCCTTGACACTTAAGAATGCAAAGAGCCGCACAGGTACTGTGCAAGCGTGCCTCCAAGCGTGCCAGGAAAAGCACTCCACTCCGTTTCCCTCTTCGGCCACATACAGTCGGCCTCCTGCTCTTGCGTGGAATGCCGAAAGTACAGAGACCTGTTGTGGCGTCCAGTCACGTTAAAAAGGTGGTGATAAAGTAACCAGGCGCGCACTCAATTACGGTTCACCGAACACAGAGACAAAGGCTACAGAGGAACCGCCGGCCCGTTCTCGATCGACGCTATCTCACCCGGGCGCGGGCTGCACCACCCTTATTCGAATGGCATCCCAGAGCAAGACATTTATTCTGGGACAAAGAGTGACAGGTCGCTATCAGGCTGGCATAAATGTCTGCCTCCTGGGCGTGCGGTAGACCAGGCAACATTCCAGCCGACCTGCCCGCTTTCCTGTCATTAACTATGCGCAGTTCCCGCTTGCGGACAACTGGAGATAAGGCGATAATGAAGGCGAGGTGAAAAATGATTTTAGAAGGACGATCTCGCCACGTGTTGCACGGAAAAGGATTGACTGTAAGTTGCCATCTCCAACATACGCAGTGAACGGCGAATGGAGGCTCCTTTTATGTGATGTTCTTACTGAGCGCATATATGTAAGTTTGATCTACGAATTAATATGCGGTCGACAGACGGTTGCTCCAAACTGATAGAATTAAATAAATAAATCAAAGCAATATGCTGCATTCAAAACCATAAGTATTTCGTGATCCGGCTGGGGCGAGTTCAATAAGCGCTTTCTTCGCCTCCGACAATGCATTGGCGCTTCCTTATTGGCCAACAAAGGAATATGTACCTCTATGTCCAATCATCTGCAGTCTCTCCTCCTGAGTGACAGCACTATAAGAAATTACGATCCATGCATAAAAATATTGTTGTTTGTATAGTCGAACCATCTCACTTCAAGGAGTTTCAATTCATCACGAACATCGATATTAGCCTACGCCGAAAAAAAAATGACATTCACAGGAGCATGAAGCTAAACTGCAACCCGACAATGCGATAACACTGAGGCTGTTGATGTTTTTACATTGAGTTTTGTGTCGCTCTGTCGCGGTTGTCTTTTGGGACCCTTGCATGTCCATCTGCACACAACCAGATCTCTGCTCGAGTCGTTTATAGGTGATAGTTAAATGCTCCCCCAAAGTTGTTTAGAGATTGTGACACAAATATAGTGAAGATACACCGAAGCGCGTAGTCGCCACTTCGGGTCTGGTGACGCCCCATTTCTTCCCCAGTGATGTTTCCGACGTTACCTTGTTAAAATCGTCCAAAAACCAAGCAGCGGCCACAGTCCTAAACAGATGGGGGAAAAGGGTCGTCATAACACACTCGGCGAAGAAAGCAGCATCACTTGTCCGCGCAAACTCTTGGCTCTCTATCACGGACAAGTGATAGAACATTGAAATTCGAGGAATAGTTTGTAACTAGTTGATAACCAGTTTCCACATAAAAGCATGCACTCGCGGCATGGTCTATCGAGTTAGACAACTACTGAGCGGCAGGTCCAAGGCAACAGCTAAACTTCCCATTACAGTCCCGCTTAAAATTCAGATGGCATCTAAGGAGGAGTGCACTTGAGCGAGACGAAACTTGCAACCAACCAACTTTTCGCCATGGTTCGGGGATGTCTTAAAGCAGTAAAAATAGAAGTAATAATTGCTTTTGCGCTCGTTCCATCGGTCATGCCCAGTTCAGAATCGCGCCGCTGATAACGGTGCGCCAGGAACTTTTCCCCGCCCGAAGGAAGAAACACGGCCGCAGCTGGGATACCAAGACGGGGCCACTCTTTTTCCTACGTGCCCGGCGCTCACACAGGGGAATAGCGGAGAAGACAGGCCGACCGCCCATCGGCTCGGCGAACCACGAAAACGGGATAAGTATTGGGAAAACTGGGTTCCCGAGGCCTCAACCCGCTTCCCTCCTTTATACTCTTTCTTTTCTTCATCCTCTTTTTAAGTTTACTCAAGGAAGGGCCGGAAGCCAGCGCTTCGCGTACTTTTCTTCGTAAACAGGACCGATTACCAAAAGAGAACGCGTCCCGATTTCGGCCCCTACAGATACAAAGAAAAAGGTACTTTAAACGGAGGATAAAAAGCAAATAAGCGGAAACTAGAGCGCTTCCGAAAGCCGGCGTTACACACCGACTTTCCCGGCCAGGCCGCTCACGTCAGGCTGGGCGCTATAAATTTCGTCATCACGCTATCTCGGGCGAGCGGAACTTCACACGAGGCACGTATAGGCTGGGGAAGGGCGGAGAGGGGGGAGGGTGTGAGGGGGGGGAGGGAATGCGCCCTTTGGCCTAATCTGTGCCTCCGTTGCAAGGCGTGACCCCCGGTTCGATCACGCACGCTTAAAGGGCGCATCCCCCCCGACATTACTTCGTTTTCTTTTGCTTCACTCCAGTATATCACTCCCCGTCTCCTATTTTTCCCTATTTTCTTCCCTTTTTCAAGCTGCTTCTCTCTAGGGCGCAGAGGACGGTATCTCATTACGCTCCTGTCGGAAAAGAAACTTTTGGCGCGTCGATGCCGCCACGCAGAACGTAATTATAGGTGCTGTGTCGTCATAGTGGCTCACTGTAGTAATCTTTCCCTCTACGAAGCTCCCCTTAAGGAGCCCCTTTTTGAGCCCGCAGGGCGATCCCGGTTGCCGGGGAAAAGGTGGCGCCGGCTGCGATGCCCTGCAGGTGCGGCCGCGTTGCCTGGCGGCGGCGAACGCACGCCATGCCTTTGATCGGGACGAAACAGTAGCGTGTTCCTGAAAGAGCAATCCCGAATCCCTATCGAGCCAACCGTCTCGTTGGCCAATCGGTGGTTCTTGCTTTTCAGCGATGCAGCATGCCAAGGATTCTTTTGCAATACGGGGATCATCGCGGCTTCCCCGCTTCAAGGGCGAGGAAGGCGTTGCTGCGCAACCTAGGACTGCTTCGGTCAGGACAAAATAAAGAAGCAATAAAGCGACGACCGCTGATGAACGTCGTGGACAAAAAAGGTGCGAGGCAAAAAAAAAAAAAAAAAGGGTTTGACTTTCGGACGTAAAAAAGGGGTTGTCAGCTATGACTTAGTAAGCAGTTACGGACTAGTTCAAACCACATAGGATTGTTTAATGCTCGCAGCTGTCAAACAGCGAATACACGTCTTTTGCACTTCGCCCCAATCTAATTACGACCGCCGAGGCTAGCATCGAGCCTACGCACTTAGGACCAGCGGGCCAGCTCCGAAACCAATATGATACTGCCGATGGCAACGTTATGGATAAGCCATTGCAAAAGACGTTCGCCATTTACGTTATCACACAAAGGTGAGTTAATAATCAGGTCAACTTGTAGGCCACTGCATTCCTTTAGTCTGAAAACTAGTTGCTGAGAAATCTCAGGATTCTTCGGCCCAGCATTGTAAAGTGCACCCTTGTGCACTTGTTTTGCATTCGTTGCAGTCGAAGACAGTTTTCGCGCGTCCCGCTTATCTGCATGCTACTACACCATCGATGGGGCGTCGTATTTAACATGCCGTGGAATCTTGTACGCTTGTCGAACGCAATGTACGCAGTATAGACTATTCCAATAAATGCCTCGTAAACGTTGACGCGTTGCTACAGGTGCAGCTTTTGATGTCACTTTCACTGAAGCTAGCGCTGTGGAAAGTTCAGCAAACCTCGGTTGCAAATTCCAAGGCATTTCGACACCTCCACCACCCGATCTCAAGGATTACATAGTATCAACGCCCTCTTCTTCGCAAGTGTACACTTTTTTTTTTTATCTTAGGGCATTACTCTGTTCTGGTTACTCGGTTAGTTCCAGAGCGAGATCTCTTGGACGTTTCTCAAACGTCACACAGATCCAAAATCGCACTCGGGATCGCGAGAAAATTTACTTCAACAACAAGTGAAGGTGGACACTTCCTGCTGCTCATACCAACGAAGTAAAGATAGTGCTTTTAAGCGACACAGGCCTGTGTCATGCGTCCTGCCTTCTCTGCTCGTTTCACTTTCTGCTTACAGCTGTGGCTCAACCGCCACTTACAACCATGCAAAGAATTTTATCAATGCCGTACACGCAACGTGACCAGTTTGAACGAATGCATGTATGCTTACTTCATTTTTGCCTTACAAATACCGTGGGTAATGAACAAAAATATTTCGAAATGACCTCTTTCTTCGCTACCTGTGTGCGAGTTTGAGCCTTATGACTCTAAAGCGTCACTACGGCAGAGCCGTTCGCACCAACGTAACGCAATGTGAACACGTTGACCTGTGGCGACATTGCTTGGATATGCAGTTTCCCCCCTCAACCATGTAGGAGCCACTCACCACCGGCCCAGTCTGGAGAAAGAGGCACAAGCCCTGGCGCAGGCAGAACGGGTCCTCGTTGAGCCAGAGCCCACTTCGGCGTCCTCCCGGCGACAGCTCCCTCCTCCCCCGGCTGATGTCGTCACTGCAACCGGTGTGGCTGTGGCCGTGTTGGCCGCCACTCCTCCCCCTCTAGCGTCGAGGGAGGAAGGCAGGCCGTTCATGTCGTAGGCCGAGAGGACGCAGAAGCGACCCTCGTCCATGCAGTGAGGGCAGCCGGACAGTGCCGCCACGACTACGTGTGCTCAGAGATAGGTGGCGCACTCGACGCGGTCTCGTCCGCGCCGCCAGTCACGGAGTCCCGTCGCTGCAATGGCGAAGGGAATGGCTCCAAGTTGAGTCTTTGAAGGATAGGCTTCAACACGTCACGTCCTGCAAGCAGGGAAGAGGTTGGAAGCGAGAGAGCCCATTAACAATCGCCCTTAAACCCAAGAGAGAGGGATATGAAGCCTAAAAAATTACGAGGGACTTTAACGACTTAAGTAGGGAAAGGCGAAAGCCTGTGTGCCGCATTCTGCTACGCGACTGCCACTAATTAGTAACTAATCAATTATTTTGTCACTAATTATACTTTATTAAGTGGTAATAATTCAATTGCCTGATTATTCATCAACAATTAATTATTCAATTAATTCTCTAATTGCTTTCGATTAGCAATTGATCATTATTTGACATGGTCATTAAGGCACACATTCGCGCATACTGTGGTGGAGTTCTGTGATTGTTCGAGACCTCTATGACGTCATCCCGACTCGGCCAATCAGAGCCGCTGCAAAAGCGGGACACATTTTGTCCACGACAGCATGAGCCATTAAAGGTTTTTGCCTTAATAATTCTGGAAATTGATGTTCCCACCACATTTTATCTGTTTCACCCATTAGGGAAACAGATAAACGCAGCTAAGCAGAGGTATCAAATTTTTCTTCCGTCTTCTTTATGGTCAACGAAGCTCAAGACATTAGCGACATGAAACACTCCGTCTAAACTATTTATGCCCGTTAAGTAATCTAAGATTTAGTTTCTGCAGCCTCAAGTTTTCTTCGAGTTTTAAGCAGCCGATCAATACTTAAGACGTCACAAGCACTATCTACATATCGTAAGTAGTAGGAAAAATGCGCTATAATGATCATTTCTAAGTCGTCCACATGAATCTGAAAGACAGCTTAAAGACATCTACTGTATTCCCGGTTTTGCTCGCCTCGCATGAACAACATATCTTCGCGGGGCCTCAACCTTATTTGCGACGTCACAGCTAAACGGTGTCATGCTCAAACCAAGACCATACTAACAGGGGAAAATAAAATCTCTAATAAATTGTTTACCGTAAGTAGCCAAATATCACGTGTTCGTCTATTTTTACAAACATCTTTTGCATTGCTCACAAGAAAGGAAGGAACACATAATAACCAAAAATGTCCTGCCTCTATCCGAAGGGACAATTTGAGGCATGTGCTTGTGGACTCCGTCTTATTTCATGTAACGCGCCGTTATTATTAGTTAGAGCATGCTAATTTTCGCAGTCTAATTCCGCGACACCACAAAACACATGTTACATAAATGAATGCTTTAATACAAAACCAATCAAAATCAATTTTCGGGGCATCGTTAAAAACGTGGCTCCGTCCTTGCGAAAATTGGAATATGTAATGCCACCGTTGGGATGGAAGCTACGTATGTTCTTCAGCATAAAAAAAAAATAGCCCTAATTAAAACTGGAAGGCGATTCCCCCTTTTTTTTTCGTAGAATCCTCTCTCTGAGATTAAGCTGATTATGTTTTCTGCATCCATGAGCAAAACGCACGACGGCTATTATAAGTACTTACAGAGCGTACCATATACCATACTTACTTTCACCAACTCTAGCTAACCACTACAATTTTTCTTCGCGTCCGGTCTCAACTCTCAAGGCTGCTATGCTGGTTCTGTTCCAAGCTTAGATTTAAATAAAGTTGAAGGTAGTAAGTTTTCCGTAGTTACACGAAGGAGTGCGCCACTAACGTTTATGTTATCCAAGAACTAACTCGTCAGTTCTGGGCTGCTTTAAATCGCCGAGGAGGCGATGCCCAGAATTAGACAGGGCAGACCTAACTATACTACACCGCAATCCTCAACAAATCCCCTCGAAGACTGCAAACTTTACGGGAAAAACAAAAAAAAAAAAAACATTTTTGCGCGGGTCGTTCTAGCCCTGAAAATAGCGGGCGGCGTACAAACGCTCTCGTTGGAGGCAGCTGCATAGATTCTCACGAAACTAGGTGTATTATAAAAAGCCGGGCGTGGAATGACAATGACACTGGGAACGTGCAGTCTAACTTTTAATTATGGTCCCATGTCATGAAAACGTTAGTTATGTGCACTTGCTTCTTTCATTTTTAGTAGCGCACTGGCAATTTGCGCGGAGCTGCGTAAAGCTCGTTCCCTTTTACCAGTTCTGTCGCCTCTATACCGTATTAAAAAAGCTGCCCAGGAGCGACAACAGTACGCTCTCAACGGTTATACAAATTCGAAAGCTCAAAAGGGCAGCCTTGATATTTCCGCCGGGCACAACCGTTGCATACCTTTACACTATGAAGGTGCGTGGACATCAGCCGATGTAAGCGCGGAATTAAAAGTTGTGAAAAATTAATTTTTTCCCTCATCTGCATCAAAACATTAAAAATTAGGCGGTTAATTTAAATGAGCCGTGCTGTGATGAATGACGTCAAAAGCAGCCACTATCGGCGCCATATGTCGCCGAAATAGTAATTATGCCTTCAAAGTTACAACAAATCGACCCCAACCAAGGCTGCAAGAAATTTAAACGCCGTAGGGTGCGGAAACTTCCAATTATACGACTCTCTATCATTATCCCTTCAATCCAAGCTCTCTATAATGAAATACCTTCTCCGTAATTAAGTGTTTATGAGGATAAAAAGAGAATTTCCCCTGAGATCTGAGCGGAAACATGATAACTGCAGCTATCTATTAACAAATGCTAGCACAATCCGGGTGCACATCATTATCCCAAATCGGGCTGGATTTACACGGAGCTTTTTTTTTTCGGCTTGTCGGCGATTTTCTCTCGCCGGAGTCCACTCGACGCCCAGCATCGAAAAAAACTCCCGCTGCTGTCGATCTGGACCTGCCCGATATTTGGTAAGCGGGCGGAGTGGCATCCAGTGAAACCGGAAGCGGCTGCTGACGCGAGACAATAGCAGAGCAGAAAGCTCGCATTTCCGCCGTCAGCTGCCGCTGAGAAATTGGCCGCCACGGCTGACAAGGTACGTGGTGTTTTGGACACGGAAATGTGATTATCGTGAAAATAAACGCTTTATCAAGCGCGGGATGTCGTTTTTCAACGAGGACCTGGCCTAATCTCGCATTGAAAGGTCCATTTCCTCGCTAAAGCGGAAGGTGGTATCAGAGTATTCAATGGCTCTGGTGGTATCGAGGAAAACCACTCCACTGGTATCTACGCGGCTGATCGGGAATTCCGAATTATGCGTCTTCATTCATTTAAACATGCAAATGGTTGCGAGACCTATGTACTGTGCTAAAAGTAGTGCACTTGGGTATATATGAGCTCTTTCCTGATTTTAGCAGAAAGGACAGTGTGACTGCTCTCACAGATCTCGCTTTGAGGTTATTTCCACTCGTTCCTCCAAACTGCTTTTGCGTTTAAGCATACGCAGCGCCTGCCGCTTCATTACTTTATGCATGTGCAGGTGGGCATCGCGTCGGCGCGGCACTTGGAGCTCCGTGATCATCATAAAAAAAAAAAAAAAAAACATAGAAGGGCACTTCAGCTTTGCTTTAAGAGTAAATGCAATAGCGTACGTTTAACTGCGTCATCTGCTTTTTAAAGCGTAGCTCTATCCTTCGCACTGCAACTCCAAAGGTCTCTGCCCGTTTGAACTTGAGCCGCCTAAGCGGGCCTAGAGTGAGTGCACCGGCCCGCATCACCGCCCGTTTCTTTCTCGTCCGTAGCCCTATACCCGGAGCCACGGAGCGATCGTCCCGATCGTTGAGGGAACGGAATCACTCAAGACATGGAGGCTCTCCGCTGTGATAACACGTTACAAGGCGCGGCGTTTAACAACTCTTCGGCGGCGCTTGGTTCCTCAGTCTCCCCGTGTATGAGGTGCGCGTCAACGCTTTAACGTAGGCGTCGAATGAGTCTGCACATCCACCCGATATAGTTCGCCGAGAAGTAGCAGCGAAGAGAAAGCATGATCGACTTGTGGACAGAGACCCACGAATAGCGAGAAGCTCGCTTAGAGAGAAACGTCAGGACTGTGAATAACGACAGAAGAAATTGGAAGCGAACGCTGACGCTGCCTCGACCTCAACCTCTACGAAGGCGTCCCCTGCCGGTGATACCGAACAGACGGAGCCTATCACCAGTGGACCGCCCTACACTTCGCTTAAAAAGCTTAAGGACTGCCCACACTATCAGAGGTACAAAATGCACAATAGAGTGATGCGATCACGTCACTCACGCGCCGTCTTCGAAACAGAGGGGCGGCGTCGGCAGGTGTCATGACAGTACCTCCTTCATAACAACCAACAGCTAGGGGAATGATAAATGGCCGTCGAATAACGGTTAAATGGGCGAGAATATAGACTAGACTCAAATTGCACGCGTATAGAAATATGTCTCTCGCATTATTCACCTCGGGATATTTTGCAAAGCTAAAATACCTACACAAATGCAAGAGTGAAATCGGAATTCATCCTTCTGGGACTCTAAATCGATCCTTAATTAGACACGCTGCCCTATAGACATCAAGACGCGACAGTATGACTTAAACAAAGCGGAGATTTATATGTCTGGTGTCCATCATATAACTAGGAATCTTACGACTGCGTGCCAATGAGTTTACTAAGCAAGCATCAAAGTGCATGGACGCAAATGAGCATTCGCAAGTACAGACGGCAAACAGGAGCTACGTCATACCCATAAAATTGCAGTGTTGTGAGCATGAAATGCTTTTAGCTCTTCTTGTCGGTGACCTTGAGGTGACGTCGAGCCAAAACCGAGAACCAACATCCGGCAACTGATTTTCTGTCATCCGGGAGCCTAAACGGGGTCATCCAGGCAGCGAACGAGATTTAACGAGACGAGTTCTTTGTTCTCTATAGCCACTCATACAGGACCTGTGCTGCGGCATCATCTCGTGGTGCTACCTCATTTGGTAGGCCGATGTACACACGCTTGCATCCTTGGGGAGCACTCTAACGCGCTGCTTCCCCTACATTCTTACCAAGTCTGCTTTCTGTTGTGGCCGCGCACGATTCTGCATTGTTCTAAATTTCTTTCTGTTGTGGCCGCGCACGATTCTGCATTGTTCTAAATTTCAATAGCGTCGCCGTCACCTTCACAGCCAAGAAATGGAGCCTGATGAAAGAAAACTTAGAAGACTTCTTGTTGTACGTCACAGGAGAAGCCTGCTCAACCCTGCACACAACACCACCACGTCGATCGCGTCTCGGTAGTCGTGAAGTCGAGGCAGTTACCGTCTCGGAGAAGCAACCGCAAGGAATGGCGACATGATTTTTTTTTGTCTTCTCTATTCCTTTTCATCAGCTTCTTCGTGGGTTTGTATGCATCTTGAGGGGCTCTACACGTTACGCCAAGCTAAGCCTACCACTGTCGCGCCCGAAGAAGAGAACCGCGGGCGTATAAACGCAGAAAACTGCAGAAGCAGCCGTATAACGTCGTCACGCATTATAAAACGGTGGGTGTTCAAGCACTGTTTTAACCTAATTATACGAGCGAAAGTTTTGTTAAGCATGAGTTTGCATTGTTTAGAGGGGTTTCGCATATGTTGGCAGTTTGAATTAGGAGGACGCTCAAGCATCCCCTCTACAGTTCAGGCTACAGTAACATCGCCTTTCCATTTCGCGATTTTTTTGCACTTTTATTCCTTTCAGTTAGTTTCTGTGGACAGGAAGGCGCAGTATCTGTCCTTACTCAAGGTCATTCGGACTCAGTGAGGTGAAATCCGAAGTTGCACCACGAGTAGTTGACCTTACTCTCTGAAACAGACGAAGTACTCGGTTAATCGTGACTTCAGCGCTTTGAACTTGCACTTATGTATGCGCAGGCTGGCGACGTAAAACTCTCTATATATTTGCACTACAGAACGAGGAACCTAACTATGATAGGGCAACGAAAACGTAATAGTTGAAATTGCCGTGAGCTTCTAGCCTCTTTAAGCTTCCAGGTTCCAGATCAGTAGGAATGACTTCTAATCAACTTTTTATTGCTGCAAATTGTTTCTGTAACGGTATAAGCTCCGGCCACCCGCGAGGTCAGTGAGAGGCATGCGTCATCAACCCGCGACGATACAGCACAATCGCTGAACACAACCCTGAGCTGTCGTCTATGCAGGCGAATGCCAACGAGCATATTTCCGCTCTTCTTTTTTGGCTCGCGAAATAATGCGCCTCGCGAATACGTTGTCGGTAGCGGATGTTTCTTTTCCCAGAGAAGGGCCTCACGGACAAAAAACAACGGCAGCTAAGATTTCACGCGAATGCGAGTGCCTTGATTACAAAGCCAGGCGGGATCCCAACCACTCAAGTTGGCAACAAAGCTCTCGTTCATCGTGTCGCTCGCGACAATCGCCGCAGAATACGTACAGACGCGTCCCCGTGCGAGGGAGGCTTTGCAATATCCGAATACGAGGCTGCTGCTCAGTTTCCGGTGGGAAAGAAGAAGGGGGGGGGGGGGGGAGGGAGGTGCGAGAGTGGCTCGATCAATGCTTCTAACGAGCGCCGCTTCCAATTCACGGTGCTTATTTGGCAAACGGTTCTCGGCATCCCAAACGAGCCTCCGTATAAACACCTATCGCCAAGGAATAGGGGGAGGCCAGAAGGTTGAGGGAAACGGGGAATGGCGAAACAGCGGAGAGGGCTAGTAGGGAAATAGTACAAAAGAGCATAATAAACGTCTCGCACAATTAGCGACTCTGCTCCGGATGGGGTCGTTTAGCGCCGGCCCGTGCAATCTGCCCCCGCGCAGTCGACGTGACGCCGTTAACCACGGCGTGTCCACGGAGAGGTCTGATAGGGGGCGATGGGCGAGCTTAGCAGGCAGCTGATTGGAACAACCCTCCCTTTTTCCTATCCCTATATCTCTCTCCTACTCGTCCCTACTTCCCAGGCGAAATAGGGAAGCTGCTGCTTTCCAATGCACGCGTTTCCACGAGGTCTGTTTCAAGGGGCACGTACAGGAGCCCTTGTATACGCTTTGTAGGCTGGGCTGGTTATATACTTAGGCTTTAGGTTAACGGAGCCAATACATACGCGAGGTCTCATTACGCGGGAAACCCTCTAGGCGCCACCGGTGGCTGGCTGATACGCGTGCCTGGAGCCGCTGCGAGACTGGGATGCGCTCATCTTCATTGCTAAAGAAACGGGATGGAGGGGCTCCCGGAGTAATCAACTCGACTTGGTTATCCGGTTTTCTCTGGAAGGCCAGCGCGAGTTAATGTGTATGTATGTATATATATAAGGTCGAATGTTTACACTTAGTGTTCTAAACACACAAGAAGGGTAGACCAATTCAAGTTTCTCGTCCACAAGTGGCGACCTAATGAATGCGTTAATGAAGGCCTGGAGTGGGATGTGCCGGTTTCCGCGAACGAACTCTGAATACGCCTTGGCGTTGCAATTTGTGTTCCCCGCTACCGTAATGGTTCGACGCAAGATTTTGTACCCGTATGTGCTTACGGGCAGTCCTCGTTTCGCGCTTCTAAATCGTCACAGCGGAAATAGATGCGGGCATACCGGAGCGTCCGTGATTCTGCCTAATCGGCAAGTGTCTCGTGCAAAGCCTGCGGCATAAGGAGGGGCATCGACACTGGGAACGTAGCCCCGTCGCGAAGGGGATACGCCACGCCACGGCGATGCCTCCTCGCAGGCTGCCGAGTTGGTATAAGCAAAGTACCCCCTAGCCAGCGTCTCTGGGAATCGAAGGCCCAATTTTACGGGCTCAACTTTCTTGTTAGTTTATAAAGCTATTAGGAATATTGAGTGCTGAGATAAAAAATCGTTTTGGTTTGGATTTCGTCAAACCGAGTATGTCACGATAGCTTTTGTATATTTTGGGGGGGGAGGGGGGGGGGGGGGGGAGTGCGGAGGCAAATGAGTTTTAGAAGGTTATATTTTCTGGGCGAGCTCTTGCCTTGTGGACGTTTTTTTTCCTATAACAGCCGCTTTCTCATGGGCCTTTTCTTCCGGGCACGTTTTTTCCAAGGTCGAATCTTGAGGGGACGTTTTTACCTACACTCGGGAAACACACGAACCACACGGCGAAACCCGGCTTTACCTAGTGTAGTGAAGCTATCGCTTAAAGAAGGCAATTGGTGTTGAGCGAAGCAGCTAGTGTTCAATGTTTTCCAAGGAACGGTTCGGTAATGACGTTGGGAGCCTTCCGACCCCGTTCTCAACGCTCCCTCGCATTCCAACGGGCGTGAGTTCGATTCATACGATGCATTCATCATGTAGCTGCGACAGATTTTTCGTGCGAACTACGTCTGTGAAAACCGAACCTGTATCATCTCAAGTACCCCAGTTCGAACGCGGCTGACAAAAAGTGGCGCGCAACCTGAATCGTCCGCCCTGCACGTCGTTGCGTCGTCACTGCTCTCAAAAAGTTTCTCGTCAACTAACTGCAAAATCGCCCGGACAGGGTAACGGAATCATCTTACTTTCGCGGCCTCAAGTAACATCCATCGGCGCTCCTGCAGCATCTGACGCAACGCCCACGTGCGAACTTCTATTTTAAGATTTTCTTGTTGTGGGAGCTGGTTCCCGTCGCTCTCAACTCGTCTGAAGCACTCTGTTGGCGGTTGTCAGTTCGCCTCTCAGTAATCTCGACGCGAAGTGGCGCTAAGTGGCAATAAAAACGACCCAGCGTCGACGAATTGAACTGCGTCTGCCGGCGCGCTTGTTCGCGATGTAATGAAAGCTATAAAAAGAGCACCAAGAGTTGGTTTCGACAAGTGCAGCTCCCACTCCACTGAGAACAAGCTGCCGTGGCTATGTATCAATGTTTGTGTACCTGCCTGCCCGTGTGCTCGCGTCTCTGTGCCTTGCTGTGTATGCGACTACCTGCTTGTGACAGCATACGCAGTGGCGGGGCAAGAAATATATTTCGAGGGGTATTATACGCCGCCGGTTACACAAACAAAGAGAGCCTGAACCCAAACAGTACCTTCGTCATTGTTTTTTTTTTTTGCTTTAATAGATTTTCGGGAGGTGTTCAAACACCGAAACACACCTCTGGCTATGCCCCTGACTGTGTGTGTTGCTGTCTGTGCGCGCGCGCATGTCTCTCTGCGTTGCGTGTCTGCACTCGCGCGAACTGAGTCGGGGTTTATCAAGTACTTAAACAGAGAACATAATCCTCCGTAAGCTGAATGGCAGGCAACAAAAAAAAAAAAGTCGAGCTCGAGCAGCGCGGCAGCACTTCGTCGTTCTCATTGTCGTCTCAGTGATATGCGGCTGTCAAGTTTACTTTTCTGTGGACGTGTACATGTCTTCCAGTCTGTCTGTAATTGTGTATACCTCTATGCGCCTGTGCCTTAGTGCAACCTGTCTGCTATGTGCCGTTCTGTGTCTCTACTTGTGCGCTTGTCGGTAAGTGAGCGCTTGTCTGTGTTTGTGTATGTGAATGTGAACTTGTCTAGTGAACGGGCGAGCACATGGATGAGTGTGAGTAAAGGAACTAGTTTCCGGGGGCGTGAAAGAGAGAGAATACGAGCGAGTAAATCAGCGATATGCGATCTAATGCTTCCGTGCATGATTTCGGGAGTTTATAAATAACTGAGTGAGAGAACAGAGCGAGCGAGTGTAGACGCAAGCTCAAAGCATAAAACAAGCGCGCATAACACGCACACATCGGAAGGGCACCAAACTCCTGCCACTGCGCCCTTTGTCGTGAACAAGCAGCCGAGCGTTTGTTCAGCAGCCCGTTCAGCGTCAGAACACCGTTTACCCGGGGCGATATTTTTTTCAAACGCGCCAATCTCGGAGCAACATTTCCCTCTTCCCCAGCTTCCATCGCCGCTGTTGACTTCGCGTCCGTGCGACAGAGAGGGCACATGTGGCGAGCCCTGGGCAAACACAACCATTTCTGCCGCCCAAAAAATGCCTCCAGGCACGCGTCGCAGCGTTCACAAGGCTGCCGCTCCCACGCAGCAACAGCAGCACTGCCTAGCCTGGGCAAACTGAGCCCACCGCGCGTGCCTCTGTGGAAATGAACATAACTAACGCGCTCACTGTATAAATTGTAATCCGTCAATTTAGTTTCTCTTTTTCTTCCCGTTGGTTCTTTTTCGCTCCACCCTCTTCCCCTTTCTTCAGTATTTAATTTTCTTCGTTTCCTCATCCGCTTTCCCGCTGCTCTCTCCCCCTTGACCTCTTTCCTCCATTTCATCTCTGCGGGAACCAAGCTCCAAGTGCTTCATTCAATCGATAACAAAGGTCACCTGTTCGTGACAGCCGGGGAACGAGATGACGAGAACAGAAAAAAAAAAATCAAAGAGAGAGAAAAAAATACAGTAACTGGGAGCATGGTCGCACCGGTCGCTTATTGCGAATATTTCAGAACTGCGGCAGTCAACTTCGCCTCCACCCCTCAACTTGATTTTTTTTCATTTTAGAATAAATATCTAAACTCTGCCGCTTACCAAGCGCTTTTGAAATTTTAAATCCACCGTACTACGTTCGAGTTGACGAAAATGACGTGGCAAAGAACGGTTCGTCGTCGTTGTAAGCATAACTATATGTCCATCTCACGTGTCCCTCCCACACCAGCTGCTTTTTTATCTTCGCCGATTTATCAATACCAGACGCGCACATTCTTCCCGCCGCCCACCACTATGCCTACCTTTTATTTAAACACTGCCCTTACCCTCGCAGCCCATTGGATGTCTCTCCTTCGCATTGTTCACGTCCGCCGCTATGGCGAAGCCTGGCACTGAAGCCCAATCTCTAGGGCAGCAAGCTGCACAAATGGAATCGATAGTAAAATATGGGGCAGGCCTTAAGCTATATCTCAGTTGGCCGAACACCGTTAGCGACAAGCGGAGTGTTGGATTGTGAATTCTGATAATGATGATGATTATTATGATGAAGATGATCATGATCATGATCACCTGAGAGAAAATGGCACAAATTGAGGAATTAATGAACCCAGCAGCAAAGTGCATACGCTCGAGCGAGGGCAGGAACCATTGATTAACGATATATAGCGTCATACCCAATTGTCCCTCGCCCTTCTGCTTGCTTCTACTACATTAGATCAGTCTTCAGTGTGAGTCCGCATCGTTGCAAAGTCCACCGTACTGTGATAATCCGCATGCGAATTAATGTCCCGACGCGCGGATAATGCCGTCTTCAATGCGCCGACGAGAGTCACTCCAGCAGGAGGAGGGTTTATCACAGGGATGGTACGACCTGCATGCCTCCCGTCGCGTATGAGGGGCTTGTTACAATATACGTGTGAATAAAGCCTGCAGTCATTGGAGTAATGTATGCTATAAGAGAGCGTTATTTCTTTTTGCATTGTTGTGCATATGGTGGCGACGTTTAGGTGGAGATCAACTTAATAGAAACGATGAGAAAGAAATCAACATGCCGCAATTCTGATAGCGGCATGTAATAGAACATATGGCTGCCACGAGTACGTGTTTAGAAAGCAGTTTTGTGCTAACGTCCCGGCTGGCTTCAGAAAAGGCTTCTCAGCGGTTATGCAACTGATTGCACGCAAAAATTTGTTTGCTTCCTCTAAAGATGAAAAGGGCCCAATTTTAACAAGGCGTTCACCAAAATTCTGCATGATAAAAAAATTCAAACAATGAAAACATTGGCATTCGTGATATTTCAGTTACATATGTTTCAGTGCATGCTTAAATACAGCAGTAAATTTGTTAAAGTGGGCAGACAATATTTTGGATGTCTTCCAGGTTCATTCGTTTCTTCCTAGGGAAGTGTATTGTGTTCTCTACTTTTCCTGTGTTATATAAATTCTGTTCAAGTTGTTATCCACCTGTGCGTATTCGAATGTTCTCCGATTATTGTGTTTTATCCACATAACATTCTGAAATGGTGCGACCGATGGGGCATGGTTCTGAATCCTGACAAAAGTTTGTATATGCCGATAACCTGAAAATAATGCATTACAGCTACGCAGACTATACATGTATAAATTACGCTCGTTCTCTCCTCAACAAGTACCTAACTATAAATACTTGAGAGTAACGATAGCTAGCATTTCATCGTGGAACTCGCATATAAGGAATGTCTGAGCCTGTTTCGTATTTCAAAGACTGTATTAACACTAACTGAAAAATACCCATCCGAACGTTAATCTACTTTTTATTATTTAAATTTGCACCTAAACTAGAATATCCATGCATACTTGGGGACCCGTCTGCATTGTCTAACATAGACTAGCATAAAAAACAATTTAGGGAGAATACAGAGAAGTTTTGGGGGATTACCTGTAATAAATATGCAAGGACTGTATTCGCTGAAAGAGTTTTCTTCTTTCCACGCAAAATGACAGATTAGAGTCGCTAAAGCCCGTAAGGTCTAAACAAGTAGAGCTCTGTTGTGTAGCTTTTTGAAGCGTAGCGTTTCTGTTATTTCAATGACTTGTACGCCCGCTCTGCTTGCACATGGTGCCCGAAACTTTTTATAAATAAATAAATTTCGTGAAGTCAGAAACCTGCGCTCTTCCGGTTACTGGGAACGTCGGCTTCCGGCAAGTACTACATGCTCACTCGTTGTACCCTGCTCCTTACTTCATTCCACTCCTTCCACTTCCTTGTTTACACAAAGTAAGCTAGAATGGTTGTTCGCTAGCGCGATCCGCACAAAACTGCACGATGATGTTCCGGAGAACGAAAGGGCAGGCGGACTCCAAATTCCGGTCTCACCAATAGAAGGCTTTGTTTCGTCGGAGACACATCCTGTTTATCAAGCCTCTTTTCTAATCCCGAATCCTCCCAAAGCGGCAGCGCTCTGTTCTAAGTATGCCTCGGCAGTAGCCCTTTCCAACCTCTCCTCCTTCCCTCAACTCCCCCCTTTGGCTCATTGAAAATTCCCGAGTAATGAGAAACATCGAACGGAAGTGATTCTTTTCTTATCGCGCTGCCTTAAACGAGAATACAAAAGTCGACCCACGTTAACGATACAGGGGCCGAGGCTGCCTAGGAAGCTACCTTGTTCCAAGAAGGCAAGTTCCAGGGCGAGGGCTTTAAAGCTCACGTACCTGGCGATATTTGCAAGAGAAATAAGTCATGAGGTAATAATCGATAAAACCGGAAGCGCGAGTGGTTCAATACTGGCCTCTCCTGCTGTCGTCTCGGTCCATTCGCGGACTGTATAGTACCGCCTGACGCTCGCTTCTCTCAATGCATAAACAAGTGGCTGAACAAGGCCGGCATCTGCAAGAAATCAATGTCTCTTCATCGATTGGCTCAACTTCAGAGTCTCATCCCGCTCTCTTCCCCGACACCCCTCCGGGCCAAGTGGTTCACGCATCGAGTGCACTATCCTTCGATAGTCTCTTGATTATCGGAAGTGGACTTCCTGCCCCCGGAAAAAAAAATCGATTTTTACATCGATCTTTCTCTCCAGACTTCAGCACGGCTTTCAGCTTGCCCGCGGCGGCGCTTCAGTGCAGGAATAAAAACCGGCTCGAACTGTCTCTGAAGCCCGTGCGCGCTTTGCCCCGAACCACATGACCTGAAATTCACGCGTTTCACCAGTCGATAGGGCGCCTTGAAGAGACGCTACAGCGCATTTAGGGTATTGTCCAAGGAAAAGCTTTTCCCGACTTCGGTACTACGCATTACGATGATGGGATGCGCTGAGTCAAAAAGAATGTCGAAGTAAGTAAATAAAAAGAAACATTCAAAAGATAAAAGAAAGCATTCACAAGACTGTGCAAGCACTTCTGCGAAACCTCAGAGTAGTGCTCCTTTTGCGTTTTTATTTTTTTTTATTCCTCTTTCCTCGCACTGTTTGCTAGACCCTGAGAAGGTGCGTCCAGTAGATGCGAGGGCTCATGCGTATGCAAAACGCATAAATTGCGGACGATATGCCGCGGATCGAAACCAATTCACCAGCTGCAGCGCAGTCTGAGAATGCGTGCCTGCCTCCATATACCCGTACGCACTCTTCGCGTGGAAGCCACGGAGAAAACGATTGCGAGCGAGGTGAAGTTAGTCAAATATTTAGGGGGAATTCCCCAAGGTGGAATAGATTTCTAATAAGGGAGTAATTACGCATTGTCATCCACCCGAGCGCAGCCATACGGCTACATAGGAAAGAAACTTCGTAGTTAAAGAAAAATTCGTCCATATCCGAGGCAGTCGCTCTACCGACTGAGCTAACCAGGACGGCTAGCAGATCAGATGGTAGGGTGAGAGCGATTTGATCTATAACAAGAAGTGGGAATGGTGAAGTGCTGGTTCATAACCATGCTATAGTTCCTATGGCGTATATTATCATCAGCCTGACTATACCCACTGCAGGGCGAAGGCCTCTCCCATATTTCTCCAATTAACCCGGTTCTGTGCTAGCTGCATCCACTTGACCCATGCGAACTTCTTAACCTCATCCGCCCACCTAACTTTCTGCCGCCCTCTGCTCAGATTAACTTCCCCTGGAATCCAGTTTGTTACCCTAGGCGACCATCGGTTATCCTCTCTTCGCACTGCATGTCCTGCCTATGCCCATTTCTTCTCCTTGATTTCCAGCAAAATATCAGTAACTTGAGTTGTTTCTCTGATCCACTCTGCACGCTTCGTATCTCTTAACGTTACCCCTGCCATTTTTCGCTCCATAGCCCTCTCAGTTGTCCTCAACAAAGTAGAACCCTCTTGGTTAGCCTCCACGTTTCAGCCCCATAGGTGAGTACAGGTAAAATGCAACTGTTGTATACTTTCCTCTGGAGCGATACCGGTAAGCTGCTAGTCATAATCTGCGAGTGCTTACCAAATGCGCCTTCATCCCAATCTTATTCTACTTGTTATTTCCTTTTCATGGTCCGGATCTGCGGTTACTACCTGTCCTAAGTAGACATATACGCCTACTACTTTCAGTGCATCGCTACCTAACGTAAACTGCTGTTCCTTCCCGAGGCTGTTGAACATTACCTTAGTCTTCTGCATATTGATTTTTAAGCCTGCCTTTCTACTTTTCCTGTCTAGGTCATCAATCATTATTTGCAGTTCATCCTCCGAGTCACTTAGCAAGGCAATGTCTCCAGCAAATCGCTGATTACTGAGGTATTCTCCATCTATCCTTATCCCTAACTGCTCCCATTCCAAGTCTCTGAATACTTCCTCTAAACAAGCTGTGAATAGTACTGGGGAGATTGTGTCTCCTTGCCTAACACATTTCTTTATGGGAATTTTGCTACTTTCTTTATGCAGAACTATGGTTGCTGGGCAGCCACTATATATTTTCCAGCACTTTCACGTACGGCTCGTCTACCCCCTGATTTCGCAATGCCTGCATCTCCGCTGAGGTTTCAACTGAGTCAAATGCTTTTTTCGTAATCAATGAATGCTATGTATAAGGGCTGGTTATATTCCGAGCAGTTTTCTATCACCTGGTTGATGGTATGAATATGATCGGTAGTAGAGTACCGTTTCCGAAAATCTGCTTGATCCTTTGCTTGATTGCAGTCTAAGGTTGTCCTGATTCTATTAGCGATTACCTTAGTAAATACCTTATACGGAACAGACAGTAAGCTGATTGGCCTGTAGTTTTTAAGGTCCTTAGAGTTCACTTTCTTATGAATGAGGATGATGTTTGCATTCTCCCATGGTTCCGGTACCGTCGATGACACCAGGCACTGCGAATAAAGGGTGGTCAGTTTTTCTAGCACGATACCCCCTGGTCACTGGTGGAACGTCGGACTGTTTTTATGATTTAACTGTAATATTTCGGTATTTCGGAGCAATATGCTGACCCTGACCACGCATTTGCCGACATTGCTCGCAAAGAGTTAGCGCACTATCAGGTTCGCCTTTACATGAACTGAGGAGAGTATTGACGACATATGCTAGAAGAATATATTATCGTCAAAACTATATATATATATATATATATATATGACGACTTAATCGCGTAGTTATGTATCTTTGTTTTTCTTCTATTTTCTGTCGCCCGCTAAACAGAGTGTTCTCCTTCCTGATGGCTACAGTTTTGTCGTATCGAGCGCCGTAAGTACATTTCGTAAGAAAGAGAGAAAATGGGCGGAAATGTTTTCGAACGCCGTGCTAAAATGTCGGTTCTGCACACGGCACGCAAGTGACGATAAAATAGTGACCACTTTCACGCCGACCTATATCGAAACCAGTCAGCTTGTTTGGCGATGCTCTTTTCCTGCCAGGGCCATCGCGGCCATGCGTCTCCTGAAATCACTTCCGAGTTCGTGCCAAAATCGGCTGGTCCGGCAGCGAAAACGAAATGCGTAAATCATAGCGGACCCGTTATTGCGAGCACACAAAACATGCCCAGTCAGCTACGCCAGAAACTACCAACATGGCGGACGACGCAGTGCAGAGAAAGCTACGTTCGATATTATTGCGTGTAAGCACACGAGACCATTAGCCGTAAAACAGAGGGTTGACCTGCGTAGATAAGTCGAGCATGCCTCGTTCTAATTATCTGCTTTTGTTTTATAAAGCACTACGCAGGCCCAGATGACAACCGGTTACGTTTCTATAGTCTCGGGCCACTCACTCAGACAAATCAGGCATGTCTACGCTGCTAAGTGAGATAAGGGAGTGCAGAAAACAGTTCCACAAAACGGCATGGATAATGAAAAACAAACATTGGATAGAGAGAACTGCATGCCCAGTGCTTATCGTACGTATCATTCCTGTAAACATGTTTTTCGGTCAGTCCTTCAGCAGTTAGACTGAGGGCAAACTTCTGTTGATAAGACGATTAACGTCATTAAACTCTTGTCTGTGTTCCATTAGCGTACGCGTGGCCATGCGGAGAGCCTGCGCTGCCCGCGGAAGAAGTTAGGAGAATATAATACTGCAGGGAAAGTTTTACATGCATTCGCTTTGCGCTGAACGGGGCTATAGGTCGGTCAGGCAGCGTACATGACGCTTGCACGAGAGCCTGGTAATTACCCAATATTTGATCGCGTGGGGATTACGCGACTGATGGCTTAACGTCAGACCATATAGCCGAAACTTCCTAAGTAGGGGCTGGACTTTCCAGTTTAAACCGAAAAAAAAAAAAGATAGTTGAAGTACACCGAAATCATTTTGTTTTTGTAATTCGATTACAACCGATAAAGGTCAGCATTGTTGGCAAGCAAGGCAAGTACTAAATCGTTGCTTTTCATGTTTTCAGATTCATGTTTTAATTAGGAAAGGCAGGGGCGTGACATAACGATGCAATTATTTGGATATACAGTGCAGCTGCGAGATTTGCGGTAATACTTCGTGAGCTTGCACGCTTCCCAAGGAGGGGGGGGGGGGGGGGGGGATTGCTCTACGCAGCCTGCTAACTGAATATATTAGGCCGACTACGGCCACCCGCTTCCGGTTAAGTGTGTTTATCCCCTACATGTGGAACACTGACAATAAAAAGTAAGCATAACACAAAATTTCAGCCGCAAATTCAACACTACATTATCAACACGCAGATCAGATGGTACTCCGCCCATAAGCTTAAAGCAGTTCCGCAATTGAATATAAAGATAGACGGATTTATTGAAAGGAAAAGCAGAGAGGTTGGCCGGAATAATTCAAATCTGGCCTGCTACTCTGCACTGGGGAAGGGGAAAGGGAGAAGAAAGATGATCATGATGGGTGACGATGTGGGAGAAGGCATATGAAATATATATACAGACACAGTAGCTTGCCTCACAAGCGCCAATCAAGCCCGCTGGCGCACAAAAAAAAAAAAAAAAAACGGCAAAGAGCACGCACTGCCTGAACACCCTTCTAGGCAAACTTTTACTTGCGTTTTCGTCTGCTGGTTACCTCGCAGTATTAATATGGACCGAAACAAGTTTTCAATGTGCGCCATACGGATAGGGACAGTCGCATTGAGGGCAGTCGCTCAGTGTATAATATGTTGTACCTGAGCAGCACTATACCAGGTGTTTTTTTTTTTTTTCCCCATGGGGTGGAAACAAAAAAAAAAATGAGGTGACTACGTGCAGCTGGTGAGCTGGTGGCACGGCTTCTGACCAACTGAATTTACAGACGAAAGTGCGCTTCAACGCGGAGAAACAGCCTGCTTTATCTTCTACGCATCGTTCGACGTGAAAATCCCTTCCTGGTTATGGGCCTCTATTGGCAGCGGTGGATTGTCGGAGTTGGCAGAGAAAAGCCTTTCGGGAAAAGAACGGGTCAGGGTGCTAAAGCAATTACCCGCATCAATAAAGAGTCATGTTTAATAATGTGCGGGTCCGCCTTGTTGAGAGCCAGCGCCTTCCGCGCCGCACGTGCCCCATATTTCGAGGAGATGAATCCACTTGCACTGTCGTGGCTACTTAAGAATGGAAGTTCCTGGAATCCTTGCCGTCCCACAGTCTGACACACAGTAAAGAGTGATCTACCAATCGAATAGTTATTCTACCAGCCCGTGCAGCAAATGTCTGATTGGCAGCCGACCTGGCGTCCATCGCCCTATGTTTGATTCACTAGCGTCTCGGGGAGGGTGGACCTTATGGGTTCTAATGACAATTCTAAATGATCAAGATGCTCTCGGCTATAGGGGAAAGGTTCATCTGACGGCTGTTGTATTTGGCTATGAGCCGTGGGAAAAAGGTTCAATCTGACTTTTGCCGTGTACATTCCGAGCCGCCCTGGGACAACTGCTCATCCAGATGCTAATCGTAATAAATTCTTTACTCTTGTTGCTTTGCTCTTGAAGAATTTCCGTCGTGTAAATAAGTCTCGGGGAGGGTGGACCTTATGGGTTCTAATGACAATTCTAAATGATCAAGATGCTCTCGGCTATAGGGGAAAGGTTCATCTGACGGCTGTCGTATTTGGCTATGAGCCGTGGGAAAAAGGTTCAATCTGACTCTTGCCGTGTACATTCCGAGCCGCCCTGGGACAACTGCTCATCCAGATGCTAATCGTAATAAATTCTTTACTCTTGTTGCTTTGCTCTTGAAGAATTTCCGTCGTGTAAATAAGTATTCGTAAATGCGATACTAAACCAAGTCGTTTTCGTTTTCCAAAATTCGAAGGTTCAGTCTTTCTTCAACCCGAAGACTCAGCACGATACCCAACTTAAGCCCGGGTTCGAGCCAGCCGGAGCGTCGCGACAGCAATTTGCTTGAGATTTACCTTAGCCCAAGGACAGTATTCGGGGCTACAGCGGGTACAATCGAAGACGAAGAATGCAAGAATTAGCTCATTAATTAACTAAATGCAATTAATACTTGGATAATTTATCTATTTGCGGACAAGTTATTTTGCAGAACTAGAGCTCGTACTCCAAACTCTGTAGCTGACAAAAATGCAATACAAATTTTGAACGCGCGTTACGAGGTGCTCAAATGTCACGCAGATATCCTTTGTCACATAGTAATGCAGCGGCAGTGAGAGTGTTTAACCTATACGCCACTCCTTTCACCGCTTTGTGTTGGCGAGCAGCGGTATAAATTTTATGTTTTATTACACCTGCGGCCTCGCTGATCGCCGCCGCGTTGGTACCCAATACTCGCAGTAATCACACTTGCAATTCAGCATCGGCCGCGGGCGAGAGAGATTGACAGCGATTATACGCTGAACGCCCGTCTGATCCTTAACTGACATCCGAACTGTGACGTAAAGCGCTGGACGAATCGATTTTCGTGAAAAGCGCTGGCCCCGTTGCGTTACGGCATGAAGCCGATTATTAGAATGACATTTGTGCTTATTTGTGATTATTAGAATGACATTTGTGATTATTAGAATGATATTGTGTGACATTCTAACGCGCGCTACAAATTTATTATGTATTTCTGTCCCTGTTATATTAAGGAAAAACTCCAACTATGCGATAATAACACGCCCACAAAAATGAAGAATCGAAAAAAGTCGATCATTTAGCTCAATACCGAACTAATTAAAGTATCTTGTCTTTTAGCAAGTGCCCGCAGTGGTATCCAACGCACTCAGGCCTAAGATAAATCTGAAGGAAGTCTCCTATGTACAAAAATTTCAAAGCTTCTTAAAAAAGCACCCGGTATACTGGCTCCACTGTTAAATGTAAGATTTAAATGCGCGAGAAAGTTTAAATTTGCCTTATTACTCGCGCAGACTCATTTCTGGAACTGGACAGACTGACAATGCACGCATGTCTTACTCACTAACTGCAGCTGTGCTTTGTACATTTCTTGAACCTCGTGCTTTGGAGAACGTCACAACGGCAGCAGTAACTGCAAGGAATCAATCATCAGCGGCACAGCTGCTACCGAATATGAGAGCAAGTCTCTCCGACGGTTCCAAAATAAGGGCCATTTACTTTCGGAGGACAGTAATAAGAGATTCGTTTTAACGAAGGAAAGTAGTGGCATTGCCGTTGCCTCTGATAGCGCATACTTATTATTCATGACCATGCCTCCTAAACCGAATCTCGATAACGTAGCACACGTGCGATGGCCTTATATGATCACTAACCACCTCATGTGCAGCGCTGCGCTCGGTTATGGAATATGCCGTTATACATTCTGTATATATCTCCTTTCTCATTGCCGACTGCGGAGCACATCTCCAATCTAACAGTACACGTCCAGATTATTTCTCGTCTATTTCAGACGGCTGTGCCTTCACATCTAGGCCACGAAACGAGTAAGAGGAAGTTAGAATCGCTCCTATTTCCGTGCTTCGCATTAGTGACCAACAAAAGCATCGTCTTTCCGTGCCCTTCAAGGCAGACGCGTCGCTTCTACGATCCCAGTACTCCCAGTAATGCAATCGGGACCAGCTATTACTGCGCCGTGCCGATATGCCTAAACCCGAAGCAAAGCGGCCAAACGACGGATGAAGGCCGAGATCAGGTTACGACTTGTACAGTCACTGTTTTTTTGCTGCTTGCTCGCCAATTAGAGGGGCTGACTAAAGGAGACCGGCTCTTTGATCTCGGATAACTAATACTGTAGAGACCAGCACGCTACGCCGAGCAGTCTCGACTGGAAGTTCCAGCTAGCCTGAAGTCTAACTGAGCTCGTAATAGCTCGCACATTGTTCAGAGAACGGTTGGAGACACATACGCTCATTTAGATTGCACGTATTATTTTTTTATCTTTATTATTCGCTATATTTTAGTTTGATGACATCTCAAGGCGTTGTCTGCTTCTTATTGAAACTAACCCAACGCGCTGTGTTCAGTCCTAACTCGAAAAGCTTTAACGGCAAACCTAAATTCCTTTATCCGTGCATGCGTTCTAGTATCCACCATACATACATACATACATACATACATACATACATACATACATACATACATACATACATACATACATACATACATACATGCATGCATGCATGCATGCATGCATACATACATACATACATACATACATACATACATACATACATACATACATACATACATACATACATACATACACACACACACACGTACGTACGTACGTACGTACGTACGTACATACATACATACATACATACATACATACATACATACATACATACATACATACATACATACATACATACATACATACATACATACATACATACATACACACACACACACACACACACACACACACACACACACACGTACGTACGTACGTACGTACGTACATACATACATGCATGCATGCATACATACATACATACATACATACATACATACATACATACATACATACATACATACATACATACATACATACATACATACATACATACATACATACATACATACATACATACATACATACATACATACATACATACATACATACATACATACATACATACATACATACATACATACATACATACATACATACATACATACATACATACATACATACATACATACATACATATAACCAGATTCAGTAAAGCGGATAATTGGGCTAGTTGGTATGCCATGATTATGACGCAGCGCATCATGAAACACACAGACAGCGCTTGTCCCTCTTTCTGTCTGTGTGTTTCATGGTGCGCTGCCTCCTAATCAAGCATATTACCACAACAAAAACCAGGAACTGAACAGCCTTTTCGATTAAACCTGGCCTACCCTCTACTGCATATGTGCGCCATTCAAGTTCAACAACAACAACAAAGAACGTTGTGGCTAGAAACTGCACCTAAACGTACTCCGCAAATGAAGTGAGAATAGGGGCGCGCATCAACCGCTCTTTTCACATTGCACGCGAAGAATAAGGCGCGAAAGATGGCTGCGCAGCGCAGGAACTGAAATGCGGTTCGTGGTCCTGTAAGTGTTTATTTCGTAGCTGCTTTTACAGAAATTCTCAAGCAAGCAAGAAGCATTTGATGTGAAACAACGCTACTTGCAGCGACAAACAAGTCTTTCGAAACAAAGGAGCAACTTAGGCACAGTGCCAGTCGATCGATGCATAAGAGACGCAGCTCTTTTGTTGTTTCACACTGGATAATATTTCTGCCGTTGGCGAAAACGTAAATGCCAAGCGAGCAATAAGCTAAATGAGCGAGAGAAAAAAAAAGCTAGAAATTTCGACCGACTGCGGCAAAAGCCGCTGAATAATACTTCTACGGTGCTGTCTCAGTTAACGAAAATGTAAATGCCAAAGGAGGAATGGGCGAAATAAACGTGACAAGAAAAAAACTATAAATTTCGACCGACTACGATAAAAGCCGGCGGCACAATTTTTTCTTCTTCATTTCGGGAATCATTAAAGCAGAAAGCAGCGCGCGCGAGTAGCGCGGGAACTAATGCACTCGCCGTAGAACGCACTCCCGCATCTCACACTCGCTGCACAATGGGCTCAGAACGAGGGCGGAGGGAAACGTCGCAGGGAGTTTTAAAACTCGCGCGCGCGCACCGTGGAAGCTAAATGCGCGATACCTCTGAGAAGTAAGTGCAGCAGTGGAGCCCATCTGGCTCCCTTTTGTCGCCAGCAAGGGCGGCAGGCGCTCACCAAGTTTCTCACCAGGACAGGCAGCAAAAACAACGCGCCGGTCGACAAGAAGCCACTGTCACCGCTGCCACACCGCAGCCTCACTAGCACGGAGTTCGCCTGGGAGGCGAGGCAACGCGGTATAACAGCCACAACCATCGCATATCGTGCCTCCTTCGTATACACGAGAGAGAACGGAAGGGTGCGAGGGAGTAACGGTCCCGCCCCGCCCTTTGTTTGCCTTGGGGAGGCCCATTTGTTTGACGCCGACGCGACCATTGTTTATTTGCGCGTCCCTTTTGGTGGCGACAAAAACGCGGCCGCTATTCTCAGAGTGGCTTTTCAACTGCAGGTGCGGCGGCGACGGCTGTGTGGCGACGGTGGCGGAGGCGGCGGCGACGCGTTTTTCAATTCGGCCAGCTCTCCCTCTAAAACTCGGCAGCAGCGCGCTTCCATCAGCGTCAGCCCCTCTCCCCCAAACGGGTCCCACCGCAGCTCTCACGTCAACAGCCGTTCTTCCATTTCTTCCCTCCGAGCGCCTCTTTCCGAACTCCCTTTCTCTCGCTCTTCATTTCATTCCATTCCATATATGGGAAGCACAGGCTGCGGAACTCCTAGCTGCGGGCCAGATTGCGCCAAACGCTGCCTCGCCGCAAACATCGCCACTGGTGCCACACCCCCTCCATTGCCGGCACTCGTCACTCGTTCTCCAGCTCCGCTTCCTTCCTTTTGTGCTTCGAAAGAGAAATGGCAAAGGCCCGCTAGGACTGCGACAAAGCAGATACGGGACAAAACAAAGGAAAGCAGAGAAAAAAAAGGGAAGATGTAATGACGGGATAAACGGGAGAGATTTTCGCTTTGCACTTAAAAAAAAATAAAATGTGGGAAGGGGACAAGCGCCAGGCCTGCAGTGTCCTATCTTTAACCGGTGAAAAAGATTTGAACTCGGCGGGGCGTCCCACAGCGCTCCCCCAACCACTTACACCACAAGCCAACAAATCTACCCCCCCCCCCCCCCCCCATTCCTTTTTTTTTTTTTTTTTTTTTCCGTGGGTGCGCGCGTGTGTAACACATATACAGGGATTTAACGCCACACCTTCCGGCTGAGCGGCGGATAAAAACGTACTATACTGCCACGGTGTGTCTCTCGAAATTTCAGACGCTTACCAAGGCAACGCACTACCGCCATCAAGCTTGACGAGACTAAATCACGGCTCCTCTTCGCAGCTATAAGCTCCGAGAAGCCGTTGGCGCCGCCTTGCTCCGCAGAAAAGCTGCACAACAACCGCAAGGCACGGCCTGAAGGAAGCCGATGCGGCCGCACGGAGGCCAAAGCGGTGGGACATCCTTTCTACCTCGGAAGCCACTTAAACTCTCGACAAGCTCGCGCAGGCTTGCGTTTCGCCACTTTTCTCGCGATGTACAGAGGGAGAAAGCGGTAAAAGAAACGGGATAAAATAAAAGAAAACATGCAAAAACTTCACCGAACCCGTATTATTCTACCCTGTTCTTCGATCCGCAAGAAGATGGAAGAAAAAAAAAGAAAATGACGAATGCTAGCGTACAAGGTATAGTGCCGTGCACATCGGTAACTACTGTATCTGAGCTGCCTTCTATTCAACCCCAAGGAGCACACTACCAGACGCCTGTGTGATCCCGCTCCTTTTCGACGTGCTTGTTTCTTTTTAACTCATCTACTGCAACGCGTTGCAGCGGATGTTGTGCTGGCTCTCCGTTTTCATTTTCCTTTTTTTTTTCTTGCGCATTTTGGCAAAGTGCTCTACGCGTGCTGGCCCCTATGTTCTTGTCGACATCTTTTCGACATCAAAGAAAAGGGGGAACGTGTTTTAGGACGCACGGGTCTGCTTTATACAAAGGGCCACTTGAGCGCCAAGAGGCGAGGTGAAAGCAAATTGTTCTTCGACGGTGCTCTGACAGAAGGGAAAGAAAGAGAAAGCAAAGAAAATGCCTGACTATAATCTTGCGCAGGGGCAGCGTTCAGTGCCAAAGGGCGAAAAATAATTAACGCAAATGAAAACGATCAACGGGAAATTTAAACGCAAAAGAAAAAAGATGACGAGGGAGCGAAATTTTTTAGAACGCCATGAACATCCTCGCGCTTGTTCACGCCACACACAAGTATGTCTCGGATTTTACAAGCTATTTAAAGGTCGTGTGTGATTCGGGTGCGTCGCTAACCTAAGTCCGCTCGAAAACTGGGAGTGTCTCAAAAAAGTGGCAACAGCCTCTGTCGATGGTTTCCTTTTTTTTTTTTTTTTTTTTTTTTTTTTTTTGTGCCGGTGATTGTGGGGGGAGCGTCTTGCCACTATCATCAGTTCTTTACGCTGCGTGCGGTTGCACGCTCTTTCGCTACGTGCACGCTGAGAGAGTTGGACCTACAGACTAAACGTGCGTTCAGAAGTGCAAGATGCCGGGCTAGTTGGTACTGCATAATGAAATAAAACAGCGTAAGGAACGGGACGAAACACGGAGCAAAAGAAACACGGACACAAAGCGCGCGTGTCCGTGTTTCTTTTCCTTCGTGTTTCGTCCCGTTCCTTGCGCTGTTTTATTCCATTAAACGTACGTGTCAGAGAAGAAGCATTCAATTCAAAGGGGTTTTGTCCTTAATTTTTCCGTTGATTTGTTCCCACATTCCCTTCCTTAAACTCCAACCAACTTCGATCTCAGACCGACTGAGAAACGAACCACAAACGGAAAGTACTTTCGCCGTTTACGACGTGTAGTAACTCGAAATGGCAAAAGCGCTTCGCGAGTGAAAGGTTCTTCTGTTCTGCTTCCCAAGCTTAGCTGTGTGAAGTAACCTTCGCCTCACGTGGTTGACACAATGTTCTCTCGACAGAACGAACATGTATTCGAGTGTGGTAGTGGAATGACGAAGGACGGTTTTATAGGGCGCCGTGCAGTTAGCCCAACTTCAGCACTCTTTGTAAGGGGCACTGAGGACTCGTCACACGAGAGACGCTGCGGCGAAAGGACGGAAGTCATAGCCACGATTCGATCTCGGCTAGAACCCTTAATCTGTGTGACACCGGGCAGAGAAGCTTGCTATCTCGAGCTAAATCGTTTCCTGCTGTCCGGATGGTCTACACAGAACGTTGGTTTCGTGGGAGCAGATTTATCTTCAGCTGGAGGGTTGTCGTGTGCACTTGCGTGAAATGCTCTACTTCCTTACAGACCTGCAATCTTTAGACAGACGGTATTACATAGTTCATAGCATAAAGACAACGAAAAGTGTGAAATTATTACTTCAGAAACTGCTCAATAAAAGCTCGTATTTACTCAATTCTATAAGCCCTCTGTTTTTTGTTTATTTTTTATGATAGCGATGCCCAAAGTGAGGAGTGCTTAGATTCGAAAAATAAAACACTACTCTCCCCCTCCCCCCCCCCCCCCCCCCCCCCAACCTCCGCCCCACCTCTTCTGTGTTTTAGCGTAGATATCTCGACGAGACGGGCGCGAGAGATAACAATTTATAAGTAACAAAAACGTAGTTGTGGTTTTAGCTCTGGTTAACCCTAGTTTAATAGCGATAGCAACGGCGGAAGCTTATTTTACCTGCTACATTATTCCCTTATCACGCCCTATCAGTGTAGGGTGCTACATTATTGGGGACACTTAAGCTCATCCTTTACGAGTATGACGCGAGAGCTTGAGTTACCAGTCTTCTTCTTCTTCTTTCTTTCCTCCTCCTCGGCTGTTCAAGGTCAAGCGTGGCCTCCACCGGGACCACGTGACTGTTCGAAACTTGGCGCAGTATTGTTATCGCAATAATAACATCTTCCGCAAAGGTGATAGCAGTGCGATTGAAGTTCAAGCTGTGACAGCCCTCTTCAAACTCATTCCGAGTTCCGTTACGGATCCCAATCAGCTGGTACAGCAAAGCAACGCGGGCCCACGATGCCTACGAAACCTGGCGAGATCCACCGATTGGCTGCCGATTCCAGATCCACAATGCAACACGCTGATAGAATAATCGAGGGATTGCTTCCGGCCGGCTTTTGCGGTCGTGTGCCGCAGCTGTGGCGTAGTGTAGGAACGCAGCAAAACAAGAAGCTGGAGATTACGCCGCGTACACCGCATCACATCGAACCTACAACGGCCCCGCCTCGGCTGAGTGCGCAAGCGGGGTGGCAGCCTTTTCTACGCACGCTCTCTTCCTCGCAGAAAAGGAGATCTTAGATTTCGATGTAAACGTCTTATCCAAACCTTTTTGAAGTTAGGGGAATGCTATAATTCCCATGTGGTTTAAACCCATGCGACAAGCGCTATTCGTAGAACGTCTATAGTAGTTGTGCAAATACAGTCCCAATAGATCACGCTATTAATGCGAGAAAATGTGTGTATAATCTCTCACAGACTATTGTCAGGCGTATGGTCTACAGGGACTTACAAATACGCGGATGAGCCTTTAAACTCGCTGAGGACTGCGTAAAACAATTCTCGTGATGGCAAAGTTTTATCTCTGAGCAGCATATCCGGCTGACGGTGTCTTTTATATCTCAATTTGAAAACCACTTTATGTTCAGGAAACCAATGAAAACCTTTTGGGGACGGATTGTAGACAGAGGCTAACAATGCAAGAACAAAATATGACAAATACACGAAACTAGATTAAACTAGATTGTACCGGCCAAATCGCCGGTTTTCAATCTATGTCGCGATGCTGAAAACAAGAAGAACCACCCTCGACGTTAAGAGTTTCCTTTGTATACAGTCGGATGCGCGATGCGGCTTCTCCAGCGAGATTTGTTATGTCAGTTTACTTTAGCTGCTCCATCTGATGTTCTCCTACTTAGTGGTGAAATACAGAAAAGCTTCATTCTCATCCGAAGTTGTCTGCCAAATAGATTTCCAAGCCAACATCTCATCCCCTTCCTTGTCATTGAACGTCTTTAAAACCTCAACGTTACTGATTGAGGCGGAAGTTGGCTACGTCCAACGCCTCGAAAGCATTCGCTTGCTCTAGAAGTTTCCAAGACGTTTATATGCAGTATAGATAGCAGCTACATTCTTATGCAGCTGCATCACAAAGGATATGCTGGGCATCGGGTTTTTACGCAACTGGACGATAACATCCATGTGAGCGAACCAACTCACTTTAGAACCGTCGTTCCATTAAATTATCAGTCCTCAAGCGCACATCCCGGACTCCGCAAGAAGGGTGAACTATTTAACTTCTCCAGAACAACGGCCCACATTTTGTATTTAGGCAAACCAGCGATTTAGTGCCTTGTCATAAGCAGAAAGCTGTGCAGCGCTTGAGCGGATCCAAAATTCAGACTAGCGCTGCTAAGACTGCTTGAATCGCAACAAGTACATGATCAAATAATGCTCACGTGGGCCACGCTTATGCGCGGATCCACTAAATAGTTGGTACTTGTGCATTTTGAATAAAGGTTATAGTGCCCGTACCGCATTATTCACTCCTATACCGACCGATAAAGCGTTGCTGGTGTGCAGCTAAATTGTCATTAAAATTCGCTCATTCCCAGGACATAAAGGTTCTTGAATTTTATTGCGGCAGCTGAACGAAGGACAGGCCGCTCAGCGCAGTTTGTCGGATGTTTATGCCCTTCGTGAGCTGAGCCGCCACCTATTGGTGGTGCTATGCAGCATTTTTTAACCCCTGCGTGCCTGGAAACGCTGAGCAGTTTAGATATAGTCACGGCAGGTGGCATGACATTCCTTTAATCTCCCCATTTGACCTCAGTAAGAGTGCTAAATTTTGATGCACGAGTTACGCAGGAGCCGTGGTCTAAGCGACCTGCCCGCTTACCCCAACGTGGAATTTTCCCTAAGCTAATAAAATATCTATTTCTTTCCTCGAAGTTTCGCAACTGCTGGAACTGCTGAAATCCAAGACGTTTATTCTGGTCACCGAAGCTCGCGTCAGAAGGCGAGTGGGTGTTCCAGAAAGTGCGTCTTCAGCGGCCACGTGATCGAAGCGGTGCTGAGGGTAGACGTATACTGTACTCACTGATGAGTACAGAAGGTGAAGGACTGCCGTAAAGCTGTAGGTGTCTCTCATCCACTTCTTTAGAGAAAGCGACAAATATACAGTTTTTTTTCTTTTTTTTTCCTTTACTCAACTTCACTCTTTCCGCTTTCTCCTCACCTGCCTCCCCCCCCCCCCCCCCCCCCCCGCACACAGCTCGCATAGGGAGGCGCTTCGCTCATTTCACCGTTCAATGGCTTGCCGAGCGCACAGCAACAGCGTTTGGTTGCAGCCTTACCTCGCCAAGTACGCGTTACGAAAGACCCAGCCAGGCGCAAATTACCAAGCCAGTCCTTTGCCGGGGATGTCCACAGCATTTTCCTCTGACGAGAGACACCACCTCTTCACCTCCTTCCCCTTCCAACATCTGAACAACGTCGCTGTCTGCTTGCACTGACGACGTCGCCATGGACAGCTCACGGCTTCCTGCGAGCTACGCGAACTGCTAGTTTCATTTTCCCTTCTTGCTTCACCTTTTCCACTTCGGCCAACGGGGCCCTTGGTCGGCCGATATCAGGGTTGACGAAGCCTAAGCTCGATACAAGCCCGAAGAAGCTTAGCCATGTCGACAACAAAACAAAGAAAGCCAAGCCATCCGCGAAAAACGACAAGCGGATGGATCGACAGCGGCAGGAGTAAGAGACGATGGTGAAAGAAGCAATTAACGGGACAAGTAATTAAAGCGACAAACCGTACGGCAATAAAAAGAAAGGGAAGCAGCGGCAATACGGATGAGGGGAAGTTAACGGGCGCGGTAGTGCGAGAAGATGGGACAGACCTGCAAGTGACATCACAAAGGATAAGCTACAAAAAGAAGGTTAATCCGAACCTGCCCACGGGAACACTTACTTGCTCGCAATCTCATCTTCGTTCCTTTCGCTATTTTTTCTTCTCTTCCTCTGATACTCTGCACTCGTTATAGCCGTCCTGCTCACCTTTCGCAAAATGGAAGCGTGACGGATCAAAAAAGGAGTAAACGGATCTCGCAACACAGGCGACGACATATCAGGAAAGCCGGCTTATTGAGGTTTGTTTTGCAGGTGCCTCCATCGGAACGGGAAATGAGATCCATGCTTCCATTAGCGCGGACAGGTACAAACAGTACCCCTAAGATGCACCAATAGAAATCAGGGCAGGCATCCTGAATGACGCTGCTTTTGGCTGCTCCAGGCTCGCAGTCGGCGATCAACCAATGGGCCGCAAGGAAATACCCTATTTGGACCAGAGAAAACATGAGCTTTTTCGGCAGAAATAAAAGCGAACCTCCGGGTTCATTTCCTCTATAGACGCAGGCAAGATGCTTTGAAGTCACACGTGCAAACAGTATTTCTGCTCATTTCTGTACAGTATATGTCGAATTGTATATCGTCATGCTGCACGCTAGCGGTATCCATGTCTTGAGTGTGGTCCTGTGGTGTCTTGTGAAATTTGTAAGTTGCAAATATTGTCGGGTTTCATAAGACGAAACGACTAAGAGGCTCTGTGCAATTCCGCGATGGAGGCGTCCGGGATATACCGCCTTGAGTTCTCTACTGTTTTTTGACATCACACAGCCCACTGGAGTTGAAGACATCGAAATACGACCGTCGCGGCCTGGATCGAACGCATGACCTAGTCCTCAGCATCCGTGTACCTGTAACCGGTGAGTCATCATGATGTGTGTATTATAAGAAATGTATTACCCGTGCTTAAATATGCACAAGGGCGGAATACACGCACGCATATCAAATACAAGTAATCATATCGAAGGCGGTAAGACTTGGAACAGATTCGGCCGCTGTGAGCAGGACATCGATTTAGGAAAAGAAACTAACTTGAAATTTGCAGAAAGCTCGTTATCCTCACTACATTTGAATAGACTCTACAAGCGCGCGTTCTTGGGCTAGTCGGTCAATCATGGTAAATAAAAAGGGGGTACTGCGCACAAAAAGACACGGACCAGAAGGGAACACTACTGGCCCAATGGGACTAAAGGCTCAGCATTGCCCCTAAGACAAACGGGGAGTTTGTGAGGAGGACAACTGTGGAAGGTGTCATTTTGCACTGAGTATACAGTTGGCCCTGGATATATCAAATAATTTAAATCGAACTCTCACAATATCCCTTTGAAAATTCCATGGAGTCGCTTTCGTGTTTATTGAACTCCTGCTCGGCGCAACATTCGATATATCAAAGGCACAAGATGCTCTTCTCCTAATGGTTTCCTGCGATAGTTTTTCACGCACGAAGCCACCTTGCGTATTTGCTGGCCGCGATAATACTATAAGAACGCTTGATGAAGTGAACTTCGAGTCCGATTGAAAGTGGCCTTCTGTCTGACGTGGTCGTTTGCAGAGCGACAGTGCACTGTAAATACTATATTCACTCTGTTAAAATAAGGCAGAATTAATTGGTCGTCTTCTCTGTCTCCTTCAGCAGTGAACTAGGCCACGTGACAACCACCGCAAGCCTTCGGTCACCTATGCTGGTTTCCCAGCAGGGCGAGTGGTGCACTGAACACTGGCTGTCCCGCAAGACACATGCTCGTGGCAGAATTACACCTCTTACGATCAGCACTGGCGTTCTACAAAGAACCACGTCCGTAGCAGTTTCATTAACAACCACAAACGCAACGGCGCATGCGCCACTCGGCGCTAGGTACGAGCAGCGTGAGTTTCCGCGTTCCGACTACCAAATGTTTAGCGAGCGGCACGTGGGCGTGCGCTCTTCATTTCAGCGCCTGGCGCAAAGTAACACTCTGCGCGTTGGTTCCCACGCCAAAGACGAGCGGTGGGCTTGCCAGTGCGCTACCCATCGCTGCAAAAAGCGTGCCACTAGCTTGGGCACATCGTACTGACTTTTCTTGATGAAGCTGTTTCTGTCCCCTTCGGTGTTTTTTCACTGCGACACTGTTTTTTCTGTGCGCAACTGGTCATTAAAAAAAGCCATGATGCGTAAACTAGCCCAACAAGAGGTCTTTTTAAACTACCGTATTAAGGTTTCTGTGTTAGAGAGAAGCTCGACTCTTGGAATGATTTATATATATCGAACGGTCAATATATCGAACTATTTAGCGATTCTATTCGAGTTCGATATATACGGAATCGACTGTAGAAGAAAATAATCTTTTGTACCGTAAGTAATGTATGTGGTAGCTTTGTTAACCCCCTCCTCCTCCCTCCCCCCTCACCACACCACGCACACACAATAGGAAGACCAACCTTTGTTGCACTTCTGCTTCTTGCCGGCCTAAAGCAAGATGCATGGTTGCAGAAGCTATTTCTAACAACATATGTGCGTCAGGAGTGTGCACTGTTCCGAAAAAAAAAAAAAAGAAGAAAACAGGTATATGTGGCAGCATATATGTGGCAGCATATATGTGGCAGCATCTGAAGATCATAGGCATAAGAGAAAGACAGCATCAAACTGCTTTTTTTTTGTTTGTTTTTCACTAGTCATTAGACATTGTTGGTTCCAAGCAGTCCAAGGCTACAATGAAGTTTTTAAACGCGCCGTACTAGAATATAAATTTAAGTCAGCAACTAAAACATATGCTCTATGATTGCCTTTCTTAAGCATCGGAAACAGATGATATCTGATATCTACGGCCCAGTACTGGGCATGGGATAGAGATGTACAACAAAGCAGAAGCCGGTTGCAGTGTGAGGTACTGATATCTACAGAAGATAAGCACCACTGAAACATCATTCTCCGAAAAGCTGTCTGTTGGGAGTTTTCGCAACAACAATTTAAAGGTTTGCGCTAACTTTGTTCGACTTCAAGCCACAGAAAGCAATTCCTCAACAACAATTAAGGGTTCGCGCTAACTTTGTTCGACTTCAAGCCACAGAAAACAATTCCTCAGCTGCAAGCCTTATATACCCTTTTCATCATTTGCTTTCTTTTGTGAAAAGCTTTATCTAGCAGCTGCCAACTAGGAACTCACACGCAAAAAAACCTTCCGAAATAAGTACCCATGCGTAAAGCCAGACTCAATGTTTTTGCTAGGTGAGGCCGTCGTGACCTGAAAATTCCTAAATCTTCTCACCTCTCTCTGAGTGAGTGAGTGAAAAAACTTTATTGAGGTCTTTTGGTTAGTCTCGGAGAGTCTTCCTGCAGCCGCTTCTTCGCCACCGTTGGAGACTCCTTAGCACGGGTGGTTCCCTCATTCCAGGGCTCCACTGGTCCTGGCTACCTCGCATGCGTGCTGCACCAATGCCCTTTGGGCGGCAGCAGGTTAAAATACCCTCCGCCCCACAAGCGACTCACACAAGAAGAAGCGACCAGCTGGAGAAGACTGCAGACTGGCACCTTCCACAACTTATACATTCTAAACAAAATGTTTCCCACACAGTATAGAGATAGCTGCCCCTGGTGCGGAGACAGTCCGACCCTATACCACGTCACATGGGAATGTAAACACAACTACACTTTCCACAAACAAACTAACCCGAGTGCGGAGAAATGGGAGGGCCTGCTAACCAGCTGCGAGCTCACCTCTCTCTGAGATTCTTCCTGGAGTTGTTTTTCTGTTGGAAAGGTGTGACGTACAAAGCGGTAGTACGCAAAATTGTCGGAAAATGTGTGACGAGCCCGGAGGCTGCCAGCGTCATAATCCGGGACTCGTTCCGATAATTCTCGAGCCAACGCGCGAACCTAAGAACGAAGCCGAAGCCGCTTCCACTACTGGTACCAACGCCTTGCAAGACGAAAAGCGCACTCGATCCCTGGAGATAAGACAAAATTCTTCTCCATTGTGTATACTTGACTCGCTTCTATACGGACTGTTCGAATCCTGCGCCAGTTAAAACGTCTATGTCAGTGCGATGAATAAAGTATGCTGGGCTCATTGGCAATAAACAATACACTGGGGCGAACCTGGCGTCAGCTACTGCAACCGGCTTACGCTCTGTTGTAAATCTCTATCCCATGCCCAACACTGGGTGGTATAGCACAGATCCCCTTCTCTCGACTCCATTGCCCTGTCATAACCTGTATAGCTGACAAGATTCTATCCCGGCAGTAATAAAGGCACATCTGCGGATCAGCCAATGGTGAAAGAAAATAATAAGTAATGTTTAGAGGTGAATAACTAAACTACTCACATGCAGAGCTGCTAAATGGTCAATTTCAATGTTCAAGGTGCGATAATTTCGAAGACTAAGCATATATTTTGTTTAATGAATTTGAAGTCTCTATCCTTCTATGTCTCTCCTCTCACCTATCCATGCGCATATTAAATTTGATAGCACTGGAAGGCTCCCCTAAAGAAAAAAAAAAAAAAAAACAAACAAACAGTGTCAGTCGCAAAATTAGTTCATTCGCTAATTGCTCGTTTAACATAGTGGGTTTCTTGCGCATATTCGTTCAGTGATGAGGGATAAAGACGGACAACAACAAACAAAACTGGAACTAAACCGGCAAAACTCCCGCTCTGTTTTAGCTTTGCACCGACCAGTGACCGCGTGACGTCGTCATCGAGAAGAGGGCTGATTCAGAAAGAAAGAACGATATCAAACATCGTTCACGGACAGCCCTCTTCGTCAAACTCGCATACATTCCTCTTCTGTGCCACATCACGTTTTGGGGCACACATTTTTTTTTTTTTTTTCGCCGCTCCCCGAGCATAACCGAAGCGCAAACATCCAAGATGCGCGACTGAGGGAGCAGAAGAAGCGCAAGATGAGACGTTCCCGAGACACGACCAAACTTTGGGAAGCTTCCGCGCAAAAAAAAAAAAAAAAAAAAAAAAACAAGAAAAAAAAAAGACATCAAAGTAACGGATACGAAAGCGATGCGAGCTGAACGAGAGTCAAACAATGACCCAAGCTTCGAGTTGAGTTCCTCCCCGTTCCTCCCTCGAGGGGTGGGCGAGGCGGGGGGGGAGGGAAGAGGCGGAGAAGGAGTCACTCCCCTCCTTACGTTTCTCCCTCGTACGAGAGAATAAAGTACACAAATGCTTCCGCGCTCTCAGCATCAGCGCCGCAGTGCTCGTCAAAGTGCGCGCCAACGCGCATCGCTCGCTTCGTCGAGGCGCCGAATCCGGCAATATCTTTCGACCTGCATTTCCTTTCCGCTTCTGCTCGCTTGGTCGTATGTCGGTTATTCTCTTACTTCTTTGTTCTTCCTGCACGGCTGCACGCCCATCGCGAAACCCTACAAAGCGCGAATGGAACGGAAACAGCGCAGAGCACGAAGAACGGAGGAAAAAGAAAAAAAAAAAAAAAAACAGAGCGGGAGAGGCAGCGGAGCGCGTTCAACTGGGCCGTGTAGAATTTCTCATTGTTTAGAGAGCTCCCGCAATATAGCCGTGTCCGAAAAATAAAAGGCAAGCATATCCCTCTTCTCCCACTTCAATTTTTCTTTTTTTTTTTTACTCAGTCCCACCCTGCTACTCTCCTTTCTCCCAGCCCTCACCCTTCCAATACGAACCAATCCACAGAACTGTTCCTCGAACAAAAACGAGCCCTGATCGCTCGGCTGTCCCAGCGGAAGCAGCGGCGGATACTAGCGCAGCAGCACCATTCAATGCCGCGCCGCTCGCCAAGTTTGCCGCCGGCGGCGGCAGTACTTTTCGCCAGGGGCGTGTGTCTTCTTCTTTCGAACTCGGCCCCAAACCAAGGGCCGAGACCTTCCCTCCTCGATGCTTCCTTTCGGTGTCTCGCCCGGAAGCCCAACTCTGCTTCTCATTTTCCTGAACGCCCCGCTATCGACGCCTGTCACTTTTTCTCCAGTATACTTTACGCGGTCGCTTTGCCCTTGGCGGGCGTTTAAAAAAAAGCAGCACTCCCTTCCGTACTCACTTTCCCCCTTGCCGCTGGGGATTCGCTCGGAGGAGACGCTTATCGTTAAAAGGAATGGACGGACGGTGTAGAGTGCTCGCGCGAAGCGCGGCAGCACAGATTTACGCCGAGTGATTGGTGTTGTTGTTGGCCCTTCGTTTTCCTTCATTCCATTCCCCTCGTCTCCCCGAGCTCCCTCTAATCGCGTTAAATAAACCCCTCAATCTGCAGCCCAGAAACGTTATTCTTCTCAAGCTGTTAAGTGTACGGCACGCGCCGTCTAGTGTTAAATGCCTGCTATTGTGACATGGGTGTGACATTATGCGAAAAATTGCGCGTAAAGAAAAAATGACGTGTTGATAGACGTGATGCGACCGATGTTTGTTGGTACCAATTGATCTTTCTTTCTTTCTTTCTTTCTTTCTTTCTTTCTTTCTTTCTTTCTTTCTTTCTTTCTTTCTTTCTTTCTTTCTTTCTTTCTTTCTTTCTTTGACGCCGCATTCAAGCTGCGTTAAATAAACCCCTCAATCTTTCCTTCTTTCCTTCTTTCTTTCTTTCTTTCTTTCTTTCTTTCTTTCTTTCTTTCTTTCTTTCTTTCTTTCTCTCTTTCTTTCTTTCTTTCTTTCTTTCTTTCTTTCTTTCTTTCTTTCTTTATGTCATTCAGCTCACCCGTTTACAGAGCGTTAGTGATATCGTTAATTGACACTCGCGAAACCGCGGCATCGCTCGGCAGGAAATTAGGCTCAAAGCTTTAGCGCCGCGGCGGACCCTTTAATCGTTTACCCGCACTATATACTCTTACATTCTCTTAAACGCTTTCTCCTCCACTGATGACCAGGGATGCGTTTACGAGCACCGTTTACGGGATCGCTACATCGATGCACTCCCCTTTAGCGAGAGGCGCCCTGATAGGTTTGTATATAAGCGGGCCCAACCCGAATCCGCTTTCCTATATAGTTGTTTCTATGTTCTATTGAAGAGGGCGCCACATCCGATCGATCGTGCGCGCTGTACCCGCAGCAAGCGATCGCGCACCCATCTCGCCATTCTAGCCCACTGTATATGTGTGCGTTTACCGCCCATAAATCCATGCTACATACGCAGAACAAACACTTGATCGATAGCGTTCAGAGATTAATTGCAGCCAACGATAAAGAAACCGGAGCAAATACGACCGAAGAGAGCCGATGCTGGACTGGCAGCTTTTCCATATTTTAAATGCGGCCACTACAGAAATGCCACAGTCACTGAACAGTACGTGAAAAGAGACAGATTCTGGTCAAGCAGCTACCACCAAGACTGTCTAATATTTCTAGTCATTTTATTGCCGAAATGGATGAATGGGACACTCTACAGAGGTTCACGGTTCCTTTCTTCTGACGATGATCACCATATACGCCGTCTACTACGTAGAGTAGATAATATTTCATGCACGACCGACGGGATCTTCCTTGTCGTGCATTATACTGCAGCTTGAATGCGGCGTCAATTTTTCTTCGTTAAAATACGGCAGCGGTTGAAGTGTGACACGCACCAGCTTGCATAGTTTTTTTTTTTTCATCTATTCTTTTTTTCTGAAACTTCTGCGCAACAACTGAACTTTCTCGGATAGCTGTCGCTGCTGCCAACTGCCTCGCTCAACCTGTGTCCGACGGTTTATTGCTTGCTTTATTTTCATTCCTTTTTCTGCAGAGACCAAATGCCTGTAGTGTGACCAAGTGCGGTGAATAAGCGAAAGGAGTTGACGAAATTAAAGTATTGTTAAACCAATCTGATCATCAGATATTCGAAAACAATTAGGCTCAATATATAGAGGTCTGACGTCCTGGGGCTGTTAGAACAGACAGACAGCCTTGGATCGAGGTACAGTTTTAAATAACCCCCTTGAGAAGCCGCAGCGGAAAAACTGCTGTGGTTATGGGCGCAGAGCTTCCAGGGCTGAAAATACCTCCCGGTTTCGACGGAGATCTGGAGTAATAATCGAGGAGGAAATAAGTGAGGATTGAGGTGTTTCTTTCACGCTGTGAGAAGGTTGAGCTGCAGTTAAGCCGCTGGTTATTAGAAAAAGAAAAAAAAATCTGGATGCCTCCTTCTCAGACCCTGATCTGCAGTATCGTGCATGGAGTTTCAACGAGGGACACGAACAAGGAAAGTGCTCTCGGTCGTTTTTGTTGAAGCAAAAAAAAAAAATGAGTTCACTGGAAAGGCGCCGAAGACTCCACATGAATAATATTGTCTTCCCAGCCGAGGTCAAGAGCCATTTATTTGTTTATGACAGCCTGTCTCCGCCAAACAAGGCTGGTTTTCCACACCTTGGTCTCAACGACTAATCAATGGCAGTGTTTGTGGACCATGAAAGCCACAGGCGGTTACGCTGTTCGCATATCTGAAGAGTCGCATCTGTCATTCAATAACTAATCACACTCGCGCTCATTTTTTTATCTTTAGCCTGTGGTGCCGCTATACGTCATTCATTCTAATAACGGCTGTTGAACAGTTTTGCCTTCTTTTGACGCCCGCACCATTTCAAATACGTTCTATGCCTTCTTCTGAAACAAGGGAAACAAACAAACCCTCTTCGGCTATTAAAATCCACGAACTAGACGAAGGAATATGCCGATGGAGCCCTGTTCTGCTCTGATTCTTGTTGAATCGTCCCTCATTTAGCTGAGCAGTCATTAAGGAGCAGCAGCATTTGTATCATCACACAACGCGTACAAGGTAGACAAGCTCTACAGCTGAGCAGCCATTGCGGAGCAGCAGCATTTGTAGCATCCCACTGCGCGTACAACAAAAGACTGACTACCGCTGAGCAGCCATTGAGGAGCAGCCGTATGTTTATCCTTTCACAACGCGTACAATATATAGTGGCTCTACAGCGGAGCAGCCATCGAGAAGCAGCCGTATTTGTGTAATCTCACAACGCGTTCAAGGTAGACTGGCTCTACCGATGAGCAGCCATCGAGGAGCAGCCGTATTTGTGTCATCTCACAACGCGTTCAAGGTAGACTGGCTCTACAGCTGAGCAGCCATCGAGGAGCAGCCGAATTTGTGTCATCTCACAACGCGTTCAAGGTAGACTGGCTCTACCGATGAGCAGCCATCGAGGAGCAGCCGTATTTGTGTCATCTTACAACGCGTTCAAGGTAGACTGGCTCTACAGCTGAGCAGCCATCGAGGAGCAGCCGTATTTGTGTCATCTCACAACGCGTTCAAGGTAGACTGGCTCTACCGATGAGCAGCCATCGAGGGGCAACCACTTTTGTATCATCTCACAACTCGTGCAAGATGGACTGTCTGTACAGCTCAGAAGCCATCGAGGCGCAGTCGCATTTGTATCATCTCACAACGCGCACAAGGTAGACTGGCTGTACAGCTCAGCAGCCATCGAGGACCAGCCGCATACGCGTACAATGTAGATTGGCTGTACAGCTCAGCAGCAATCAAGGACCAGCCGCATTTGTATCATCTCACAACGCGTGGAAGATAGATTGCCTGTTCAGCTGAGCAGCCATCAAGGAGCAGTCGCATTTGTATAATCTCACAACGCGTACAAGGTAGACTGGCTGTACAGCTCAGTAGCCATCGAGGACCAGCCGCATATGCGTACAATGTAGACTGGCTGTACAGCTCAACAGCAATCAAGGACCAGCCGCATTTGTATCATCTCACAACGCGTGGAAGATAGACTGCCTGTTCAGCTGAGCAGTCATCAAGGAGCAGTCGCATTTGTATAATCTCACAACTCGTGCAAGATAGACTGTCTGTACAGCTCAGCAGCCATCGAGGACCAGCCGCATACGCGTACAATGTAGACTGGCTGTACAGCTCAACAGCAATCAAAGACCAGCCGCATTTGTATCATCTCACAACGCGTGAAAGATAGACTGCCTGTTCAGCTGAGCAGCCATCAAGGAACAGTCGCATTTGTATAATCTCACAACGCGTACAAGGTAGACTGGCTGTGCAGCTCAGCAGCCATCGAGGACCAGCCGCATACGCGTACAAGGTAGACTGACTGTACAGCTCAGCAGCAATCAAGGACCAGCCGCATTTGTATCATCTCACAACGCGTGGAAGATAGACTGCCTGTTCAGCTGAGCAGCCATCAAGGAGCAGTCGCATTTGTATAATCTCACAACGCGTAGAAGGTAGACTGGCTGTACAGCTCAGCAGCCATCGAGGACCAGCCGCATACGCGTACAATGTAGACTGGCTGTACAGCTCAACAGCAATCAAGGACCAGCCGCATTTGTATCATCTCACAACGCGTGGAAGATAGACTGCCTTTTCAGCTGAGCAGCCATCAAGGAGCAGTCAGATTTGTATCATCTTACAACGCGTACAAGGTAGACTGGCTGTGCAGCTCAGCAGCCATCGAGGACCAGCCGCATGCGCGTACAAGGTAGACTAGCTGTACAGCTCAGCAGCCGTTGAGGAGCAGTCGCGTTTGCATTATCTCACAACGCGTACAAGGTAGACTGGCTCACAGCTGAGTAGCCATCGAGAAAAAGCCGCATTTGTATCATCTCGCAACGCGTACGAGCTAGACTGGCTGTACCACTGAGCAGCCGTCGAGGACCAGCCGCATTTGTATCATCTTACAACGCGTACAAGGTAGACTGGCTGTACAGCTGAGCAGCCATCGAGGACCAGCCGCATTTGTATCTTCTCACAACAAGTGCAAGTAGACTGGCTCTACCGCTGAGCAGCTATCCAGGAGCAGCCGTACTTGTAGTATCTCACAACGCATACAAGCGTAGAGTGACCCTACCGCTGAGCAGCCATCCAGGAGCCACCGTACTTGTAGTATCTCACAACGTGTACAAGGTAGACAACCTATACAGCTGAGCAGCCATTACGGAGCAGCAGCATTTGTAGCATCCCACTGCGCGTACAAGCAAAGACTGACTACCGCTGAGCAGCCATTGAGGAGCAGCCGTATTTTTATCCTTCCACAACGCGTACAATATATACTGGCTCTACAGCTGAGCAGCCATCGAGGAGCAGCCGCATTTGTGTCATCTCACAACGCGTTCAGGGTAGACTGGCTCTACCGATGAGCAGCCATCGAGGAGCAACCACTTTTGTATCATCTCACAACTCGTGCAAGATAGACTGTCTGTACAGCTCAGCAGCCATCGAGGCGCAGTCGCATTTGTATCATATCACAACGCGTACAAGGTAGACTGGCTGTACAGCTCAGCAGCAATCAAGGAGCCGTCGCATTTGTATAATCTCACAACGCGTACAAGGTAGACTGGCTGTGCAGCTCAGCAGCCATCGAGGACCAGCCGCATGCGCGTACAAGGTAGACTGGCTGTACAGCTCAGCAGCCATCGAGGATCAGCCGCATACGCGTACAAGGTAGACTAGCTGTACAGCTCGGCAGCCGTTGAGGAGCAGTCACATTTGCATTATCTCACAACGCGTACGAGCTAGACTGGCTCTATAGCTGAGCAGCCATTGAGGAGCAGTCGCATTTGTATTATCTTACAACGCGTACAAGGTAGACTGGCTGTACAGCTGAGCAGCCATCGATGATGACCAGCCGCATTTGTATCATCTCACAACAAGTGCAAGTAGACTGGCTCACAGCTGAGTAGCCATCGAGAAAAGGCCGAATTTGTATCATCTCGCAACGCGTACGAGCTAGACTGGCTGTACAGCTGAGCAGCCGTCGAGGACCAGCCGCATTTGTATCATCTCACAACAAGTGCAAGTAGACTGGCCCTACCGCTGAGCAGCCATCCAGGAGCAGCCGTACTTGTAGTATCTCACAACGCATACAAGCGTAGACTGACCCTACCGCTGAGCAGCCATTGAGCAAAAGCTGCACTAACAGCCATATTAACTACAGCATACTCTCGTGCTGGACTGATAACACTCATTTATTGTCACTACAAATATTCAAAATCCAGCAATAGGTTATAGCATTTAATGCACACACCATTAATGCAAGGCAGCTATTATTTCATAATCATGTTTTAAATCTCACTGACAAGAAGGCCATAAAGTTCTCCTGTTCAGGCTGTTCAACAATGAAACATCTGTAGCTCTCATTTCGAACAAAGTCCTCACCAATACGGGCAACATGAGATATGGTACCCAACAGCCTAATTTAAAAAGGAGCGCGTACTAATTACGTAAAAGTAATCAAGAGTTCGACGAAACATTGTCCGGTCAGGTGGTGACATAAAGAAAATTATAGGGTCACTGACCAAGTCAAAGTTTAATAAAAACGAAATGACGTGAACAAGGAAGCCGTAGGGCTACCGAAACGTCATTTCGTTTTTATTAAACTTTGACTTGGTCAGTGACCCTATAATTTTCTTTAATTACGTAAAAACAGAAGCATTCAATTCTCACTGTTTTTGTTTCAGAATACGCAACCACATCTCATAAGCACTACAATGCACATAAATTTACCTTAAGTCTAAAGCATTTCTGAATACCGAAGTCGAAAATGATGTAACTCCACTTGAACCTCTGATCTGTTTTCGTTGTGTGTCACAATGTGTTTTCTTCTTCAGTTCTGTCCATCTGTTTCTTTTATTGCATTTGTACCTTATCCAGTGATATGCTGAAACCTGCACACACATTGATTATACCAGAATCGGAAGGATTTATGCATATTGCATTGCACTTCTAAATTCTGTTGCATCGTTTGCTGACGTTTTCCCTCAAAGCTGCACATTTTAATTTTTTTTAAATGCTTTACGGCCCCACTTTAGCTTACGCCTGAATGCCTATTTAAGGACTACGATCATTCACTAAATAAAAAGGCTTCGTATGCTCTCCGCTCAGCTTTCGAGCCCCTAACGGAGCAGAACAGTACCTTTGGACCGAAAGAACAAAGCCTCAGAGACTGTCCAAGTATTGCTAACCGCCAACCTTCAATAGCTATACGCTGGCCAAGCCCCTCTTTTATTAACGACATGGAACGTACCAAACACTACTCGTAGCTTCGTAGCTATAAGCTAAGAAAAGGGCTCATCATGAATGAAAGCGCACGAAAGCTCACGTCCGCGCTGGTGCCTCTATTTGCGCCCAAGCAGCCCACGTGCTTTACAAAGGACGTTCTTCAGTTCATTTTATCCTTTGTCCTTCTTCGTGTGCTCCGAGACACGTCTGCAATTCCCTTTCCGAGAACCGCCCCGCATTGCGCAGAAATTTGAACATGCATTCAAATGCATTATGCGCGCTTCATGGGTGGATTGTTTCTTTTTATTTTTTCCAGCACATTTGGTTTAAACACATCACATGCACGTTTTATATATATATATATATATATATATATATATATATATATATATATATATATATATATATATATATATATATATATATATATATATATATATATATATATAACACTTTGCACGAACAAATATTTCTAACGAGATGACTTCACAACCCGTAAGGCTTATAACGCCTTACTTCTAATAAAAAAGGCTCTTATGAGGCAACAGCCGTGAGCACACTTAAAGGAAAAACCAATCATCTAAGACACATTCGCTACCTCATCTCGAAGCGTTCGCTCGCGAAGCGTTGCTAAGAAACCAAAACACAGCTTGTTTTCATTCGCGCTCTGAGCAGTGAACGAAAACTTGACGTCGTAAATTAAATAAGCGAGGTAGTCGTATAAATAGAGGGAAACAATAAATTCGAAGCGAAGCAAGGAAAATTTCTCATTACGGCCCGCAGTAATGGAGGTCTACCTAACTATGGTGGCTCCACGGGCTGGTGAGCATAACACGTGCTCCGTGCATGCGCCCGACCCACTCGTACTCCAAGCCTTCCTCGCACACCGGTTGAAGCTATGTTAATCTACATTATGCTGGCCAGGCATAATGTAGATTACCACCCGCTCTGGACCGCCCGCCAGAAATAGAATAAAGAAATCATAACGCCGTGGGTATTTAATGAAACGAACAGTCGGTTATTCAGCTCGCACCAAGTTGTCTTTTCACTTGTGTTTAATTTATTGCCTTTATTTGCCTCGTCCTAGCCTTGCTACGTACATGAAAAAGTGTGCAGCCAGCGTTCGTGATCATGAGCGCTTTGTTCGCACCAGGTCCGTTAAGCTCCTCCGTCGCTTGCGCTGTTTTAAACTTTTTAAGTACAAATTTCAATATCTTTTCAGCGAGCCCTTGGACTTTCATCTTCATTACGTTAACGACATCTGAGGCAAGGAAATTCTTTCAAGTAAAAAAAGACGCGTCACGAGAAAGGGCTTCCTCGTAGCTCTTACAAGCCGAGGACATATGCGGCAAAGCAGCTCGACAGATTCGCGTGCCGCCAAAGCGCGATCGCCAAGTTCCCAAATCGCGTTATTTTATACTACTTTAGTATTTTTCTGCTGCATTTTCATGTAAGCCCGTTTGCCGATCGCTATGGGCCGTTTCGTCCTCCCTTTGATCCAACGCCTTCTGCGCAATATTTTCTTGAATAATTCTTTCAAATTCACGTCTTTTTAACAGTTTGTTTCAATTCTTTTCTTTAGTAACACTTCAAAAAAAGCCGCCTTCGCGTGCTGTCTTTTTCTGTTCTTACCCTGCAATATGTCAGATCCAGTCCCTGCTGGCACCGCGGACTTATTTGTGCTTCGTTCAAACGTGCACACTTTCGATTGGGTGAGTGTTGGGCGTAAACGGCTTATTCTTCCGCAGAGACCGCATCTCTCATTCCAGGCACGTACAGCCGAAGGTGACCAGAATGGTTTCGGAGGAGAACGCAACGCAGGCGGTTCGCAGTGAGCGAGGTGGAGACATTTCCAACACATCACGTCTACACAACTCTGCTGCCTAGAAGAATAATGAAGCGTCTCACATGCGCGGCGACCTGCGCAGCCCGTAATTTTAACGTCGGTGCGAGAGTGGCGAAGCAAGGCTTTAAAATTTAGTTCTCGTTTCATTTTTTCATTAATATTTCCTCGGCCCGTCACTATATTTTTTTAATTATGTATTCAAAAATGGCGTATCACCTTAGCGGAATGTGCGTGGCGTCAGGCAGCGGACTGCTGCCCAAGCACGTTTCTATAGTTAGGCTTACTTTAACGCTTGTTTTGAGCTCACTGGTTTATCGGACCCGAATTGAAGCTCGAATCATGGCAAAATAGTGTTAGAAGCAAATAGCGTGCGGAAACGGCAATACACTGCCCAGGAGGCACAAAACGTCGGCCCAAGATAGGTACTGCGGTTACAGTAACTGGTGCTATGTTGGGCCGGGCATTGACAGCACAGTACCATATTTGTCTAATGGTGTATGCTGCCTGAGTCACTTCATCTGCTACGCAGAACTTGCTCGTTAGGAATTGAAACGAAGGAAATATTAAACTCACCCAACTTCTACATATAGCAAAAAAAAAAATGGTTACGAAAATTCAGTGCGATCCATAAGGGGATGGGTGCGTTAGAATTAAAGTATGCCTGCCGTTTGCACCTCTTGTACACATCTTTAGATGCTAGACGGCCCATTTGGGTCTTTTAATTTGCTTTCCCCGTGGGCGTGTGGTACAAGGTGGCTTCTAGAAAATTCTGGTCGCGTTTCAGGATGGAGGTGAGGAGAGGCGGCACAAGGGCCGACGATGAGCGTCCTAATGCCAACACACAAAAAAGAAAACAGTATTCATTCAAAGTGGCAAGATTCTAATCGTAAATTGCACACTTTAACACCTCGCGGTTAAACTCCCTTCCCCCTTTTCCCCTGCGGTACTGCTGACAGTCGCATATTTGTAAAACTAAGTGAAATTTTTCGCACGTACTTTCTGCGTTCGCCTCAAAACAGATTTACAGTAGAAAGCACGCTTTCGCCACTTTACCGTGGATACCACGACCTCCTTGATGAATCACGTCATACTTGCCTCACGTGACTGAAATGAACAGCATGTAAGTTTTTTTTTCTTTTTTTTTTACTTAGGTCTCATATGATGAATGTCCCTAGACAACCTCTACCCACACAACGTAGTTTCCTCCTGTCATTGGTTGAAAATGATAATTCGTGATCCAGATACACAAATGTTAAGGGGGCCAAACGAAGATGTCAACCACGAACCTAAAGCGTATTGGAATAGAGGTAATTTCGCAGCAGGGGCAATCTTTCGACATGCAGCAGCACACTACCTAGTGAACAGTCTGTCATAGCCTGTCCTTGATGGATGCCCGCTTCGAATAGTGCTGTTGTTATGGTATTGAAAGTGAATTTTATCAAAACATTCCTGGGGATCCCCCTTTCTTTTTTTGTTGCAAAGAAAAAGAATGAAAGGAATAAAGAGGGGCAATTCTTTTTTTTTTCTTTTTTTTTAATCCTGCTGAGTAAATGCAACACAGGAAATGTTCGACGGTGAAGAGGACGCGTCGCTCTGTCGTTGACTGTGTACGATATATTACTCAATTCATTCGAGCCACTAGGTGAATCCTTGGAACTTCTTGGAGAAATCGCGAAGCCCTCTTGGCAGCACCTTGAAAAACATTCCATGTGCCAAGCTCAATACAACAGAACAATGGTTGTTATATGTGCAATACAATGTCGTCTCAAGATCGCTCGTCTTTCCTTATATCACAAATTTTATCATACCTTTGATCCTGAAACTATTCCTGTGGCACGTGCTCATCGCATTTCTCGTCACTCTCACCCTAACGCCATCTATCCAATGAAAGCCCGCACCGATACATATTATCAGTCTTTTTCTTGACAACAGCTCGAGACTGGAATGGCCTTCCATCCGAAGTGGCAATCAGCACCAACTTCAACCAATACAAAACCGCCATCGAAGATATTCTGTATTCATATTAAATTTTATAGCCCACCCCTCATGTAATGTCCCTGGACCTTTGAGGAATGAACAAATAAATAAATAAATAAATTCGTACACCCTCCGAAGAAAACAAAGAGGAAAAAAAAACGCATTGCGTCGAAAGAAGGCATGAAGAACCAATATTATATAGACGAGATTGGAGGAGAGGGCTGTGTCGGCAGCGTGCCAGGACTGTACATGACTACAGGTGAACTACACAGGTCAAGGGAACGTTGGATAGATTAAAACTGACGCCGCGCTCTCTGGAGGGGAATTATGACAATAGCTGTAATTTCTTCCATGGAATGAGGGTAAGAAGTTTTTCTTGTTTCTTTTTTTTTCTGTCGCCTTTCTGCACAGACATGACGTACAACGCCCACAGGGCGCAGCGGAATAAAACATCCTCGCGATCTGCGGCTTTAATTAACGAAGGCGTCTCCGACTGGCCAGTACAAAGGCCGCGGCCGATCCGAAAATGACCATGCCACCGCTGAGACGCCTTTGTCTCACGCCTAGGGGACACTTCGGAGAAAGCGCCAGGGAAAGCGGAGCAGCGCTTACTTCAATTAATCCGCAGGCGTACGCCGTCGCTCCTTGTCGGAATTAAAACACGACTGCGCGCGCGTCGCCCTCTAAAGCGACTCATTCCCCCATTTTCCTAGCCCCCCGTGCACCTTCTACGGCAAAGGCGAAGCACGACACCCGGATCCGGCGCCGCGCTCTGCGTCCTAGCGATCCGCGACCCGCGCACGACTCTCCGGCGAGCGGGATATATATGTGCTGCGCGGCATATATCAGCCCCTAATGTGAGCCTCGGCTGCCAAGCCGGCTATAGGGATTTCTCGCATTTGCGAGAGCCGTAAATCTCATCCCCTCGCGCGGGAAGAAAGGCGAGCGGGGTTGGGAGTTTAGAAACCTGCTTTTATCGGTGCTCGCCGCGTCCTGCTGAACATTAAACTCGGGCAGCGACACTCCGCGGTGGTAGCGGAGAGCCTCGCTCGCACATCTCTGTATTATAAGCTGCGTCATGCGCCCAGCCTACTTGGCGAAAATTTCCAATGTAGCCTAATATGTTAGTCTAGTGACTTGTTACATCAGATCATCACCAGCGGAAAGACAGGGCGATCAGCGTGACAGCTGAGTAACGGTATAACGCGGAGCCGTGACACGTGTAATCAGAGAGGGCGACAAATCACGACTGGTTCAGCGTGTACCTGTGCCGCCAACGCGTGCCTATTATGCCGTGAGTGGACTTTTGGCCGGCTTGGCATGCCGACCGAACCGCCTGTCGGACATACACTCTTAATTTTGGTTCCACATAAACGTCGCCGGTTCCACATAAGTTCCACATAAATCACTTTTTCCAGGTAATTTATCTGGAACCAGACGCTATCAGGTTGCTCTATGTGGAACGCAACACTTATGTCGCGTCTCTGGCCCTCTCTTTAACTGGAAGGAGCGCATTTTAACTGGAACGTACTCTATGTAAATAGAATAGTCGTTTTTTCAACTTCAGCGCGTTCCACTTACCTGCAACGTGTTCGAAAGAAACACTGTGGCGTTCCAGTAAACCCAGCAATGTCGAAAAAGAAAGTTGATTTTACTGGAAAATTTCCACTTGTGCTTTTCCCTCGGAGAAGTTGGCACCATTTGGAATATGGACCATGCCCACTGGTGCAACAAAAGGAGCAAACACAATTGGGAATTTTTTATTTGAAACCAGGTGTTTTTTGCCTGGGTGGCTGCAGTAGAGCACAAAATGTGTTTACCGTTACACAGCGCACTGCATACATTTGATTCCAAGTTTGAGATCTTTTATTATTGGCTTGACATTAAGAGCATAGACATTTGCGTAATATTTGGCACTGACGAGGGCTATAACAAAGAAGCTGACAATATCAGGCTTGGTTTGGGTTCTTTCTTTTTATATATGATTATTGGTACAATTATAATTCCGTACACTGATGTCGTATGTGTCTTGTATATTCTGGTGGTGCAGATATTATTTACATAAGTTTTCTTTTTATTTTTTTTTTCGGCTGTTCGTAACCGGAAAGGAAACTCTGCTTTTGGAGAAGCCGCTTCGAGTGCTGAATTTACAAAAAAAAAGTTTTCGTCTTCCAATATTACTGCCAGACGACCTGCAATGCTGTGATGATTCAATGTCGAAGCCAAGTAAATATACATAATCCAAAGAGAATTGAGGGACAAAATATTCGTGAACATAATTTCATGCACTAGAGAAATTGGTGTTTGGCGGTTGGCCACCCACAATTTAAGGTCACCATTGAATTGGCAATATAAAATGTAGGTTGACCCCTATTTTTGGTTAAATTCGGACGATGTGAAATTTCGAATGTCCATGCGGCCGAATTTTTAGGATGTGGGCAAACTCTCTGATGACACGTTCTGCGAAAAGATTCTACATATAAGGTCTGTTATACTAACGAAATAAAATAATGAAGGCCCGCTGCATTACATGGGAGCTGCTCATTTCACTGCCTGGGGTCAGTATATATGCGCCCGGACAATGTTAAGTCGTGGCATCTGCGGTCAGCTGCGAGCGCGCTGCCGGACCAAACCGCGGAGGCAAGGGCACAGCACACCGGCGCCCTTTACGTTTCGCCTCTATATGCGAACGCGGCTGGCACGATTGGGTTCTAACATTAATTGGTACTCCGGTTGAGGCACTCTGAGAGTTGTGTACGACGCCCTCAATATCACATTCGTCGCAGCGGCGATCTTTCTCAACATCGCGCGCGCGCCCCAGTCGAAAAAAACTACAGAACTGTGTCAAAAATACGACAAAATACCCTGTAGTTCTGTCGTAACCATCCGATTTTTCTGTAGTTCTGTAGGTTTTCTGTAGTATATTGCTGTTGTCTGTAGTTCTGTCGCACTTTTCTGTTGTAACTACAGAAATTTCTGATGTTACTACAGAATGTGCTGTTGTCACAACAGATTTCCCGTCAAAAACCGCACAGAAATCCTGTCGTAACATAAAAAAATGTTCTGTAGTTTTTTCCCGCAAGCCGCCGCGTGCGTGGGTGGAAATGAAACCCTCCATTTTACAGGTCAAGTTGCTTTATTGCTAACACTCATAAGCAAAATCAAATAAAATTATTTGGCGCAAATCGCCGGCGACAACATGGAATTTCTCTATTCCCCAAGTTTCTGCTCAGCAAGCTGCGCGAAAGAACGCTTGGAAAGAAATTTTTGCAACCGTGTGATTCACGCTACAAGCACATGCGTGCCAGTCACCTTACCTACCGTACGTGAGTGAGCCCCGGCTTCGAAAAAACTCGTCACGACGCTTGCCCCATGAAGTTCAATCTCTCTAAGCACACTAAACATTCTGTATACCTGCCACTATCAGGTAGACATGACCGTGCGCTTTGTTCCGTGACGCCGAGCCCGAGCTTCGCCGAAGATTGCAAGATAGCGAACGAAACTCGACAGTTCACACGCTGTATACGCATCAGCAGGAGGGCGACCCGCCCGTGGCAACGAAAGCGGCGCGAAGCGCTTCATTGCGATAAGCCATGGGCACGTTCCCGATAGCCACGAATCATGGCGTCTTATCAACCACGCGACTTCGTTTTGTTGCGCTCCTTAGTGCTCTTCCTTTCTTGTCGCACCTAAATCAGACGGAAGCACACTGATTTCGAAGCTCCGTTAAAATGGACTATTGCGACTTCGACACCTAGTTCCTAAGGTCCAGAAAGCAGCGGATAATTGATGTCAGAGGTGAATGAAGAACACGCAATGTTTGTGCCTCCACGACACCCTGCAGCCGGCCTAGTGCCTAGGTAAGTGCTGACTGCTTGAAAACGTAGCGCTTTGTTTGAAATCGCGATGGCTCGTCACAAACAGATAGTATCGTTTCCCTAACTCGCGCAAACCAAGACTTCTCGCACACATTCATGATATGCTGTGGGATGCAAACCGGCCTTTGATTTTTGCTCGTTGTTACAAACTTTTCTCAAAAGCAGCCTTACAGAAAGCGCAGTCTGTGCTGTAAGCAATGAACTAAAGGCTACCGGATGCAAGTACGCAGCTGCTATCCTGGTCGCGGCAGCCGCTTTTCGATGGCGGCAAAAATCGTGTCTCCCATGTGCTGCGCGATGTCAGTTAAAGAGCCCCTCATGGTACAAATTTACTGAGATGCCCACAAAGGCATCCCTCATAGCCTGTGTCGCGCTGCTGTGTTAATCCATATGACAAAAAGAACACCGATTTGCGAAGGCATATTATCTATGCTGTTGGGCTAATTTTACTCTGATTAATTTACTATTGGGTCTTTAGGATTAAACTTCTATCCCGTTGGGATTTTTGAATTGGCCATTTATATACTACTCAAGTACAAAGCGTCATCTCCTTGGTAACTCCTGATGTTAGTCGATAAGTGATATTACTTGCGTGCATGTGGTTGTCGTTATGTGCATTTTCACAGCTGTTTTATATCTCGTTACAGCCCGTCATTCTAACATCATTCTTCAAAGAATGTATTGGCCAAGTTTGGCAGGAGATATACGTGGGCAACGAAGAGGTCGCTGTACTGAATGACACACATGCATGTGGCTTCAAACGCACCGTGGAACTGTTGACCAAAGCAACATTGCCCTTGGAAAGGTGTGTTTTATGAGGACACTCGCCTGTGGCACATGGAACTTTACCAGGCGAGGTAAGTAATTTTTGAGCGACCGCTTATACAACTTGTTCGGCCGAAAAGCCATCGGCGTTGTAGTTGTCGGCAACGCTTGTCGGAAATAACCGAGGGCTGCGTTGAAAAAAAAAAAAAAAAAAAAAAAACATGTATCGTAGTAATTTACCGTTGTATTGAGTAATGGTTGATTGTTGTGTAATATGCAATGGCGATTTATTGAAATCATTATAATAGAATAATTAAGAACATTAAAAAGTTATCAAATGGAAAGGGTTGTTCAATTGTGTCGAAATGACCACAATTAAAAGGCGATGATTGATGATGGTAATATTGAATATTTGTACTGTCTAACTGAATAATAAAATAATTGAAAAAGAGGTATTCAAAGCTGCCAAGTTGTCAAAATATTCATAATGAGAAGCCAATACTTAATGATGCTAAACGAAAAAATTTAGTGTGCTTAAATGATAGATTAATTGTTATAGCGGAAGAAATGAAACCTTCAAAAAAGAGGGATCAAAGTTGTTCTAATGCTTACAATGAAAAGGCAATGCTTCATTATGCTAATGAAGAAAATTTAGTGTGTAATCGATGAAATGAAATAACCATTTTAATTATTCAAGTTCGAAACATTGCTCATAATGTCAAATTACACAGAATGGAAAGCTAATGGAATTCCCGATGCTAAGTATCGATGTACAAAAATAAATAATAAATAGCAAGAAACAAAATTTATGAAGTACAAAAAAGAAAGGTACAAAATTATCAAATTTTGTTTGCTAAATGGAAACTTGTTCTAAACATGGCCAATAGGTGATAGCAGGTAGGTGTATGTTCTGCTGAGAGTAATGAATAAATATTTCTTGAAGAGAACCAAGGATTCAAAAGCTGGTACATTGCTGTCCATGATTATTGTTCAATTTCAACCTACATTCGAGCGAAAACTTCGTTTTGAGACTACGCCAGGTTTCGGCCTGTCGCGTAAACCCGGCCGGTAGCCACGTTTGACCTTTTGAGCGACGGCAGATGGGGCCTCTCTTCAAGCCGTCGGGTAAACCCGGTTGGTAGCCATGCCGCGCAGAAGAAGAAGAACAAGAACAAGAAAATAAAGAAGTAGAAAAGGAAGAAAAGGAAGAAAAGAAGAAGAAGAAAAAGAAGCTACGTCGGCTTTGCTTACGCAACCCACCGGGATTATCTAAAGCTAAACCTCAACTATCTTTTTCGATCTTGAAGGAAGCGTGGCTTCAAGACATTTTACAAAGGCTGAAATTATACGTTCTATCTTCGATATAATCAGCCAATGCGTTGGTGTGGCCTTCCGGTATTACCGCGGCAAGTTATGTCATTTTTGATCAATGAGCTTTAGTAGCTTGAAGCAAACAATTTTTAGACTAGTAAAGCGTGTTGTGCAATAATGCGTTAAACCGTTGAACCCTTAGGGCTCAAACTTCACGCAGGAATGGCAGTTGGTCATCACAATTTTCTTACATCCAATTTGTTTGGCTATACTTGCCTGATTCGATCAAACGAAGTCGGATATTCACATGGTCTACGAAAACGGCGAAACAAAACAAGACGCATGTCCCTCCTGTGGGACCAGTGGCACAATCTCGTTGCGTTCCAAGCTCAATAGGATTTATTAGGATACACAAAAACTATTCAAGTTTAGTACTGTTGTGGCCATACAAAGCCATGGTGAATGAAGAAGTTGATAAAGCTCTTCAAAGCTTCCACAAAACAACTCCACCCGCCTACCTTTTTTCGCCGAATTTCTATGGCCGTGTTGCTATAAACAAAACGAGATAGCGCCACCAGCGTCATTGCGGAGACAGTGGCTTGTTTTGCTTCGATGTCACCGCCGACAATGCGAATACCTCACTGTGATCGAATCAGGGAAGCGCCGTGAGCAAATTCTTTATAATGAAATGCTGTCGACGAAATGCTAATGGTGTGCAAAATTCAAGCTCTAAGGATTAAAAGAGTGCAATACGCTGTAGATCCAACCTAGGAAACTCCGCTAAAACTTTTTTCTATCTATGCGAAAAAGTGGGAGCGTCTTTGTATACGTTTTTTGTTGTTGTTGTTTTTTTTTTGGAAGGTTGGATTGCAATGAAATCCTAAATTTCTGTCTTATTTACACCCGCACGCAAGGTTGGCAGTGGTACGCTACTTTCGTGCATCTGAAACGTTCAAGGCTCTCGGCTAATCAGGGAAGTCGGATTCGAACGAAGGTACTTGCCCTGTCAAACCCACGGTCTCCTCTCAGGTCATTTACAAACAGGCCGCATTACCGTAACGATTACAGAGGGGTCGCTGGGGGCCCCATGCTAGTCTGTCCACTCTGTAAAATCTACAAGCTCTGCTTTCCGGAAGGAGAGCGGATGGCCCCGAAAATTTGCGTTGCCCCGGCAAATCCTGTGCGCGAGACAGCTTTACACAAATGCTCCGAGTAGGCGGGGCAAAGCTGGGGCCGAGTTTTCGCATAGTCGAATCCCGGAAGGTAAAGTTGCGCTTGTTCCCTCCTATTGTGACGGTACCTGCGCGATGAAATAATCTGGCAACTGAAAGTGATCAACCAAACGCGACGGGCGAGGAACTCACTTTCACTAGCCATCCCCGGACCCCGAGATACATTTTTAATTACTATCTCATTGAAATTCTTTTCGACTCCATGCAGAATCTGTTAACACACACAAAAAAAAAAAAGACAGATGCGAACTCGGGACACTAATCTTGCATTGCAGCTTCTGATTCCCTCTTTTTTCCCTCGATCCCATTTATCTGTCCACCTATCTATGTCCTAGTTAGCGTGGTGGTAGTTAGCAGCGTGGTACATACATACATAATAATCGCGTGTAGAGCTGTGGAACATTCACAATTAAAGCTCGTATACCGCACAAGCACATCCCGTCTGACCCATATGATTCTTAACCGTTGAGGTCGGTTAGGGCGAGGACATGGTAAATTATGAAACGAGAAGCTAAACATGGTAAATCATGCTACTGCGCCACTGTCACAAGGAAAAACATTTTCTCTGGCAAGGTATTCAAGCGTTCATTTATGGCTTCTTGTGATTCAACCGACTTTCCTACTCTGCACTCGTGGCGAACTATTAGCTCTCGAAGCGCCGGTGCTACCTCAGCGAATACGCGTGTTGTAAGCTTTGCCAGCGCTGGTCACTCAGCATTGAGCGTAGCGTCGTGGCATTTCCTCCATCTTCCCCTACAGCTTCTTTCACCTCCTTCCTCTCATGACCCCCTTCGTATCAACAGCAGCGCCACCTTTTCTTTGCCTTTTATTCCCTTCTCCTCCATAGCCACACTCCCCGTTGCCTCACGGCGCGGTTGAGGTCTCCAAGAAAATTGAGACAATTACCGCGTCTTCACTTTTCCAGAAACAAACAGCAAAACTTTTTCATTTTTTTTTTCGGTCGAAGAAAAATGCAAGACGCCCGTGCGCATGCAGTTCGCACTACTTGTGACGCTTTCTGTCTCGTTCTCTCACTCGCTTCGTCCTATCCCTCACTGCGCGGCTGGGGCGTCCTACCCTGAATTAGATAAATTAGACAGTTACTGTACGTTTCCATTCCTCGCCATAAATTATTAACTACCCCTTTCTAACTACATGTCTTTCCGAGGCTCCAGCTCTATAGCTTCTTCGCTGCTTCTTCACCGCCCCCGACGGAGCGCGTGTCAACGCTGTCATTCCTGGACTTGGTCTCAAAGCGGTGGGCTCATATGTACTGACGGGAAGTACGCGGAGAAAAAAAAAAAAAATGCGGCGCTGTTGGAAAGATGCGATGAAGAGAACTGACGGCCATATAGCGAGAGGTCGCGGTGGAAAGCTGCAGACGGGATACGTCACCGACGCGTTCAAGCATAGCGCGCCAAATCGACTGCGAAACGAGGAGAGTCGGCGCCTCGGTTCCCCCTCTTCACGTTATCTGCGTTTGTGTCCGTGCCTCCTCGGAGCTTTTACGAAGACGCACTGGCGAGCCACGGCCCACACTCTTACATTCAGCGCTTCCATCTCTCTACGTCTTCAGGAAAGACTGAAACAATCATTATTTTTATACCTCTATTTAGCTTCTTCACATCGACAGGGATATATACGTCTAGCGTTATAATTACATCACGCCACTGGAGCAAGGTAAACGAAAATAGAACCACGATACGACGCGACCAAAGACCGTTGATAAGCTTCGGGTAAAACGAATTACAGCCCGCGAATTGCGAAAGAAAAACAAAATTGCCGGCGGTGCGCTTGCCACTCGACCGTTACGGCAGCTGTTCGGGCGAAGTGAAATAGCGCTGGACGTTGAGAGCGCAGTCCACGTAATCTGAGGCTCCTCGTTTCGCTTGCGAAGCAAGCTACTGAACCTCGTTCTACTCGTAATTCAGTAGCAAAGTGTGACTTCGATTGGAGAGGGGAGAGGAGGATGAGTGAGGGCGTCACGCACGCGCAGATCTCTCTGCTCATCGAGCAGAACGGCCGCAGGCCGTCCCCGCTAAAAGCCTTCGCTAATGGGTTGACGCTCGGAGCTGCTGCAATTAGGGAGGCTTACTGCGACTTCCAGCTTCCCTATTCACTTTAGTTCCAAATGTGTTCCTCAAAGTAGATAGCGGGAACCTCACCGATTTCGACGAAGAGCGCGGCTACGTGCCCTGTGCGGCTTTTACGCGACGCCGCCGTTAACGAAGTAGGACTAGGGGCGACGAGCAAGCCTAGGTGAGGGACGAGCCAGTCGTGCCTAAAACTGGAAAGGGATCGAGAATCTACTAAGGTCAAGGATATACTCCTCCCCATTCTTTCCACCACGATGACGTTGATTTTGAAGCTGTAAGTTACAATAATAATAATAATAATAATAATAATAATAATAATAATAATAATAATAATAATAATAATAATAATAATAATAATAATAATAATAGTTGGTTCACAGGAAAGGAAAGGCGCCGTATCTCTCACACTTGTTCTGTGGACACCTAAACCACGCCGTTAATTTTTTTTAACGTTTTCAGAAGCTCTTTTCAAGCGCTAACGAATGACTACTTTGCCTCCGAACACATGAACTTACGGCTTATGATTAATGGTGATTTAACTTCCCAAACCAGCGCAGGCCGATCAGAGACACCGTAGTGAACGCTTTCTCATAATTTCGACAAATCGGCTTAGCTTAACGTGAATTGACATTGCATTGCACGCGGGCGCCTTGTGTTCAGCCTTCAAGGGAACGTGGATGGGATAGAATCCGGGACTCCAGGCTCAGTAGCCGACCGCCTGAATTAGTGATCCACGGTGGCTAAGCAAAATGCTTGACTTTAGGAAAAGCCCACTGTAAGTTTCGTCAGTCGTTTTCTCTAGCGTTCCTGCCCAATTCTTCGTGCATGTCTGATGGTTTCTAGCGCTATACCATTTTCCTACCATCCGTGCAGTCTACCGTAAGACGTGGTGCTGGGCAAATCCACGTCGCCTGCTAGATTTGCCCAGCACTACGCCCACATTCGCCTAGATGGTGTATGTGAATGGCGTGTTCGAAGGATCCCAGCATACGAAACTTCATTAATGCGAGAATGTTTAGTACAGTGCGAGAGTGTATTGCAGTTTTATACGAGGCGTGATCGGCTGCGTGATGGCATAGTACTGTCATGCCTTGGCCAGGGAAGCTGATCTGTTCTCTCTGGCGTGAGTTTCGAAACCCCGTCGAGGCAAACGTATTTTTTCAGCGCAGCATTGGCAGGCGCAGATGACACCGACGCATGCGCACTACCTACCTTGCAAAAATGAATGACTTTGGAGAATAAAAACGATGCTTGCTGCACAGCTCGAGAGTTCGAGGTCGAATGTTCGGAGCCAGATGATCATGAGGCTTGGCAAGAGAACAGTACCGCTTACGATCTAAAAGAGAGCGCGTGTGAAGCAACCATGATTATTTTTGTCATTTGTCATGTGAGCGATCCCCAAGTCAACTAGTGAAAAAATTGTATGAGGCAATAATCTCATTTTCAAAATCTCACTCAAATCGCATAAACAATAACATACATATCGCTTATAATCGCCCATGATCTCATAATTTCTTGGACACTCATAAGTTATGGAAGATATTTTATGATAATGATGTGCATCGTATGAGATCCTATGCGATTTGATCAGATTGTGTGAGGTTATTGCTCCGTAGAGCTTTTGTTTTTACAATAGGCCACCCACGTTCTTTCTTTCCACACCAAAACGTTCCGGTCAGCACCAGCGTTAGAGCTGTGTTTACAATTTCGTATTCGCGAGCGGGCAGGTATGCTGTGTTTAAGCTCGGCCAAGAAGGAACGCCGGTCTTTAATCAATCACATCGCGAAAACAGCACGTAGCCAACGGGGCACAAATTTGAGCGACGATTACACTACTCGATATCCAAATTCTGAGTGCTGCTCTAGGGTGTATTGGTTCTGCGATATGCTCATGTGAGTAATTGCAGATATGTATGCAAATGTGCAGTTGGAGACTACTATATATTTCATCATCCATAACTATCCTTCAACTGATGCTATCTCCTTTCCTAGTTCTTCACTGTTATAAAGGAGGCGTCGGCATGCCCCGTCGGTCTTATCCTTCAACTGATGCTATCTCCTTTCCTAGTTCTTCACTGTTATAAAGGAGGCGTCGGCATGCCCCGTCGGTCTTATCCTTCAACTGATGCTATCTCCTTTCCTAGTTATTCACTGTTATAAAGGAGGCGTCGGCATGCCCCGTCGGTCTGGTGTCGAGCAGCGGCTGTGTAAATATATTCTGTGTAAATATATTCACCACGGAAAAAGTTCAGAACCTTTATTCATTTATTGATTCCTTCACTTCAGCTCTAAATTATTTTGCACATACTCATTAGCACGGACTCATAAGCTGCCACAATAATTAAGATATCACCAGGCCTAGATATAAAGCCGCACATGTTAACAAAGCCGAACAGTCTTAACCTTGGTTCCTCATATACGGCGCCGGTTTCACATAAGTTCCAGGAACTTATATTTTTTTAGATATTCCAGATATTTTATCTGGAACCATGAGACCTTAAAATTACTCTGTGAGGAATAGCTATAATGAAGTCGCATCTTCTTTCCTCTTTTAGCAGCAACGAGCTGGGTTTAACTGGAACGAGTTCGGTTAAATGGAGCGGCAGTTTTTAGACTTTGCCGTGTTCCACTTACCCCATACGAAAGTGCATGCGTGGAACAGATATATCTTGTTTTATTAAAGATCCAAGGGTCCCGGCGTCGATCTCCATCTCGAAGGTATTATCAGGTCTGCTATTGATGTCCCTGGTGAAATGCTACCTATCCAAAACATGTTCATGCGGGGGCATGTCGTTGCTCTCCCCAGTGTCTAAACTAATTCATTAGCTTCAGTTTGATTCCTGCCCAATATGATTGCTGCGCTCTCGCCATAACCTTCTGATTTCACTGTAGTAACCCTCAGGTGGTACAGTCTACAGCCTTCGTCATAGATTCCTCCCTCCACTCTAACCACCCTCCGTGGTCTTCTCTTGGCAGCGGCTACCTTCGGGTTTCGATTCCCTTCGCACTCGTCACATTCCACCTGCCACTGTGCCATCCGACCATCTATCCCTCTCTCGCCTCTTTACCCTCTATCCTTATTCATCTCATCGACATGAAGAAAGATATTGTCACCTCTACACTCTGTCACCTGCAATATACATGGTCTATCTACTATCTTCCGCAACCAGCAGGCGTCTGGCTGTGTCATCAACGACGGCTACGCCAACTGCAACGACGGTGCTCAATGCTGAGTACTTAACTCTAAATTCGAAGGTTCACTAAATCATTAATAAACCAAGCGAGGACCCTCGCTCACGCTCCCGATGGCAGTCATTTACATTTTGCCATCAGCCCCAGATGCGATTCTAACCCGCCCCCCAAGATATCCGCCTAAGAATAGAGCGCACCCTGCTAAACGCAAATTCTCAATGCCCGCAAAACATTCCCGCTTCATCAAAGGAAACAAGCCACGATTTTACTATAAAGCCACCGCGAAGCCCACTGCATGGCGTGCATACATTGCATTTCCACTCGAGCGCTCAATCGGATTGTCTTACTCTTTTCAGCAATCATTCCGGAAATCGCATGCATGCGGACGGCGGGGGGGGAGTCAGAACAATGTCTTCTCCTACTGAAGCTGCTTTTCGTTTACTTTTCGCGTAACCAAGCCCGTTCACGAAGAAGATGTAATTACTTTAGGAGCGCGCTCCCTGAATAAAAAGCGCTTTCGCGGCGAGCCGGCACTTCATTCCGTTTCCGCCATGAGGCGTCAGTCTCGAGTTCCGCACCGACAAATCAAAGCAGAGCGTGCCACCGCAATTGCAACTTCCGAGGGGCAACGCAAATTTTATCGAAGGCAACAACAACAAAAAGAAAAGAAAAGCAGCGAAACGCCAGTGAATGCTGCCACGTTTAAGTATGCCGTACCGAACCGCGTACTCCTCCTATATCACTTTTGTTCCCAGCTCCAACGAAGGCTTTTTGCTCCGGCGCACCCCTCGAACAACGCCGCTCCAATAACAGACACAATGCGCTTACACTTGCGTATGATTCCCTTCATTTCAGTCATCGCAAGGCGGGTTCCTCGCTTCGCTTCGTCTGGGCGGATATTCAAGCTTCTCGCACTCAAAAGTCCAAAATGGATGCAACCCAAGCGCATTTCGGCTGGCGCTGCCATTCCGGCGGAAAATGACTCGTCGACAACTTAATTGGAAAATGGGTGCTTCTGGCCGCATAGACGACGCGCTTTTTCCATGCCCGATCAATTAAAGAGATGTAATAAACTCTCGAGACGAATTAAGAGATGGTCCCGGCGAAACAGCATGCTTTGCATAAAAAAAAAAAGGCCGCTCTATTATCTCTTTCCATACCTCCTGGAATGAGCCGTCATCGCTCGCGTTCGTTCTTAATCAGAGTAACAAGGGGACATGATTTTGAGGAAAGTAAGTACACTTCTGGTAGATTTGCTGACGCCAGCTCGAAAAGGCAAATTGTGCTTCGAAAAGCACTGAGCAATGATTAGGGGAAAGTTCATTCCATTGCCACGTTTTCGAAGATTGTTCTCGCTTTATTTTATCCAGTGCCCTAATTATAATAAAACTCACAATTCGGTATAAGGGGTGCGTTCCGTTTAATTCGATTAAGTGTTATTTTCCAGTACGTTCTGGTCAGTACCTGCCAGCTAAAAGCAGCGAATAAAAAGCTCGGCCAGGCCCAGAAAACCGTTACAAAGCATGACGCATAGGCTGAAAGAATATAGTATTCTTATGCATCATTGAACAAATATGTCAAATATATTTCAAATCAAGCGAACCAGCATCACTTGTAAAAATATAGGTAATTAACAAATATGTCCTTAAACACAATAACATCAAAACTCCCAAAAAGCAAGCACCGCTATCTGTCAACCTGATGCAATAATCAACTAATCAACAAAATAATTATACGTTAAAAATGTAAAAAGAAACTGAAAGGTGGAAAAAAAAAACATTAGGCTTCATTTACAAAACACCAACGAAGTTTCATTTGCCTTGGCGTGTGTTCAAAATTGTGGGAAATTGTATTCCAATGACTGCAACTTGTCCACAATGCAAAAACGGGGGTGCTATATCTATGAGCCTGCAGTGTGTTGCACGTATTCACTGGATGATTATTTTGTTTCAAAAGCTCAGTATACCTTCTATCACATAAAGTTGTTTTTAAAATTGCGCGGGCCACGGTTCCGACTATAGGAGCGGCTGCAGGACCGTCGCACCACGAAGCCTCTATCGCGGTCGGACTATAGGGTCGACGGGCACTTTGACACCAGCGCCACCGTTGACTGCGTACTATCGAAGCACCCTACGTCGGGCGTCACCGACAGGGTGCCCAGTGTGACGAAACACTTTGCTTCACTCTATAAAAAATATGTGCGATGTTCGCCTCTTTCGCCGCTAAATTTCTCTACAAAGGCTGACGCAATGACTTGTATACGCTTTTAAAAGCCCGTCCTATAGGGCCGCATGCCTTGCAGCGAGCAAGTTACATCAAGCCAGGGTGGTGTCTCTCTGACGCGTTCTGTCTCGCAGCTCTGTAGAAGAAAGCCCGGTATTGCGTAACGCGGCCGTCATCCTGTGAAGTGGTGAAAGCCCGTTTTTCTCTTTGATTCCCGCTCCGGACCTCATGTTGCGGAAAAAAGTGCTGCTACGAACCAAGCCATGTATCGGAGTGCTTTCCGCACGAAACATAATAATGTTTCATACCCGCATTCCTGACAATGATTTTCGATACAGCTTACGGTCTAGCAAGTGCACAGTGATTTTGATTTGGGCGCTTGTTGAAGAAACAACGCATAAAATGCAAACTGAACTTTTACCCAGTGGTACACAGAAAGCTGCGATCAAAACGAGATTAAAAAAAAAATACATGGTTTCTCCACATAACCGGATGGTGGCCTGACGCTATTGCGCGACTGGAGAGCGTGCATCGAGACACCTTAGAGAGCGCTGCACAGCGACGCCACCTTGGCCTGACGCAATTTTGAGACGCGCCTCAGTGCAAGCACACGGTGCGCCGCGCGTGAAAGCGCGTTAGAATCCTGGCGCCCGCCTTCGCAATGAGTGCCAGAGGAGAAGCAGGCGAATACCGCACGCCGAATATATCGAGTTCGAATAGTTTCGTCTCCCGGTTCACCCTCGTTGCCAGCGCCCGGAGGGAGAGAGAAGCGCTGCGGTGAAGCCCCGCAGTTGCTGTTGCTGCTGCAGCCGGAGTCGTTGGTTGTACATTTTGAAAGCCGCTGCACATGAAGCTGAATGCATTGAAATACAAAAGGGCATTTGACGCCTGCAAAGGGTAAATAAATAAACATAAGGCGCCTGGATGAAGTCAATACGTGTCGTAAATTGTTGGTGTATTGCACATATCTGAATCGCTTCTCGACTGCACTCTAAACAATTAAGATTCCCGATGTGGCGAGCCCCGCCGGGGTGGTGCAGTGGTAAGACGCCCGACTACTGTGCTGGAGTTCCCGGGTTCGAATCCGACCTCGGCGGCTGCGTTTCGATGGAGGCGAAACGAAGAGGCGTCGTGTGCTGTGCGATGTCAGCGCACGTTAAAGATCCCCAGGTGGTCGAAATTACTCCGTAGCCCTCCACTACGGCTCCTCTTTCTCTCTTTCCACTTTCATTCCCACCCTCCTCCCTTCCCTTACGGCGCGGTTCGGGTGTCCACAGAGCAAGTGTGACAGTTACTGCGCCTTTCCCTTCCTGTGAACCAATTTTATTTTATTTATGTGGCGAATAGCGTCCCTTCGAAGCGAGAAACTTTATATTTTTTTTTTGTAGTTGGCAGTAGACTACTCATTTTTACGTCATATGAAAAATGTATGTTTTATCTGAAGTTTTCTTTTCTTTTTCTTTTTTTGAAGAGACAATAGTACGACCACAAGAAACGGCACTCGTCACAGGTAAAAGAATGTCAATTGGTTGTGCTCGCGCAAATCTCAAGTAAGGTTAATGGAAATGGGATGCCTAGATGTAGTGTAAATATATAAAACTTCAATTTCCTTGCCAGTGCATGTGAAATTTTAATTATTTAAGGCGGGAAAAGGGGTGGAGGGTCAACTAATTTCTTCCGGTGCAGTGTGCTGCAGAGAAAGAGAGGCTTTGTGAAAACTGAGCACACGTACGATGTTCCAGCCGTCTACGAAAACCTAATGACTACCGGTACCAGGTAGCTCTTGCCGGTGTGCGTAAAATAATCGGCAATCATGTGGAGCGCCGCTGCGCTAGGCCAATCAGCGACAACTATTTATATAAGTCGTTGCAGTGGTTTAATGATTGTAGTCACTGCATTTTACAATTTTCCACGAAGCTTTGCTTATTCAGTGCCAGCGCCTTTCCAGCCCGCCTAATGTCGCAGTAAAACCCGATTCGAAATTTTTTTGTCTCCCCTAATAACACTGGCATTGGTCTCCTCATTACTCCAATACAGACTTTATGCGTCTTCATGCGAGCGAGCATCTTCTTTAGAAATGCGTAACTGTTTTGTAAGAGCTGCAGGACTTAAGCAACGGCAGCACTTATATTACAATTTACTTATTGTTTTATACCTTAAAGGCCCTTACGGGAATCGCATTGCGTGGGACGCGGAGAGGGAGGCTTACGAAATTAATAATAGTAAGCACGCAAGTAAAAATTACACTACAAATAATAGTAAAATATCACACTCGATTAGCATAGTTAGTCAAATGCGAAGTAGGTATGCTCGCACTGCCTGCCCAAGCCTGCTACACTTTCCTACGCATTTTTGCATTAAGGCGCGGAGATGAGCACAAGCTGATTCACGATGCGACGTGCGGCGCGAAGTCGAGGTCTAGGGAGCACCGCGCGTGCACGTATACTGTCCGTAAATGCTGAGAGGTACTTGAGGCTGCCATGCACTAAGTGCGGAGAGAAAGCCGACTTTAATCATATCCTGTGGGATTGCTCAGAGGACCCGCCTCCCAAGGCTCTCATAGAAGCTCCCTCATTTGAATCCTGGGAGGAAGTGCTGCGTAACGCGAGCCCCGATATACAATAGGGCGCTGTAAACCGCGCTGAAGAAGTCGCCGCAAGCCACCAGCTAACGGCCGCTTGGCTCTTCCACTAAGACCCAGTAAGACTACTCCCAACAATAAAGTTTTCTCTCCCTCTCTCTCTTGAGGCTGAGGACGCGCGAGCGACATGTCACTGCTAAGTCCGGAGTAATACGCGCTTTTACAACTTTGCCCGGTGACGTCCGCGACGGCCACAACTGTGAACGCGCCACTCTTTCGTTGACTACAGCCGTGCGAACGCTCCGCCTCCTCCTCGGCTAAGCTACGCGATACCCGCGTCGTCATCTTCTTTATCGCGCTTCAAGTTAACACGAAGAAAGAGAAAGAGAGAGGCGGCTTCGGAGAGACATCGACTAAATCGTTGCTAATAATGCTACTGCTCACTAAAATCTCAAGACGAAAATAAACTATAGGCTTTAGAAAACTATCTTACATTAGAAGTATAAATAGCACATAACAATCAGCTATTACCAAGCAAGAGATAAAAGCAATGCAAGATACAGCCTTATGCCTCAAACGAAGAAGTGGAAAAATAACAATAAACAAGCAGTGGAAAACACCGTAAGGTAGAAAATACAAAGTAATTTCGGACGTCCAAAGGCTTCGGGAAGGATGCATGGTCGCGTAAACAAGCGACATCTACAGGCAAAATGTCCCATTCAGAGTTGCAACGAATACGTCGAATATTTAAGCGAACCTGTGCAGCCAATAATCGCGTCAATTCTAAATGGGTGGCGAAAGCGCGACAATATGAGGACAGCATGCCGTAAAAATGTGCGTTATACGCCAAGCATATCTAGCAGCACCAACTAGAAAATCTTCCGCTTGTGCTCCAGCGGTTCCGATGGCTAACAAAGAGTGCGCGTGGAAGTAGCGTTGATATAACGTGGCAATGAGCGTAGGCCGTCAAACCGATACAGTAACCCGCTGACACAATGTATTATATCTAGCCGGATATCAAACTCTAAATACGGCTACCGCCCGCACTACCGCCAGGCGTGCAGGAAGTGAGCGGACCTTGTCCTCCTTACCACGGTGCAAGTTTTTCCAGCATGAGAATGCTTTCAAATGGAAATGCCTGACGCCACAGTATAAGGGAGTTGCATGAACCGGAAAGAGCGCACTGCAACTAAGGTCTACCCCGATTCATCTTTTCACGTCTTGCCGCTATTGTTGTCGGAAGAAGAAACGTTTTGCGAAAAAAAAAAAATCGATTGCCCCCCGACAGCACCGCAGAATATGTTTCAGATGAATACACGGCTGACACCGCCTATCTCGCGGGTTTCTCGAATGGAAGCATTTAAGTATGGCCTAGTTTCTCTGGAAGAAAACGAACTTAAAAAAGCTTTCTTTTTTTTTTTTTTTTTGCGCTATGGAAATTTGTTTTTTTTTTTTTTTTTTTTTTTTTTTTGCCGCATACATGAGCGCACGTTTGGTTTGGACGCGTGTTTCGGCAGAAGCATACCAAAATTTTTGATAAGTTCTGAAAAACAGAGTTTTGGAATATGGCTATGGTACATATTATAAACAGCACCATAACAACCAATATACCTTCAAATCCTTCTTCGGTCAGCTTGTAGCTATCTTCTTCTTCTTGCTATTTACTTGCAATAAAGCACACCACTGTTTTCCTATGGCGGTCCTAATTACTGGTTGTAGCACAGGACAAGCTTCGGAAACCAACTTTTGCTACACACAGTAAGCGTAGGCACAGTTTTATTAACATGTTTATAAAATTAAAGTACAATATTCTACACCTGCCTCATGATTATTTCCAAAAACGCACCAAAGTGGTTTTCTATAACACCCGGCGCACTCTGAGCACATGACAATCATCGGTGCTACGCATCGTACTGTTAGGTTATTTCTGTCAATATGATCATAGAGGAATCTCACAATATTCCAAATTTAACCAACAACGTTTATTTCTTAATAGAGTCTCTTGTTTTACACGTATCTAGCGCTTATAGACCGCTCCCGACCGCAAATGCATAACACTTTCTTACTATAACCGATCGTTTCTTAACAATTAAACGATGTTCTAGAAAGCTAGACTTAAAAATACGATTACACTGCCTGAGAAAAAGCGACGATGAAGACCTAGATTACAAGTCCCCTGTCGACTCTAATGACAAAAAGAACGTCGTCAAAAAGCCACTAACAACACGATAAACTTTCGATCTAGAAAACGCAGAAAAGAACTTACGAACTGTGCAAAATTGGGTAGCTTCGTAAGTAGGGAACACGCACTGGTGGGGTGCATGTGCCCGTCAACTTGTATCGGTCAAATGATTCTGTCTCAATTCAAATACGACGTTCGTTCTTCTTTGCTTTCGCAAAGCTAACGAGTGATTATGCGTCTTGCATGCGGAAAAAAAGCTTGCGGTGGCGTAAGACTTCACCTTCAGGCCCCTCGAATATCTGATGGCGTCTGCCAAGGTTAGTTGCTGGGTTTGTAGGGTTTAACGTCCCCATAAGCAGCTCAGGCTATGAGAGACGCCGTAAGGGAGGACTCCGGAACTTTCTACCACTCGGAGTTTTTTAATGTGCACTGACATCGCACAGCACAGCACACGGGCGCCTAGCCTTTCGTCTCTACTGAAAAACGGCCGGCGAGGCTGGTATTCGATCCTGCATCTTTGAGCAAAGTAGTCGAGCGCCCTAACCAGTGCACCACCCCTGAGGGCGCGTCTGCCAAGGATATCGACCTGTAGTCATTCCTCGAAACACTTCTCTAGGAAAAAAACATCGCTCTGCCTCTCTAACCCGTGGACGTAACTCGCATAATCGTGCACTGACTACCACGTGACAATACAAAGCTTCTCTTCAAACTGCAGTGAACTCTTTAGAGCGCGGTTTGTCGGTCGAAGCTCACCGCGGTTACTATACCGCTCATAACAATGTCGCCTATTTGTAAACGCCAAGCTCGAGAGAGATAGGAGCGAAACAGGCCTAATACAAGTAGTTATCAAGTGGAGTGCGCCGGCGATTATCGCAACGCGGGATGAGCAAGTGATGATAACTGCCTGGAGGGTGGGCCAAGGTTTATAATGAGAAGATGATAACAGGTATTCAGCTGTTATCTCGCTTCAACATTTTCGGTTCTTTTTTTTTTTTAGTTTCACAAGATTTTTGCAGCACTAGGATAGGTAAGGACAATCTGAAGCAATAAAGAATGCGCCCACAGTATGGCTGTGTTACCGCGCTTCTGTCCCTGGCGGCAAACAAGAGAACAACGATGCGCGCGGCCTCGCTGAATTGGTCTGATCGCCCTTATCTTTCGCACCGCTGCAGAAAACTTGCGAAACGGGTTATAGACGACTCCACATGCGGAACAGTCGGTTCCAAGTTGAGCAAAAGTAGATCAAAAATCGTTTTGGCGCGACCTTATATCTGGTACCTTTATGCAGATCACGCGATTATGTTCGCTAAATCAGACGGACAACGTTTGTCCAATTCCTGTGACGGTAAGATCATACAACAGTCATCAAGAACCTTGATTGCCGTGAAAAGTGGTCGTGCCACCAAAGAAAAAAAAAAAAAAGAAGCACGTGCAGATTTCCGCAAAAGTTCTCGTAGGCCTGGTACCACAGGTCAGACCGAGAATATTAAACCAGACTGTTAATGAGGATGCTGCAAGGGTGGTCCAGTCAGAAGACGACTCGAAATGCGAACTGCTTCGAAGACGAGTGAATAAAGGGATAAAGCGCTTTAGTGACTGGAGTGGTTGACTTAAAGTGGGTGAGCGAGTGAGTGAGTGAGTGAGTGAGTGAGTGAGTGAGTGAGTGAGTGAGTGAGTGAGTGAGTGAGTGAGTGAGTGAGTGAGTGAGTGAGTGAGTGAGTGAGTGAGTGAGTGAGTGAGTGAGAGTGAGTGAGTGATAAATGCAGTAAACGAATGAGCCAGTGAGCGTCAATGAGCCAGTCTATAAAGCAGTGAGCCAGCATGTGTGCCAGAAGCCCTTCCAGTAATTATGCCAGTGAGTGAGACAGACAGTCCGTGAAAGAATGCTCGCGTGGCTAATATTTTGAGTTAACGGAATAAACAATTCAATGAACGGGTTAATGGAGTTAGTTTGTAAGAGATTGAGTGAGCAAAAGAGTGGAGTAAGTGAACTAGCTGCAATACGTACCAGTACCGTCATCACAAAGTAACGGCCCATCGGAGCAAAGGACAGACAACAAAATAAGAAAACGCGCCGACGCCGAGATCCATCTACAATGGCTGTTTTGCCGAAGTGCCCAGGAAGAGCACGCCGATTATTTTCACCTTCCTTCCGACATCCGTTAAAAGGATGACCTGGCAGCACGTGCCTAATTCAATACTCTGCCTGAAAGGCGCCATCTCATTTGCATCCGACGTGAACAGGCAAGCATCCGTTATGTAAGAGGCGCCTCTAATCCTCGCGACGCGAAGCCACGCTGCCACCAGGTGTCTTTTTGCCATAAATTATTTCTTTTCGCGCGCTTTCTCCGGATCGACACGCAGCGTATTACCTTCCAAATTGGAAATTCCGCACGGTTAGAAGGTTTAACGTCAAACGGAGGCATTGTTTAAAAAATGAAATTGCTCTCGCCTCGCCGCACCCCCTCCCTCGCCCCCTCCCCCCTATTAAAAGCTACAAACTGTAAGCGCATAGCAGCTCTGTTTCCAAAAAAAAAAAAAAAAACAGAGCTACCAAAACATAAGACCGTTTCTAAAGCACTTGTAGCATCATCATCGTCGTCGTCATCATCATCATCATCAGCCTGACTATACCCACTGCAGGGCGAAAGCCTCTCTAAAACTCTAATTAACCTAGTTCTGTGCTAGCTGCATCCACTCGACCTTTGCGCACTTCTTGCCCTAATCCGCCCGCCAAACTTTCTGCCGCCTCCTCCTCCGCTTTCCTTCCCTTGGAATTCAGTTTGTTGCCCTAAGCGACCATGATTGTCCTCTCTAGGACTACATGCCCTGCCCATGTCCGTTTCTTCTTCTTGATTTTCACTAGAACGTCACTTACCCGAGTTATTTCCTAACCCAATCTGCGCGCTTCCTATCTCCTAACGTTACACTTACCATTTTTCGTTCCATAGCCCTCTGCAGTGTCCTTTTTCGTTAGGCTAACGTGGAGGCTAACGAAAATCACTTGTATGTGACAGGCAAACAGTTCACGCTGTCAATGCAAAAGCTGTCGTCTTGGCAGATGTTTGGAGGCGTATTTTGAAGAAAAATAAAACGGAATCACAAAATATCAATGCTATCGATGCGGGTAGGTGTGCGTTCAACATTTGTGCTTCGAATGCATGACCCATTAGCGCTGAGCTGAATTCACCCACACTGATGTAAAAACAAAATCTTTTCTGACAAATCATTTATACGCATGCTGCCAAGTTCTTTCAAAGCATGTTGAATATTGCCGCTCAGCGGTTACAGCGCTCAACTATTCAGCCGGAGGACCCGGGTTTTATCCAGGCCCGGAGGCCGCATTTCGATGGCGGCGGAAGGTGGTCTAAATGTGACGGAGCACTCCGCTATTGCGTCCCTCATAAGTCTGAGTCGCCTTTTGGAGTTAAATGTTATAAATCATAAACATACCACATTGTCCAATTGGTAAAACTTGATCATACATTTTAATTTATTTGCTCCTTCCATGCTATAGCGTTGGAATAGTTTTCGGCGTCGCAATCTAGACCCAAAAGTACTGTGAGCTTCTTTCACTTAATCTATCTTCTTTAGGATTTTGAATTTTATTTTTACGTGAATACATCTTTTCCTTTCAAGAAGGAGGAAGATGAAGAGGAAAGGCAGGGAGGTTAACCAGTAAAAGCAACCGGTTTGCTACCCTTTACTGGGTGAAGGGGATGAGTGGATATAAATGTTGTGAGAGAAGGATAGTTGAAGTTAATACAGTCACATAACAGACACGCCACATCACATCACGTTACAGTCATGTCATAGAAACTCATATTCTTTCGATTAGTCCTGTGCTTTTCATAAAGCGGAGCAGTGCCCGGGAGGCCTTCGCCGCAGACGATCGCCGTGGCCAGGGACCTAAAATCTTAGTTTCACTCAATGGGCGTCCATCTAAATGCTCCAGCGAAATTTTCCTTGCAAGATGCGTAAAAAATTGGCTGAGGCAGAGTGATCTACTGATGTTGAGCGTTCAACCATGAATGCACTAGCCGGCATGGCCTGGCGATAACACCTGAGACATTGTCTGAAATGCTTGCAGTTAGAGGTGGGTTCATGGTGGGTTCATAGGAGGGGAAAGGCGCAGTATCTGTCACACTTGCTCTGTGGACACCTGAACCGCGCCGTAAGGGAAGGGAGGAAGGTGGGAGTGAAAGTGGAAAGAGAGAAAGGGGAGCCGTAGTGGAGGGCTGCGGAGTAATTTCGACCACCTGGGGATCTTTAACGTGCGCTGACATCGCACAACACACGACGCCTCTTCGTTTCGCCTCCATCGAAACGCAGCCGCCGTGGTCGGGTTCGAACCCGGGAAATTCGGCACAGTAGTCGGGCGTCTTACCACTGCGCCACCCCGGCAGGCTGTAATTTTATTGCGAAAGCAATACTACTCTAGGTTTCGAGCCTTCAGCGTAGCGCGGCCGGTAGCCGCGTCTTACCCACGTGACTATGTGACGTCACACCCCACGTGGGCTGGCAGGAGCTGCCAACTTAGGTCTCTCGTTTCACATGGGATGGTTATGTCAGAATCAGCCTGCTAGGACCCTGGCATTCACGTTACCCATATAGGCCCCTAAGGCACGTTCATACGGCTTGGTTAAAGCGGTGCTTTATATGTGGGCTGAGGAAGAAGAAAAGAGAAGAAGAACCCTCGGTCACCCGCAACTAATGCTTTCGCCCAATTTTGGTTCAGCAGCGTTGAACCCTTGTAATTGTGTGTGTGTTGTACATATGAAAATATAACGCTCGTATTGGGAACACAGCTTTATTTACTCCTCACTTTTTTTTTCAATTAAAAATTGGTCTCTGCGCGAATTTTCTCTTCCTCGTCAGCTCCGTAGATGTTCTTTCCACGGTGAGGCACAGTGACGTGGAGAAATAATATTGAAAAGAAACAGCACCCCGAGAAACAAAATGAAAAGAAAAGATGAAACGGAAGCCAACAACACTGTGCTTAAATATGCTACAGAAGTATCCCACTGGGAAAACTTTGCTGTTGAAGCGAACAAAGCTGCAAAAAAAAAAAAAAAAAAAACAATTTTTTGCACACCTTGGCTTATTTTTCAATAAACGTTGTGTAAACACGAAGGAAATCATGAGAAAACAAATGCAGGCCAACCAATCCCGTGTGTCATTTTTAGATACCAACAGGCACGATTTTCTGCATAACGTTTAAGCGACTTGGTGCTCTCATCTGCACTCACTGCAGCAAAATCTCGTTGCTCATATTATGCGCCGTTTTTGTAACAAGAATAAAAAATCAAATTTTTGGTCGATGTGCCCTCCCATACCTGCCCCATCGTGGTGGTGCAGGGGTTATGGCGCTCGACTACTGTTTCAAGCATGCGAGATCGACTCCCGGCCGCTGAGGCCGCTTTTTGGTGGAGACGAAACGCAAGGCGCCCGTGTGCTGTGCGATGCCAGTGCACGTTAGAGAACCCGAAGTGGTCGAAATTTTCGAAGCCCTCCACTACAGCGTCTCTCTCATAGCCTGAGTTGCTTTGGGACGTTAAACCCTACAAACCAAACCAACCTGCCTTACCTCCTTAGATTAGCAAATCTCGCACTTGTGCATTTTCGCTTTTGGAGTTCTCCTCTCCTGACTTCAAACTATTTATAACGGTGGCTATTTTATGTGGAGGCCAAAATACTAATGCCAATAAATGAAAAAGTGTGGGACTTCTCCACCTTTACGTTCGCAAAGGATTTCTACTTTACAGGCGCGATTCCAAACGAAAGTTTTTGTTACGCCCAAGAGGCTGCAGCTTCTTTAAGACACTTTCGAGCTTCAAGGTTGTCTCAAGAGAAGGGGGCATACACTTACCGCCGGAGTCCTTTCCCTCCTAACGCAAGACTCGTAGTGGCTGCTGTTCTATCGCGTTAGAAACGTCAGATGGAACCTTGCTCTAACTCGTTGGAATGGCTCATCATCAACATCACCATCATCATCATCATCATCATCACACACACTTTCGGCAGCAACAACCGCAGCAACAGTACCACCACTGCCATCTAAATGACATTCACTGAATAACCACAGTCCCCGTCATCATCATCATCATCATCATCATCATCAGCCTGATTATACCCACTGCAGGGCGAAGGCCTCTCCCATATTTCTCCACTTAACCCGGTTCTGTGCTAGCTGCATCCACTTGACCCCTGCGAACTTCTTAATCTCATCCGCCCATCTAACTTTCTGCCGCCCCCTGCTACGCTTTCCTTCCCTTGGAATCCAGTTTTTTACCCTCAGCGACCATCGGTTATCCTCTCTTCGCACTATATGTCCTGCCCATGTCCATTTCTTCTTCTTAATTTCTACTACAGTCACCCTTAATTTCTACAGTCCCCGTCACTCTCCTCCAACCAACCATCCCTGCTGCAACCAGTTGTAGTTAGGTGCTTGTCAAATATTCTCGATGCGAAGCGTTCCAAACGCTTCCAGGGAGTCAAAAATGCGAGCGCGAGTCATACGCGAATATTCGCGGTTGCTTAGCGGGCCCAGCTCGAGGCCGTGGAATCGATTCCAGGTCTCTGCGACCGCCTTTGAGAAGATCAGAATTGCGAAACAAGCCATGCGCCGTAAAGGAACACTTCTAAGCAATTTCTACCGCCCGGGGATCTTTAACGTGCACTCACGTCGTACAACGCACGAACGCTTTTTGCGTCAAGTTCGTTTACATCGACACGATGCCATAGCGGCCGGCTTCGCCCCAGGGTAATCCGGCTGACTAGCCGCGCACTTTAACAAGTTAACCAGCGAGGCGACACAGTCGTCACGTGATGGAAACCGCAGTTCTCGAATCAAGCAAGCACATCTGATGTGATTCGCTTGTGCAGAAACGATCTGGGCACAATGTACTCTTTTCTGGAAGGATAAAAAAAGAAGACTCTTTTTCATCCCGGCAGTGGAGAATATAGAAATGTTCCCTAGCATAAACGGAGCCGGCGTTAGCCGATATCCACGCAACAAGCGCCTTTACTATACCTCAAATGCGCAGAGCTTTCTATTCAGAACTCTTTGAAGTCGTTGTCGGTGGCGTGGGGTGTTATGTTTAACGCCCGGGCGCTTAATTTGTGCTTTGCGATTCTCCGTTAGCGTAGGGCCTCAGGTTGATTTCGACTTTCCCGATTTGTACAAAGCACCCACATCGCACAACACGCGGGCGTGCTTGCCTTGCGCCAGCGGCGTAATGTCGCCGGCTCAGCCGGAATTCGACTGCGCGGTATCGAGCTCAGCATTTGAGCGCCCCAGCTTGTCAGCAGCCCAGACAGGAAACAGACCTGCGAACTAACGTTAGGGCAAGTTCGTATCAACTTCGTAACTTTTGTTCAAGCCCACGCTAACCAGCCGTTGACTATAACTCGCGATTCCTCTGTGCGAGCCTTCTTCCGGTCTCACAGGTTCGCGGTTTTCATTGCAATATCTTCGACGCACGCACGCGTTCGTAGTTAATAAGGGTTTTCCGAACGAGTTACCTGCTGGCTGTGTATTGGACGCCTGAGTCGTTGCAAGCGATAAACCCCTCAACAAACACGAAATGTAAGTGCTGCAAACAACGCACGGTGAATGATATGCCCCTGCACGTTGTCGTTCACTGGAGGCAATGATGACAGTCCAATGAGCATCACAACACTAATAACATCCCATGGACGTCCTGCACGTCTGCAGAACATCCAGGGGCGTTTTAATGTCCAGTGGAAGATACCGGACGCGACTCCAATAAAGTTCAAAGATAGGCTCTGAGAAAATGAACGGGGTAGTAGATAACTTTTTGATGGATAACTCAACCACGCCGTGGAGGAACGGAGGAAAGCGAACGAGAAAGAAGGGTTTTATTAGAGGGCTGAGTAATAATTTTGACGACCTCGGTATCCTTATAAGCGCACACAGATCACGTAGCACAGGGATTGCTTTTGCATATTATCGCTTCCGTCGAAAGCAAGGGGGAAAAGCGCAAGTTACACATGGACAAAAAGGGGAGGTCGAGACACATACAGCGCTATGTGTGTCTCGTCCTCCCCTTTTTGTCCATGTGTAACTTGCGCTGATCCCCCTTGCAATGAACCGACTAGCCCGCAACGTTTTGTTCAAGTTCGCTTCCGTCGAAACACGCCAAAAAAGCTTCATGCGGATGCCACTAACAAGTGACACCATAGCGCTCGCCATTCGTCAGAACAGAAAGCACTCTTCGTTTCCTCACACGCACGCTCCGCCTGTGAGGAAAATAAATGCCAGAAAAGGAAAACCAGGTACACTTACGCAACGGGAGCAAGAACCCGACCATTCATTATTGCGACAGACGGCAAATGCGCGAGTTGGCAACGATTCTACGTAGTGTTTCGCAATTTCTTGACTGAAAACACACGCGTGCGCGCCACGCATAGGTTGTCGCTTTTCTATACGAAAGCGACAGTTGTGAGGCAGCTGCGCAGTCCTTTTGTCAAGCATACGGCCGTAGACCGACCCCATGTGTACTCGATGCCTACACGAGCAAGAAGCACCGATGGGTCAAAATTAAATTTCAGTTCGCCACAGCCAATCATACTCTCTATACCTCCTTTTATTATTCACCCTTATATAGAATGGTTTTCAGGAAAATAGAAGACACAATAACTGTATCCAACCTGTGTGGTCGCCTCAATCACACATTGAGGAGAGGCTTGATTTATAGCGTTTAACGTCCCCAACCAGCATCGGCGTGTAGGGGTGTCGCAGTGAAGGGAAGAGAAAACACTGCTGTGTGGAAGGCTCAAGAATAAATGTTGGCCACGTAGGTTTCTTTAAGGTACCCTGAAATTGTCAAAAATCCATGCGCCTTTTGCGCTCCGTCTCTGTAGCAACGCAGCCACCGCGGCAATCAAAACACCCTCACGGTTCTTGCTTGGGTATCCACCCTTATCCAATTACTGTGTCTTCTGGCACAAAACTCTTAATTAATAATTTATTCTCTTCTTCTTAATTAGTGACTTAGCAATCACGCACATATTTTTCAACATACAGTCGTGAGCAACTACATTATGAGAAAGACGACAAGACATACACAAAAGCCCGGCTTCTAGCAAGCCGCACGAACTTCGCCTGCACGCCCTAGGTGGTGGTGGTTGGTTGGTTGGTTGGTTGGTTGGTTGGTTCATAGGAAGGGAAAGGCGCAGTATCTGTCACACTTGCTCTGTGGACACCTGAACCGCGCCGTAAGGGAAGGGATGAAGGTGGGAGTGAAAGTGGATAGAGAGAAAGGGGGGCCGTAGTGGAGGGCTACGGAGTAATTTCGACCACCTGGGGATCTTTAACGTGCGCTGACATCGCACAGCACACGGACGCCACTTCGTTTCGCCTCCATCGAAACGCAGCCGCCGAGGCCGTGGTGGTGAAGGAAGAAAAGAAAAACTTTATTTGGGTGATAATATTTTCGGCGATTTTGCGTAGACTACAGAGGTGCCCCGTTGTTGCATTCCCAGGAGTCTTCTTCGTCGACCTCGTCCATCTCCAACCAATGGTCGGTTGCCCTCAGTCCAAGGCTCCTCTGGCCACTGTCAGCGGAGACATTCTTGAGCCTTAGAGTTACAGCCTACATTGGTGGGTCGACTAGATACCGCGTAATGTGGCCGGGAACTTGTGGCTCTTAACGATGCTTAGAACCAAACGAACCAGCTTCTTATGTGCAGCCGTGTCCTAGCTACGATCTCTCATCGCTCTGTCTGTTAGTTGCTATTCACTGGGTTGCTGGAACTGAGACGAAATGTAGAGGATGCGTTGAAAGCCTGCGCCCCACATAGGGTGCATACAGGGGAGAAAAAGTCGGGGTGGATACGGGCAAAATGAGCTGGGTATATAAAGGTACAGGACTGTAGCTGGCGCCGTGTCACCTGCTCGAGGGGTAGCGTGTCAAACTATCAAGCAAAGTTGAGGGGTTATATTCTCTACCCCAATTTCGTTTTGCGCAATAGCGTACGTGCACACCACTCTGCCGGAAAGGTGTCTCATTTGCCGTAGCCGTTGCTGTCGTAGCATTCAGGATGACGTCATACCATTTCGCTTTCCATTTAGCCTTCATGTGCTAGTCAGGTTGTGGCTATTTTGCGCCCCGCCGGGGTGGTGCAGTGGTAAGACGCCCGACTACTCTGCCGGAGTACCCGGGTTCGAACCCGACCTCGGCGGCTGCGTGTCGATGGAGGCGAAACGAAGAGGCGTCCGTGTGCTGTGCGATGTCAGCGCACGTTAAAGCTCCCCAGGTGGTCGAAATTACTTCGTAGCCCTCCACTACGGCTCCTCTTTCTCTCTTTCGACTTTCCCTCCCACCTCCCTCCCTTCCCTTACGGCGCGGTTGCGGTGTCCACAGAAAAAACAAGTAGGACAGTTACCGCGCCTTTCTCTTCCTATAAATAAATCAGTTCTTTAAATGTGGCTATTTTGCGATGAAGATTCCAACTGAAGGCATACGTAAGTCTAATTCGATGCCGTTCATCGCAAGTGTACGTGTCCACCGTGAGATTAAATACTGCGCCCTCCCCCCCCCCCCCCAAAAAAAAAAATATATATATATATATATATATATATAGAGAGAGAGAGAGAGAGAGAGAGGTCCAACGCTGCTGAACCGAACGTGGAGGGAAAGCTTTGGCTTGGTTTGGTTTGTGGGGTTTAAAGTCCCAAAGAAATTCAGGCTGTGAGAGACGCCGTAGTAGAGGACTCCAGAAATTTCGACCACCTGGGGTTCTTTAACGTGCACTGACATCGCACAGCGCACGGGCGCCTTGCTTTTCACCTCCTTCGAAAAGCGGCCGCCGAGGCCGGGATTCGATCCCGCGTCCTTGGGAACAGTAGTCGAGCGCCGTAACCACTGCGCCACCCCGGCGGGTGGAAAGCTTTGGCTGCGAGTGACCAAGCATTGCATCGAACACAACCAGCGTTGCATAAAACAAATCGAAGTTCACCAGCGGCAGAATCCACTTTTATACCATGTGCATGCGATCCTGACAGACGCTTTAATGCTCCACTTGGTCAGCTCTCCGTGGCGTCGCGCATATGCTCAGTGCGGGAACTACCTGTCTTCTCCTCTCCACTCCACGCCGGCACGCACATCGGCTGGAATGCCAGAGACGGAACACTTATGGAACGGTGATATTGAGGGGAGAGGTGGGGAAGGGTGGCTGTTCCTGGCCCTACGGGGCTAGGACGGTAGGTCAACGCCGCTTGCGGCGGAGGCTAGCCAGCCATCAAATTTTTATCTGTTGTAGGCCGTCATTGCACCCGCCACCGCTTAGGTGGTGGCAGACGACGGCTGTTACGGCACGCGTCTTTCTCTCCCTCTGCTTTTTTTTCTTTCTTCTCTACTTTCTCTCTTCTGTCTGCATGAGGCAGCGGAGGAGGCGAAATTACTCCGTAGCCCTCCACTACGGCTCCTCTTTCTCTATTTCCCCTTTCTCTCCCACCTTCCTCCCTTCCCTTACGGCGCGGTTGAGGTGTCTACAGCAAAACAAGTGAGACAGTTACCGCGCCTTTCCCTTCCTATAAATCAATCAATCAATCAATCAGGCTAAGCTACGCCCTGCCGGGGTGGTGCAGTGGTAATACGTCCGACTACTATGCCGGAGTACCCGGGTTCGAACCCGACCTCGGCGGCTGCGTTTCATCATCATCATCAGCCTGGCTACCCACTGCGGGGCGAAGGCCTCTCCCATATTTTTCCACTTAACCCGGTTCTGTGCTAGTTACATCTACTTGACCCCTGCGAACTTCTTAATCTCATCCGCCCACCTTTCTGCCGCCCCCTGCTACGCTTTCCTTCCCTTGCAATCCAGTTTGTTACCCTCAGCGACCATCGGTTATCCTCTCCGCACTACATGTCCTGCCCATGTAGTTTCGATGGAGGCGAAACGAAGAGGCGTCCGTGTGCTGTGCGATGTTGTTGTTGTGGCTGTAGGAAGAAGGAAAAGAAAATGCACGGGCCTGCTACTGGCTCTGTAGCTGAGTCACCTCCGTTACCTGATTTCTTTTCTTTATAGGAAGGGAAAGGCGCGGTAGCTGTCTCACTTGTTTTCTGTGGACACCGCAACCGCGCCGTAAGGGAAGGGAGGAAGATGGGAGTGAAAGGGGAAAGAGAGAAAGAGGAGCCGTAGTGGAGGGCTACGGAGTAATTTCGACCACCTGGGGATCTTTAACGTGCGCTGACATCCCACAGCACACGGACGCCTCTTCGTTTCGCCTCCATCGAAACGCAGCCGCCGTGGTCGGGTTCGAACCTGGGTATTCCGGCACAGTGGTCGGGCGTCTTACCACTGCACCACCCCGGCGGGGCCCACCTCCGTTGCCTCGTGCAGACAGAAGTGAAAATAGAAAAGAAAGAAAAGGAAGAGGGAAAGAAAGACGCGCGCCGCAACAACAGCCGTTGTCCACCACCAGCGGTGGCAGGTACAATGACGGCCTACAACAGATAAAAATTCGGTGCCAGGCTAGACCCCGCCGCAAGCGGCGGTGACCCACCTGTACTAGCCCCATCAGGGGAGATCCCAGCGCACGTTAAAGATCCCCAGGTGGTCGAAATTACTCCGCAGCCCTCCACTATGGCTCCTCTTTCTCTCTACCACTTTCACTTCCTCCCTTCCCTTACGGCGCGGTTGAGGTGTCCACAGAAAACAAGTGAGACAGTTACCGTGCATTTCCGTTCCTATAAATCAAACAATCAGGTGGCTAAGCTACAGAGCCAGTAGCAGACCCGTGCATTTTCTTTTCCTTCTTGGAACGGAACGGTGCAGCTGGTTGCCATGGTTACGACGCATGCGCAGTAGCGGCTCCGGTTCCGCACACAGATCTTGGCTTTACATGGCGTAGTGAAGCTTTCGCTTCGAAACCAAAGCAATTAAAGACCTTTAGCGATTTGCCAAACTCTGTGCCAGTCTCTCAAATACCGAAAATTCGCTCAACGAAAAGGAGGTGTTCGAGTCGCACTCGCGTCTACTTTTGAGGTGAAGTTTAAGCAGCTTCCTAATTTTTCACCGAAATACTTTACATACTTAAATTCCCTAAAGACGTGTTAGTCATGTTCTCGTTTCTTAATCACCATTTTTGTAATGTTTTGTTCACTTTTCGTTCGTCAAAATACATGTCGGTGACGAACGTTTATATGTGTGTTGACTGTGCATTGATCAGGTGCATACTAATCAGAGTGTGATTATAAAAGAAGAAACAGTGTCCGTGTCTTCGTAGGAAACAGAAGCCGCTAACGTTACCTTCGTTCAAGGGGAACGAATGTAGGTGCGTTCCCGTCTGAATTACAAAAGAAGTTACACGGGTTACCCATGCAGTTTCTCAGACAGCGATAAACACATGCTGATCCCATCAGTCAAGCTCGAATGTTGCCCCGAGTATTTATTGACGTCACAGCCTTGGTATTTCTCAGTTTCGTGCGACAAGCAGCCGTTCATCCCTCCAAGAAATTTGTAGAGTGCTCAAAAGCGCTCACCAAAGAGTAAAATAGTTGCGAGTAGGGTGTGCCTTATCGTGATGGTGGTGCTGGTCTACACGGAGACATCGTAAGACGGATACCGAGAAGGCGGAGAAGAACGTTCGGTATCAGGCAGCTAGAAGTGGGGCAATCGCGTTTATTTTAAGGCAAAGTTTAAGCGTCCTTCTATTTTTTTTTTCTCAGTCACATTGACCTAGCTCATTTACACTGCAGTAGTTGGTTGCTAAACGTTATATTGTTTCGTCTGCAGCGCCTCTGTGGAATGAACGTGCTGTAAGTTGCTTGTTGTGAACTGTAGAAAACGTGCATATCCAGTTATAGAAAGAACTGTCTATTTAAGATGAATTCATTCAAGGAAACGTGACAGACATGCAAGCTAGATTAGTATAGGGTCGCGCTCATACTTTAATTTCATCAAAACCCAATACAGTCTCCTCTTCCCAACCGCTGTGCACAACGAGCAACGTAGGGACTCGTTACAACCAGAGGTTTCTTTTTTCATTAGTGATGCTTTCTTTGCTTCTTACTTTCACGTGCATTGCATTGCAACAATTATTATTTTTTTCGCTCTATCCCTGACTGAAGGAAAATTCATATTTCCCCTTTGTTTTTGCACCTTGCTATTTTTGTGCTATTTTTAAAGTTCGTGACTCCTCACACCCACATAATACAAAATAAGCACTTCGCCTTTACAAAAGATCACTGAGCATAAAATAAGGAAAGCTGAGAAACCATTTTCACAATAAGCACTTGAGAACATTCATGAAAATGTCCTCTTTTTCTCCCTTCTCGTTTCCTTTTTTAGTTTTGGTTATTATTTTTGTGAAAAAGTTTACCTACAGCATAGTAGACGAAAACCAAGCTAACAAAGCAGCACGGATATTAGAGATACCTGACAATGCATGTTAAAAGGCAAGCTTGCTCCCTTAGGGTTACCAGCGCCCGCTGTAGTGGAATACAACAACAAAATAGAGGTAAGCGATTCCGCTAACCTATACCAGCAGTAGAACAATTCTAGATTTTTAATGTTTCCATATGTGAAACAAATAAAAAAAAATCACAGGCATCAGAATTCTTTCGTTTATATCTTCTTTTTGGGACCAGAGCTATATTCAGATATTAAGAAAAGATTTCACAACGTACTGATTCGTTGTCCGCGAGGAAATGCGTCTTAAGGCCATGAATGTGAGCGGAGCTTTGTGCAAGCGTGCATCTCACAATAACAAGACTCGCACACCAGCAGCGATATCCTCGTTCCAGTGATTTATGACAGTCGATGCTTTGGGCGACAAAGGACGAATGCGGTGGTCTTTATTTCTCGCCATGACTCCGGTAACTCTTTTGACTAGCGCGCAAAAGTAGTAAATTAGATTTTACGGTGTCACCGCATTGAACGCGTGCAGAACGCCACATAGCAAGCCGACTTGAAAAAAAAAAAAAGGCTTTTATTTGGAAGGAAGCGAAGAAAACTATATGCGCAGCCGACATTAAAGAGAACAGAGGGACAAACCCTGAAAGAACTAGACGCACAAAGGCAGCGCAGGCGACGCTATTATGCCACTGTTATCGCTCATGGCCTGGTGTGATCAACAATAGAACTTGCATCCGCACTCATAAACCCATGCTGTTTTGTTTCCGGTGTTTTTTGCTATAAATGCGCAATACAGTTTCTTTACAAGCAGTGGAGCCTTTTTGGAACAAAATTAATTGCATTTCAGAAAAACTGCAAGGCATGAGAAGCGAGTGTCGCAGAAGAATTAGCATTAAGACTGAATTAAATATTTTTGCAACTCTGCAGTTCTGTACAGAAATTTGATATCGAATTTTTTTGGGCAACAGCTATTGAGCCCGTAAATTCCAAAATATATGCTTATAGGCCGTCTAAATGTGTTACGGCGAGCTTTCAAATTACCCACCAGTTTAAGCAAAGCCTACATTATTTGTATAGAACCGCAACGCAGGCGTAGATCGCCAAGAAAACAGAGTTTGTTATTTATCCGTCTCTGTCTCTTGTCCCATATTTCTTGCCCTGTCTAAACATAAACATACGCAGACAATATTAAAGGGACATGACAGAGGAGTGTCATACGAAGCTATATGATTAGATTACTCATCGAAACACTGCAGCCATTTTGTTTTCTTCTGCCCGGAAAGCTGTTGAATACTGAAAACATTGTAAATTGAAGTCCCGATGCAATTCTCCATTCCCGTGAAAAATTAGCAACGTTACGCGACTTCTACGGAGCACCTGCAATGATGCTGTCTGGCCTATCAGAGATGCAACTTCCGAAGGCTGGAACCGCGGCCACAAATTGCAACTAGCTTGCTAATCGAGTCAGTCGTCACGGATAAAAATACATTCCCCTGAGCCATTGCACTGCTACTGGTCTCCATACTGGAATGCAGATTTCCGCCACCGCATCGCGTGTGTTTGCGTCTTATTGCAGCAGAACAACAACTTTTTGTGGCCCACCTTTCACTTATTAACTCCGATAGTTAAGCCAATTCTGCCTTAACTTCAGTGAGCACGTACTAAAAACAAGAATATACTTTTCAATCCCTAGGCGAAAAACACAGCGTTCCCGTTTCCTTAAGGTCATTCTCTCCACCTCCTGTCTCGCGCTGCTTCAGTTTCGAGATTGTTTGCAACTTTCGATACGCTCCGTATCCGCTGCTGTGTTCACCGTTCGACAGAAATTGCTTATTGACGGTGAAAGACCGTTACCCGACAAAGCGCACAATTACGTCACTGGTCTCTGTTGCTAGAATTCGCAAGTATAGCCTCACTGGTATTCAGTTTTACGTAATTGCTTGGCTTACAAAAACTTGGACTTAGGCTAAAGTGTCATCTTTGTCATAATGTGACACAAACCTATCAGTATGTATAGCTTGAGTCGCCAACGTCCTTTAGTGTAACTTTAAACACTGCCTCTTCCCCCTTGCACAAGGTCTTTAGGAAGCGGACAGTTGTGAACGTGTCTTGGCAATGTGACAATGTTCTCCCTTATTCTCTTTCCGCTTTCCAATTGTTCTTCCGTTCGCCCCTTTACATCTTCTCATTACCTTCCACAAGTGCAGGTAACATTTTAATATTAGCTCCAAATGTTTTCTTTCCTTCTATCTTTCTCCTCAATTTCAACCAAAGCGTGATGTGATCCATCTAATTTTTAAGCCTTATTCCGCGTATAATAACCACTTAGCGTTTTGCACGTCTTAGTGGATGCGGTGCTCATTCATAACTCTGACACTTCAATATCTGCGTGTTTCTTGGCCTTTTTTAACTCGACAGTAGTAAAAAGCTCTCCATCTAGCTTGTTCATCAAATCACACAAGCTTATTTGTTTTCTCTTCGTAAGTAAAGCTATTTTAAACTAAACTTATCCTAATCATCCCAATGAGGCCCCAGTACAGTCCTTATACTGCGGGATCACTTTCTGCAGTTTCATACAGGTGGTGCTGTTTCTCTATAACAGTAAATCTGATTCTGCTTCTGAATGCTAACGTTGCTAAATCTAACGAGAAAACCGACGGGCAACTTGTTTGTTATGACGCAGTGAAATAGTCAGGCATCGAACTCAAAATAAATAGTGGGATTGGTTAGGGATTCTCTAACGCTAAACAGTATGGTTTCTCCTTTGACCAGACTCTCATCTAAGAACCCAGCTTTCACTCGCGCAGTTGCCGGCGTTTATACACGAAGCCGGCAGCGACGTGACAGGCTCAAAGGTTGCTTCCTTTCGCGTTATGAGACATCAGTGCAGCCGTACATATCTGTGTGGCTTCGACCTTTAATGCAGCGCCCAGCTAGCTGCCGAGGCCTTCAATGTCGCAGAGGGCGGTTCATTGCCGGAAGAACTCCACGGGGACAGACTCTGCCGCCCCTCCAAGAAGCACTCCCGGTAAGTGGCGACGTGCTCGGCCTGCACAGCACTCCCTCGTCGCGCGTGCACCGGCCCGATTCATATGAGTAGAGCACGCACGCTATCCACATCACCTCCTCTACCACTGGGAAAAGAGGGGGGACAGCAGAGACGCGTGAACTGCCAATAACGGCCACGTTAGCAAGCAGCCCTTCAGTTGGGACCGCTTTCAACTCCTTGAACTACAATGTGCACCTGGTGGGAGAAACGATAATTTAGGCCTCAGCTACGCATCTGCGTAGTTGCGTGCATTTGTAGCTTTTGGATCTGCGTACTGTGTACTTCGTAGTCGAGGTGCTTATTTAGCCCTCAACTACGTGCCCGTAGTTACATGCATTTTAGATTTTTGAAATGCACTGCGCAACTTGTGGGCGAAGCGATCACTCATACTACAGTTTCACATCAATAATTTCAAGCACTTTAAGCTTCTTAGAGATAACACTGCACAGTTAGGCCTTGGTTGCATGCACATGCAAGTCGTTATCTGCCCGATGCATCTAATTGGCAAAAAGCTGAAACAAATCACAACTGCATGTCTAAGTAGTTTCATGCACTTGCATATTTTTCTGTAGCATTGCTCATCAGGTGGGCAAAGTATTCATTTAAGCTGCAACTGCATGCCAGCAGTTTCATGCACTTGCAACTCCTTCAATAGCATTGTGCAGCAGACACGCAAAGTGTTAATTTAAGTTGGAAATACATGTAGGCAGTTTCATGAGCTTGGAACGCATTCAATAGCGCATTGCGTCAGACGGGCGCAGTACTCATTTAGCTACAACAGCATGCACTTGTTTGATGCAATTGCAATTCTTTAACCGAACTGTGTGCATCATTTGGCCACAACTTGGAATCATTAGTTTCATCTACTTACAGTTCTTTGAAAAGCAGTGCGCATTTTGTGGGCGCTGTACACATTTTGGCTAATTTACAGCACATGTTTAAACTATTTTTGAAGTGCAGGGTGCATGGGGCGAATAGCGAGTTTACGATACAATCGTATATCACTGTACTTTCGTGCGCTTTCAGGCGATTGAACTGCGCGGGTCTCTTATGGGCGAAGGTTATTATTCTTTCCTGTAAACCAGAGAGGACAAACTACTGACGCCGGACAGGGCGGACGCGTCCACTTCGGCTCCCGACAAAAGAGCCTATTGCGGTGCCAACTTCCATCGGACCACCTTCAAATTACCAAGCGAAGATCGGAACATGACAGGAGTCTGACAGTACCAACTTTTTGGTGAGCGGACCACCGATTTTTCGATTATCGCAGCACTTCCATCGACTACGCCGGCGTTAGGCTTAGCGCGGCAGCGGAGGAGCGAGTGGAACCGAGAGCGCCCTGCGGCTGGCGGCAGCCACCGCGGGGGCGAGGATCTAGACAAAGGAGGTCCATCCGGGCCAACATTTCGCTCGAGAATGGACGGCACCCAAGGCCAAGATCTATCGATGGACACCACACCGTGCCCGAACCTGCCTCCACCCGACGGGGAAACAGGCGGAACGCCGGCTGCCAACACCATCGAGACCACCGACACGAATACCACGGAAAACACCTTTCAAGGCGAGTGGACAACCGTAGTTTCGAGACTATGACAGAAAAAAGCGAAAAAACGGGAGCGTCAGGCCAAGATTACCGAGAATACGACAGCAAACACTCAAGTGGGCGAGACGGCGACGACGGCGCCACCAGCCAAGATGGCCGCTGCGGCGGTACATGAATCCAAGATGGCGAGCGGCGCGGAGAGCAGCCGGGGAGGCCGCGGAGGCAGCGCCACCGTGCAAGATTCCAGCCAACGTCACGACGTAGCTGACGCGCCTGTTCCGAGAGGACGCCGGCCCGGCGCGGAGGAGGGAGCGCGAAATTCGAACCGTTTTAAAGGCGGAGAGGCGGAGTGGCGACTCAGGCGCGCGAAACCACTGCCGATGAATGACGCTAAGGTGATCTTCAGACCCCATCAGGGTCTGGTGGTGAAGAACTTGACAACACCCCAAGTAGCCAAGGCTATAGCGCAAGCCTGCGGAGATCCACAGAATTTTCGTCTGAAAGACTTGTTGGTCCGCCTTCGACCGGGATCCAACATCATCGTCACCAGCACCCCAGACATACAGATGGCGGAGCGCATGATGAGCATCCGAAGCTTGAATTTCGAGGGAAAAGACCATCCGGTCAACGCTTTTATGACTACACCGGAAGAGTACCTCAAAGGGGTGGCCCATGGCATCAACCCCGGGGCAACGGAGAAGGAATTAATGGAGAACCTGTTCGTCAGGACCCAGGGCGTGAAAATTATCGCGGCCAGAGCAATGGGCAAGTCCAAGTCGGCCCTCATTGTCTTTGAGGGGCCAATCGTACCGAAGTGGGTGTACTACTATGGGGGAGAGATCCCATGCGATCCGTACAAGCCAACGAAGCAATTTTGCTACACCTGCCGAAAGCCAGGACACCGAACAGACGTATGCCCGAACCCGTCTATCAGGGCATGCAGAAGATGCAACAAGCAAGATCCGGAGGAAAGTCACGAGTGCGAACTCCAATGCGCTCTCTGTGGAGGAGCACATGAGACTGGAGCCACCGGCTGCCGAAGCAAGCTCAAGGAGATCACAAAGAAGACAAAGGGACATCCAAAGTCACGTCAGAGCCGCCCAGAAACGAGTGGCATCATGAAGAAGCATCAGAGGTGGTTCAGTTCGGACGGGGAGGAAGAAACATCGCGTGAGCGGTCCAGGTCCCAGTCCAGGTCGGAGGCCAACACGGAACTCAAGAAGCCAGCGAAGAAAAGCAAGCCAGGCGCCTGGGAGAAGAAGAAAGAAGAGAAGAAAAAAGACCTTGATCAGGTGAGCTGGCCAGCATTGCCCTCCCAAAAACAGCTAGATGAGGAAAGAACAGAAATTCTAGCCGAGCTAAAAGGAATAAGAAAGGAGAACGCAATGATTAAGCAACGATTAGATCAGATGCAGAACCAAATTAACATTACACAAAACAGGTTCGACAAATCCACACCATCGGCAAATCAGACACTCCCTTTGACTGCCGAAGACGTAGGAAGAATAGTAGAGGAAAAGCTAGCACAGCTGCTCCCACACATCATTGAGCAAATCACAAAGAAAGCCATGGAACAAGTCACAGGCTATATAGAGCAAAAGTTTCAGGCGATGCAAATCGAGATGACCAAACTGATTAGGAAGCAAACAACAGCCACCACAGTAAGAGAAAGGGCTGAGAAGCCGTATCACAGGCCCGGACTGACAAGCTTGCAATCTGAGACCGATCATGACTAGACACCAGAAGGCGAAGCAAGACCGCCTAGAGATTTGGCAGTGGAATTGTAGAAGCATCCGACGCAAGAAAGGGATGTTGTCACAGCTGCTGGCCTCACAAGCGGAACCACCGGCTGTGATAGCCCTACAGGAGGTTGGCAGTTCCCCTTCAATTAGCGGGTACGAGGTCTTTGCTGCCGATGACGAGAGCTGGAAGGTGGCGACAATGGTGGAGAAGACCATTACAACAATTCGGCATGACCAATTTAAAGGGATTGAAACACCCCATATCCTTGTGGAGGTGGTCCAAAAGAGTGACAAAAAACAGGGCACTTTTATCCTAAATGTATACAGCCCCCCCTCCCAACGAAAGATCGACTTCGACAGACTTCTCGGAGAAACATTAAACTTGGTAAGAGGAAATCAGCTAATTATATTAGGCGACTTTAATGCAAAAGACCTGGCCTGGGGATACACGCGACAGGACAAGAGAGGCCGCATTATTAGAGAGCTAATAGACAGGCATGAATTAACACTGGTAACGGACCCGGGAGTGCCCACGAGAACGGGCAACAGTGTGAGCAAGGACACTACCCCGGACCTTACGATGGTCAAGAACTGTGGCGATGTTGAGTGGATAAACACGCTTAACGATCTCGGCAGTGATCACTATATAGTGAGCACGACCATCCACACCTACAAGATCAGGCGACAGGTTGGCGCAGCCAGGATTACCAACTGGCACAAGTTCAGAGAAGCGCAGGAGGAGGACCAAGGCGAGATTGAGGATCTTGATAGCTGGTGCGGGGCGCTGCGGAAAAACAAGCAGAGATTTACCCAAGAACTGACACGCACAAATGAGACACCAGAAATAGACGCCCATCTACTCCACCTGTGGGAAGCGAGGAGGGGACTGTTAAGAAGATGGAAGAAACAGAGGCACAATCGAAAGCTTAGGATGAAAATTGTGGAGATCACAAAGAAGGCGGCGGAGTACGCTGAACAACTGACGAGAGCCAACTGGGGCAAATTCTGCGACTCTCTGCAGGGGACGCTCAGCACTTCCAAGACGTGGCGAATTCTAAAAGCCATCATGGACCCCACCAAAACCAAGCGAGAGGGGCAGAAGTCGCTGGAGCGGTTGCTACACACATTCCCAGGCACGAAGGAAGATGTGATCAAGGCCGTCCACGACAAATGCTACGGAGTAGACCTAGAGGATCCATATCCATACGCAGAAGATTACAAAGGAAACCCAAATCCGAAAATGGACGAGCCGATCACGGAGGAAGAAGTCCGGACGGCAATAGCAAGTGCCACTCGAAACACAGCGGCTGGTGACGACAAGATCACTAATGGCATAATTCGGAACATGAGCAACAGCAATATCAAGGCACTGGCGCATTTCATGAACAAGCATTGGGAAGCAGGAACGGTGCCAGCGCAGTGGAAACACTCGGTGGTCATCATGATCCAGAAACCCGGGAAAAAATTGGCAATAGAGAATTTGCGGCCCATTTCTTTAACTTCGTGCCTGGGAAAGATTTTCGAGAGGGTTGTCAATAATAGACTGAAAAATTACTTAGAGGATAGCGCTCAGATGCCGGACACCATGCTTGGCTTCAGAGAGAAGCTATCAGCCCAGGACGTTCTCCTGCAGATTAAAGAAGAGGTCTTGACAGGTATCCCACGCTCGGCAGAACACGGAGTTTTGGCAGTGGACATTAAAGGTGCATTTGATAATGTTAGTCACAAGGCGATCTTAGATGGCCTGGCAGACACGAATTGTGGAACCAGAGTCTACGAGTACGTTAGGAGCTTTCTGAGTAACCGGACGGCCGAAATCAAGATTGGCAATATAGAAACAGAGACCTTCTCCCCGCCCAACAAAGGGACACCTCAAGGAGCAGTCATTTCGCCCACGCTGTTCAACGTGGCAATGATTGGCCTGGCCAGGCGCCTCGAGAAGGTGGAGGGCATACAGCACGCTATGTATGCTGATGACGTCACCATCTGGACGACCACAGGATTTCTCGGGGAGAAGGAAGCGAAATTGCAAGAAGCAGCATCTGTCATCGAAGAATATCTAAAGCAGAGGGGCTTGGAGTGCTCATCACGGAAATCAGAACTGATCAGATTCTGGCGAGGGAAGGGCAACCGCTCTGCTCCCACAGATCAAGGCCACAAGCTCGAGATCCGGCTACAAGGGGAGACAGTGCCCGAAAAGACAACCGTGAGGATCCTGGGGATGTGGCTCCAATCGAATCAAAGGTGTCAACACACGCTTAATCTGCTCAAGACCTCGACCCAGCAGGTCGCCCGAATGATAGCACGGGTGACCAGCAAAAAGATGGGGATGAAGGAGCCCGACACACTCAAACTTGTCCGGAGCCTCGTTATTAGCAGAGTAGCGTATGCTCTACCCTACTTCAATATGACCAAAGGAGAGGAAGACAGAGCGGACGCCATCATCAAAATGGCTATCAAGACCGCACTCAAGCTCCCCAAGAACACACCGAACCACAAACTAGCAGCTCTGGGTCTGCACAATACAATACAAGAATTAGCAGAAGCCCAAATCAAGTCACAGCTAAACAGACTTCTACAAACGAGGACGGGAAGACGGGTGTTGGAAAGACTGGGATATAGCACACACCTACAGGTTTATAACAAGACAAGAGAGGTATCGCGGGAAGTCAGAAATTGGTACCGAGTTCGGCCCATACCTAGAAACATGGACCCCCGCCTACACCCGGGAAGAAGGCAGGCAAGGGCAGAGTATTATGAAAAAACATTTGGCCAACAAGACACGTCAAGGTTCACCGACGCAGCCTTATACGAAACCAACGCAAAGAGGGCGATAGCCACGGTCACAGACTGCGAAGGCCGGGAGGTAGTTAGCGCCTCGATCCAAAACTGTACAGTCACGGAGGCAGAAGAAGTGGCTATCGCACTGGCCATTAGGCAAGGAAGAGAAACGGGAGAGAGTCTGACGATACTGTCCGACTCTCAATCCGCATGCAGAAATTTTCAACGGGGTAAATTATCTAAGGTAGCGCACCAAATCCTTTCTTCCACAAGCGAGCCAACAAAACAATGCACTCAAACACTAGTGTGGATTCCGGGGCATGCAGGGGTCACGGGGAATTTGTACGCAGACAGGGTAGCACGAGGACATGCAACCTACCGTGCGCCCAACAGTCTCGGGACAGAGGACCTGATTCCGCTTGACCCTGACTACACCACAATACTACAACACTATAGAGGCTTGCGGAAAGTATATCCGGAGCCGCATAAAAAGCTCAGCAACGAGGAGGCCATAGATCTGAGGCGGCTACAGACGGGCACCTTCATTAATTTACACATATTACACATGATGCATCCCACGACATTCAGAGACGAGTGCCCGTGGTGCGGGAAGACCCCTACCCTGTACCACATAACATGGGAATGCAGCTCACATCAACTACAAAAAATTGAAAACCCAAATGAAAGACAGTGGGAGGCTTTGCTGGCCAGCTCTGACCCGGAGGCTCAGCTCTACCTGGTCACAAGAGCTCGCAAACTGGCGAAAGCCAGTGGTGCCCTGGACTGGGGGCGCCAACCGCTCGTCAGCCTCGGTTGAAGAGGCGAAGAAAAAGATCCCCGAGCAGTTAATAAAGTTCACTCACTCACTCACTATGGGCGAACTGCTCCTTTAGAATATTTCTGTACCTTTATATCTGCTCGCAGGTTTCTGAGCTAGAACGCCTGCGTGCTTGGACATCGCGGTGCTTTACATACGGGACTAAAACCATGAGAATAACACGTCCTGCTCCACCTGTCTTTGACCGATGGCATTTTTCTTATACGAGCCGACCGACACACTTCAAAATCCTATAGCATTCCCATAAGAAATGCTAGTCATTGAAGCTTTAAATACACGTGCTATAGGAAAAATGAACCAATTAAGCGTCAGCACCAGTCTTCTACGCGGGTTCGCAACAGTCCGTCCAGCCCAATGTTAACATTAGTACATTCAATGTTCTGGCTGCTATAAATGTACAGTCCAATAGTTTATAGCGTGTAAATAGATATACAAAACGACAGGAGACTAAAAATCTCAGTAGGAGAGGGGGAACTAACATATGAATTGCCGCCATAATATGCATCGAGAAGTGTCAGTATAGAAAAAGTTCCCTTTGATTAAAATACTCTGATGTTACTGACAATGAGTCCAAGGAAGAATATGCTTCGTACCACGTCCAATTCTTTTATTATATTCTGTCTTGATGTAGGCTTTTAGAAAATCATGTGAACAGTGTAGCGTTGCTGAAAAAGTGAGATGGGGAGTCGGTTTGGCTTAAGTAAGCTGTTGTAATTTGCCCGTGCTTAAATTCCAGAGATCGTGCCAGAATATACGAGCCCAGCGCAAGCCATCGAAGGCCTCTTAGAATTGTTTCGCTGGCAGAAAGTCACAGAGATAACAATTCTTCACCCCACCCATACGAGTTGCCAGGGCACAGGGCTCCTCGTCTACACTGCCCACTACGGAAACATATTCCTTTCCTACGAAGGTGCTGCAAACTATTTATTTAGTCCAGAATCAAGAAGCCGCAAACTTTTCCTCGAAGTAAATAAGAAACAAAATGAATGAATGAATGAAACAAACGAATAAACAACTGAATGAATGAATGAATGAATGAATGAATGAATGAATGAATGAATGAATGAATGAATGAATGAATGAATGAATGAATGAATGAATGAATGAATGAATGGGCAACAATACGGAGAGCTCGTAGTCGGCAACGCCTGAAGCGAAGTAAAGCTCTGGCGACATCTTGCTCTCATCTATCTAATGCTGGCAGCCTCTAACAGCTAGATCGCTCTTACGTGCCATGGCAACTCTGCAAACTGAGGCATGTCATAAATGGCTTCTGATTAATTCGGTCACTGAGACTGTCTAGTGTATTATTCTCAATATACGGGCTCCAGCCAGCATCATATCACCTCCCCTCCCCAACACCCTGATTCAGCATCCTACCGACTAACAGCAGAAATCAGCACGGGCGGTGAACATTGATGTTCGTCATCATCATCGCCATAGTCTAAACGACGTTCAACGCGGGACAGAGACGTTCCCCCTCACTTGGCAATTAACTCCTTCCTCCACCGGCGGCGACCAATATGTACCCGCAAACTTCGTAATCTCCTCTGCTTACCTGACACTCTGCCACACCCTGACAATTCTGCTTTCTCCCTCGATCCACCCCGTCGCCATGCGTGGCAATCGCTGAAGGTATTAAACCCCGGTAAGGTTTTCAAAAGGGTCTCCTTGTATTCTACTCGCGCTCCCAATTACAGATATGTAGAAAGCTATTGGATCCCCTTTGGAGAGCGCAGTTTGACTAGTTAGTGCACCGACACTCCGAAAAATGCCACCTGCTGGTCTCAACTCACGTGAAGCATTCCTCTTACTTCAGCCATGACATATAGTGTGTTTATAAGCATTTTCCTTTTTCTTTTCCTTGTCTCTCTCTCTCTCTCTCTCTCTCTCTCTCTCTCTCTCTCTCTCTCTTCCGAACAGACTAAAGGCCGCGTGATAGAAGCGCGTTTCGGTAGCGGTACGTTACCCTTACCAGCTTGCCGTTACGCTGCGAGGCGATTGCTCCCGGCGGTTCGTGGAAGCGATAAGCTGTCTCCGCGGAAATCAATACATCAAGGACCGCGTCTCCCGCATTCGATTTTCAGCTTCGCGCCAATCTTGTGGCGGCTAATGTAGCGGCACCTTGGGGTCATCATGCACGGCTGCTCGGCCGTCCCGTCAGCTGCGCTCGATGGTTCGCAAGCGCTTCTGATATCAACACTATCGCCGCAAGAAAAAGGAGTGCCAAGTGCGGGTCTTTCGAGAATTTCATTGACTCAGTGCGGTTTAGTAATGCGGGGAAAAGGGGGAAGTTCGCAAAAAAACCAAAGCGTTGGTTCATGACCCTTTAGCAGAAAAGCCCCACCGGGGGACCCCTGGCGACAAAGAAATATGTTCGCCTGTAACCGCTCTGCCGTATTCGGTTAAAATTTTAGCATTTAAAAGGATTCTTTTGGAGATATAATGAAGGGAGCGGGATTTCGATTTAAGCCGCAAACTTGTAATTTTTCCTTCTGCGCAGATTTTCAAATAATTTTTTTTGCGACCCGAGAAATGCCGAAAAGTAGAACACACGGCCCTAGCAACCTACCTTTTTTGAATTAATCTAAATCTGTCGAATTCACTACACGTTATCAACTAAAGACGCATTCAAATACATGCATATTACTCGCTGAAAATAAAGCTGCTAAATATACCTCTGCTATTGTAGGGCTGCTGTCTTTCCAAGAAATCTGTTTAGTACAATAGAGTTCAAAACGAGTGACGGTTTATTTAAGCACGGACGCAAATTTCTGAGAAAAGGAAAAGCATGTCATCAAAAATAAAAACGCTAATACCTGCACTAATAGCAGAATTGTTTAACATGTTTAACGCTGTTATAGGGTAGTTACTTCGCACGCGCAGTCAAGAAATGCACGCGTAACAGTTCTAATTTTCCAAACACATAATAACAAGTTTAGCCGCAGTGCACCACACAAATCTCACGCAGAAGCCGGATAGCCACAATGCCAAAAAGCCAGAAGAAATTTGCAAAATGCTGGCCGGCCGCGCCGGCTCAGTTGGATTCACAAATGGTGCCGTTGCCATGACGACGCTCAGCTGGCAACACTGGTCTTTAGCGGGCGGCGGCAAGTGCTACTACATAGTAGTGCAATGTACTGTACTGTAGTAACCACCCTAAACCGGGCGGTGGCGGAATATGTAGGCCCCTTAATAAAAGGTGCGCCTAGAGTATGCATTGCCATACAGAAGTATTAATGGACAGCTGTGTCATTTCAAATAAAATGCGCAGGATGAAGAGGCGATGTGAAAGGTACGGTCGCTTCTTCTCTAAAGACGATGCTTCAGGGCACCCCTAATTATTTCTCCTATTTTCTAATCAATCATCTCCTTAATTGCTATAGTATTTCGCATTGAACAACAACAAGATCGAAAATTCCTGTACGTTTTCATTTGTGTGAGCGGCTGTCGGTTTCCTTTTTATAAATGTGTAAACCCCATTGCAAAGTTCCAAAAATTTCGGGAGTTACTAATGGCCGGAATGCTACATTTTAGGCGTTTAAGCGTAGGTAGCCGAAGCCCAGCCGCGGTGGTGCAGTGAGTTACGGCGCTCGGCTATTCTGTCCAAGGATGCCATATCGAAACATGGCTGCGACAACTTTTTTTTTTTTTTTTTTTTTTTTTTTTTTTTTTTTTTTTACCTTGCGCTGTCCGACGTCAGTGCAGGTTAAAAAACGTCAGGTAGGGGAAATTTCAGGAGCCGTCCGCTACGGCATCTCTCATAGCCTGAGTCACTTTGGGACGTTAAACCCCCCCATTAACTAAATACTAGAACCAAACAGTCGGTAGACAAGGGCCCGCTATCTCTCGACATATCGCCGCGCAGCGTCCGTTTTTGGGCATACGAGATTATTACATTGCCTGCGTACGCCACCCTGATCGCAAAGGCAAAGAATGGGCGCTGATCTGCGCAATAAATTCTAAAATTTCAGGGCTGTTGTTTTCATTATAATATTCTCATTTGCGGCATCATTATGAGCTGCTCAGTTACAAGGGCTAGTTAGGTATATTAGAGAGTGAAAAGGCCGCACAGGCCCAAACGCCTGTTTATATATTCGCTGTGCAATATAACCCAATGAGGTCACGACTATCTGTAATAAAATACGGACCGTACGGCTAAAAAAGTATTCTTTTATTGTTAAGACACCTGGTCTAGAAAAGGCCAATACCCTTATGTTGTATCTCTGACCGAGGCACAAATTCTACGGGCGTAAATTCATGGTCTGTGCATTCACCATTACCCTCCTTTTGTACTTTATTTTTCGGCTGATTTCTGTGCGCAGCGTCTGTATTTTGCGCCTGTATGTTTTGTTTTAACATCATCATCATCAGCCTGACTATACCCACTGTAGGGCGAAGGCCTCTCCCATAATTCTCCACTTAACCCGGTTCTGTGCTAGCTGCATCCACTTGACCCCTGCGAACTTCTTAACCTTATCCGCCCACCTAACTTTCTGCCGCCCCCTGCTACGCTTTCCTTCCCTTAGAATACCCTAAGCGACCATCGGTTATCCTCTCTTCGCACTACATGTCCTGCCCCTGCCCATTTCTTTTAACGTGATAACGTTAAATGTCCTCTTACTCGGAAAACCCGGCGTCAGCATCGGCGTTGGCGTACCCCGGACATGACGCTGGCAGGTGGCATGGTGGGGCACTGATACTTGTGCGACTTAATGAGACCACATGTCAGGAAGGTGGGAGAAGCTGCCAGCTCCCGTTGTTCATTTGAGGTGGGAAGGTGGAATAAGAATCAACCTTCCGTGCTCTTGGGTGCCCAGTCAGGCACGCTAATCCTAATCCACGCTGGCACGTTCATACAGATTGGTTAAAGCAGGCCTTTATACGTAGCGGGCCTTATACCTATACGATCTTGCATCGTACGCTTTAAAAGCGGGACTTCGATGCCCACCATAATCTTTCTTTTTTTTTATCTGGACCGCTAAAACCATATTTCGATGGAGGCGAATTAATAAGAAGACTCGTGTACTGTGCGATATCAGCGCCCGCTCGAAAAGCCCAGGTGGTTGAAATCAATCCCCAGTTCTTCACTACGGCGTCCCTAACCTCAAAGTGCACCTTCGTGACGTTGAAACCCACAACTCTCAACTCCCAGTCATTTTTTTTTTTATTTTTGTAATGAATAAAACATGTGCATTAATTTACTAAACAACGTAGGATACACTCAAAATAACAGCTTGAGGGGCTAGTTGGGGCTGCATGTTTATGTTCTGCGGGGAAGAGAGTGCTACTATCTTCTTGGCAAAGAAGAGGATGATGAGAAGATGCACCATGGGTGTAGAAGAAGAGTGGTGAAAAGGAAGTGTGCGTTCAGATCCATATTACAGTTGGTAATGTGCGCGTGTGTTGTGTATCTTCGCATGCGATTGTGTTTGTTGTGCCACAATTCTGAGTATCATAGGGTACACGTTTATTTGTCTCCACTGGAGCAGTCCACGCCACCTGAGCTGGAGCTTCACGTTCGCCGTCGAACGAAACCAGACGAGTTTCAAGCCGTGCCTATTTCCATGGCGCTCGAGACAAAACAAATTCCGCGATAAGGTCAGCGGTGAGGTGGCCCGAAAATTTATATAAAGCGAAGAAACCAGAGGTCGCATCATCAACAAATCGCTTATCATTAATTTGCTACCCCCCTCCCCCCTATCACTATATGCCCCCTTTATGCCCTTGGGCAATGCCAACGCAAATAAAAAGTTACAAAGAGAACATAAGACTGCCTGCGGGTTGTGAAGGCGCAAACCTGAGATGGATTAAAAGCAGACTGAGAACTGGATTAACGTGGACCGCGTGGTGTGAGTTAGTGTGTAATAAATGGTGGATTAGTGTAGAATAAATAGTGGATTAGTAGTCACGTGTGTATACTGCAATGGCTGTCTAGAGGACCAGTGAGACCAGGTTAATGTTCCAATGACGTCACATCCATTTTTCGGGACCACTTTTTCTGGACGCCGCCGCCAGGTACCTTAGCAAATGAGGTATATAGGGTTTTCCCGTTGAAACGATAACCGCTTGTCCGCTACAGTAACGGAGTGGATTGAAAGGGGGAGGAGAGCTTAGCAGGGGAGCAGCAGACAGTTGAATAGGCAAAAGAAAGACGTAGTTTCGCTGGAACAGTGTAACCTTTGACACGAAGCGGAGGTAACCCTACTTATAAATGTTGATGAAAAGGGACAATGAAAAATGACGATGCTTCAATTGGCGATTCTGTAAGATCATCTAAAATGCGTCTTTCTTAACGGAGTCTCATTAAAAGCGTGACCATGAGACCCAAGTCTAAAGTACCTTACTTTAAAGTGCCGTGCCTTGCATATAAAAGTTTTTCGAGCTGCAACCACCGTTAGACGTCAGACAGCACCGAAGCTAGTCCGCCTGAGTCAGGTAAGTAAGCGCTGCGAAAGGAATTGCCCTTGGGACAGTTCTTTTTAGTGGATAGAAAGTATACATTTTGTACTTCGATTAAACACGTATACGTGCGGAGCACGTATTCTATAGATAGTGCCCTAAAGACGACGTTCTTAACCTACACAGCTATTTTGTGGGCACGTATTCCACGTAAACGTGCCTTTAATTAATTTATTACTTTTTTAATTCAATTTAATAAAATGTTTTGAATCGATGTAGACAGAAGACACTATGTCACTTTCGGTTCACCGGTGTCACTCCGTACGTTTAAGAACGCTGTAAGTAGATTGTGAATCAAAAGTCTGGATGCTTGCGACGTTTTGGAAAACCTTATTCTGTATCGTCAGGTACATGTTCTTAAAAATTACTTTATTCACAAATATACGTCCTTTGCTGCCACAAAACCAAGTAACAACCCAGTCGAAAACAACGACAGAACCATGCCAAAAATACAAAATTACTTTTACCTTTGTTGCAACGTCCGACTTTCTGTAGTTGTGTAGTACATTTTGCAGTTCTGTAGACTCTTCTTTTTTTTTTTTTGTAGCACTTTCCTGTGGTTATTTCTCGTGCCGCTGCAGGTACAGGGTCAAAATCGTAAGTAAATTTTGCTGTGACAACGACTATAAAATAAAGTTTCTCTAGCCTATCGACTGCGAATGTAACGCTTCAACGACACCAGGGCAACTGTTTGGTTAAGCAGAGCCCGTCGATTACTCACGACGTTACTAGACGATTGCCAAAGTTGTTGCGACAGTTTCTGCTGCCATGTTTGCAGCTGTTTGGCGGGTACCGTCGATGTGACCACATGAGCTGGCGGGTAATCAAAAGGTAATTAAAGGAAGCTTTGGAATGAAAGCAAGTATGTATATGCTGGACAGCCAGATTAAAGACGAATCGAGGAATGACAGGGCCTTCTGGAGTATAATCGATTAGTCGTGGTGAAGATCCGCGGAGTGGCAAGACATTGTGTTTTATTGCGATAGCAATACTACGCCAGGTTTCACCCGTAGTGTGGTCCTGGGAAGGGACACGTTTGACCTTGTACAGTCGCGAAGAAGACGACGAAGACTAGCAAAGAAAGATCGGTAACCCGCAGCTAATGCTTTCGCTCCACATTCGGTTCAGCAGCATTGAACCCTTCTCATTTATATGTGGCCTGGTAGCTTACGCTCTCGTGTCGTACTCTCAAAAGATGAGCTTAAGTGTCCCCAATAATGCAGCACCTTACACTGACAGGGCGTGATAGGGGAATAATGTAGCAGGCAAAAGAAGCTTTTGCCGCTGCAATCAATTCAACTAGGGCTAACCAGAGTTAAACCACAACTAATTTGGTTCATTTCCAACACGTAAACGGTTTAGTCCGGTTGCTATAGGTTTTAACGTCCCAAAGACACTCAGGGTGTGAGAAACTCCGTAGCGGAAGTCTCAGGAAATTTCTACCACGAAAGGCAACTTGCACTGGCATCGCCCAGTACACGGGCGCCGTGCTTTTCACCTCTATCTAAACGCGACCTGAATAGAACCTGCTTGAGTCGAGTCGTAGTCGAGCACCCAAGCACTCAGCCACCGAGTCGGGTCAACCTGCACATAACCCTTTTGGCGAATAAATATATCTGAAGTGTCAGAGAAGCCCGCAAGTAAGTGGAAACGACGATGGGAGGAAATATAAATTATTATTAAATGGTTCGTGAGCTCAGACGAGCTCCGCATCGGTTAAATTGGTCTGCGCTATACTAACGACCTTATTTATCAGAGAAATCGCCCTCTTCATCACCCTTTTCCTATTTATTTTTTGCTGCCTCGTTTAGATGTCGCGCAGCCCCAGTGGGACGAAATCGAGAAAATGAATTTCCCCCTCTATCGCAATAACGTGCGCTGTCACTTTGATATCACTTTAATCTATCACCGTCGACGCGACCAAATCTCCAGTTGTCCGTTTAGTCAATACATCTACAGCATAAAATTCCACCGCAACGACATTCAATATCCCTAGATTGACCCGAATCGCGGAAAAAGAACGAATATCTTTCTGGGGCCCGCTGGTTCTAATCCTGTATGATTGGACTTATGCGTTTATTTCCCCCTCCTTTATCCAAATGGAAGTGCAATAACGGCACGGCAACTACTTCCGGTATATGCTCGCGGCAGAGCCCATATCTCTCGTTTCAGATGAAATATTACAATACCGGAAGTACGCGGATACGGCATTTCATCAATCACGCATCGATTGCGATAACTAGCTTCCCTTCAGCGCGCCGGGATCACTCCGCCAGGAAGAATTGATATCTTCGGAAGCGCACCGGGCGTCCGGAACGGGCCACCAAATTAATGAAGTGGCGCAGCATCCGCCTGGGAACGCCGGCCGCACTTGCTGCTGCTGCTCCCCCGATGAAGTTACCGCACACGTTCTCACAGCATCGCAGAGCAACAGCGCTTCGAATGAAACACGGTGGCATGTATTCAGTTCGTAATGCATTAGCCAACATATATATTTTCTCTATTGGCAAAAGAAAGAAGATAAGAAAAGGGGGGGGGGGGGGGGGGGGACATAAGCTCAGTCTTTTGAGGGTATCAGTCCGCATGACGTAACAGTCTTAATGGCAACCGTCTAGGCTCGCCTTAAGGATCCTTGTTTGAGTACATGCATTTTTCTGTTCACCTAATCCCTTAATGTAGGCCTCTGTTATCTCGCACGTGCATATTTGCATACAACCATAGGCTACACATTGCGTGCTAGACCACGCAGCATAATGCCCCGCTTTAACTAAGCTGAACAAGTGTGACTGCGGATATCTTGTGCGACACGGGATTCAAGGGCTCAAGTGAATTCGATTCCTATCTCGTTATCCCATCTCAAAAAGGGGTATCGATTTGGCTGTTTCTGCCAATTCTGCCAAGGTTTTGTGACCTCACAAAACCCGATGACCAATGAGCGCTTCGACACGTCACCTGCCAATTAACACCTGCCGGGGGAACGGCCACGATTTCCGCTCACAACGCCAACGCTGACAACGAACAGGGTATTCAACGCTGTCGCAATGAAATTGGAGAAGAAAACAAGGGCTAAGATTCGACTTCAACGAGTACGGAGGCAGGGGAAATCTTCCTTTCTCCAAGAGCCGATCACGGGCTTTCAAGAGAACACGAAGGACAACAGCAGTTTTGCCTTTCGAGCAGTGACGCGAAAAGACAAATTTATGCACCACGAGCTCACGGTAGACAGCATTTCACATTCGCAAAGTTCGCGTGCCGAAAAACAGACCGACCCACGGACGCATGCATATGACATAGCTGCGCGCCACGCTCGCTACTCAGCGCTGGTGAGACAGCGCCGCAGAACGCGTCGACGCCTAAGGAGACGTGTGAAACGGGACGGAAAGACGGGAAACGTGACAACGGGAGCCAGTAAAAGACCCACGGTTGGCGCGCATCTCGCTTGAAGCGAAAGCAGCAGAGCATGACAACCGCGCCGTCGCCTCGATGAAACTCGCTCAACGCAACTTTCGGATTCAGCCGGAATGGGACGCCGGCTGCTCGGGGATATCGTCCGACGTGATACGGTCCCAGCGGGGGCCGCTTTCGCAGCGCATGTGACTTGATGACACTGACCTCGTAAATGCGATGGGACGACGTCCAGAGCGAAACGCTCGTCGCAGCTCCGGAACCACGCCGGTGATGACTTCTCTTTCCCCCAGTTCGCGATATCGCTCTCCGGAAGCAAGGAGCACGGGAGCCGCGGCTTCGGCCGGCGACGGAGTAGGCAGCGGCGCCGGCGCTCTCACTCAGCGGCGCTGGGAGCGCTGTGTCCGAACGTGCGGCGCCTCCACGAATGCTGTGCTCGGCCGGCACGGCGTCGTCGGCTCGACGAAAACATGGCTCCGATGACGTCCTCTGAGAAGAAGCCCCGCCGAACGCCGCCTGCCTTTGTCCGTACAGAACCGGAGGGCGCACACACACGCACTCACGAAGCACTGCACACTCACATGCACGAGGAAAAGAAAGGGAACATCAGCATGAGCAGCGGCAACGCCAGCGCTACTTGAAGCCTTTCGGCGGTCGGTATCAGCTCACGGGTTGTGCCAAGGGAGAACCGATTTTCGGAGATTCGTAGCGCCATCTCTGGTCCGAAAGCGTAAAACGAACTCTGCTGCACGCTCTGCCGTTGGCTTCGATCAATAGGGGGCCCTGGTGTTTTCAGCTTAGGGTCAGAGTCCTTGCAAGGTGCATACCAAGGGTGGCTAGTCAAATATGTGCAAAGAACCGTAAAAAAAAAAAAAAAAAAAAAAAAAAAAAAAAAATGACGCATTGCGTTAAATCTCCCCTTCTACAGGTAATCCAGCCGTCGGCATAATAGCTGGCGGTGTTGGAAGCGAAAAATCACCGGTATGCCCAGTGGTGTCGCAAGGGTCACCCGCACCCCCCTCCCCCCCCCCCCCCCCCCCACACACACACACACCTCCCGTGCCCGCATTTTAAGCACCGAATCGCAACTTCCTTTCTACCTCCTCTTTTCTGAAGGTTTGCTTTGAAGTCAAATTCGCTCTGCACTGAACCGCGCAGTGCGAGTGCAGTAGCATTTTGTTTTTATTTGTAACTCTAGGACACAGAGATCGTGCCCAACTGGTAATTCAGATATTCATCCCATCAAAAGCACATATTTCCTAGAAATGCGATGGGCGTCTCCAGGCTCATTTTATCACCCCTTTCTAATTTTAACAATGAATTTGCCTTTTTCAGAGAGAGAGAAAAAAAGGTAAGAACCGCATAATGCACTGCGTGAACACCCTTGGGTACATTCCCTTTCAACTCCCCCTTTTAAAGCACTTGGCCTTGCTAAAGGTGTCCGTAAAATTAATACTTTTTTTTTCTAGTCGGCGCGTGGTGTTCAGACCAATTGCCATTTCATTGAGCAACAAGCATCCCGTGCCTTTCGGAGTTTTGAAAGTGCGAGGCATGCTTGACTAGGCCGAGGAGCGAGAAAGGCACAGAAGATAAAAGAACAAGTCAAAAGTCTGTCGCAGAAATACTGCAGCGGTCATCGCTTGGGAAAGGACAGTGAACTGTACATACGCAGAGGCGATGCGGCAGCGCGGCCGCTGACGGATGTCGTCTAACACGCTCCTAGGCAAGTGTTTGCGATGGGTATCGGGTTAATGCTGGTGTGTGGTGTGTTTAGGGTACACGCACGTACACAGGCCTGATCCAACGTCAAAATTGCGTGGAGTTTCTGGCCTAAACTAAGGCAGGCTTTTTCAACCACTCACAATAGAATGTTTCGTTTTACGAGATCACACTTTCCGGTCAGTGGCACCGATGCGTGCCTTTTCGCATCTTTCCACAATAAGTCATTTCGCCCCCGACCCTTCCCCCCTCTTACTGACAAGCTGAACTTCCCTGAGCGCTGCAGCCGGCGCAGACCGCACCCCCCGCACCCCCCTCGCGACGCCACTGGGTATGTCTGTGGCAAGTGGTAAGTGGAAAGTTGCGTAACGTTATCAGGCTTGTGCGCGTTAGCGAAAATAAGAAATCGGTTACATTTACTATGACTCCATGTGGAGTGTTATTATACCCGTCGACTACAGTACCATATGAGTAGCTGAACAATTACAGAAAAGTAATCGGTTAGTTTGGCGGTATTTTCCTTCCAATTATATCGCCGTACCACACATTTGCCCACGCAAAAAAAAAAAAAAAAAAAAAAAAAGAGCTAATGACACCTAGTAAACGTCGATGCAGAAAAAAGAATGCAGAAAAAAGAATGCAGATTTCTTAGGGAAGTTCCTTGAGGCGTACTGTAGACCTGAACCGCAAAAAGCCTTCTTGTAGCTTGCTATAGCTCCGCTAACGCTGCTTTAGTTGACGGCTTGAAAACCTCTCGCAGAACTTTTCAACAATTGTTTTAAACGCTGCTTTTTATGGAGTTATGCGTTGTTTTAGGACATTTATTATACAGTTCCAGATTTTTACCTGCTATCTCAATAACTCCAGCAAAATTGTGCCATCTCTAGGTGCGTCGTTTTTTACTGTAAAAAGGCAAGCATTCAAAAAATAACATACTTCTCCAACGTGCAGTATAAATTTATGAAGTTTAAAAGAACTTTAAGATATTTTTTTTTTTTTTTTTTGCTGCTGTAGCTCAGTGTTAGGACGCTCAACTATGGAATCGGTACGCCCGGGTTGGATCCCGCGCAAAGTGTCCTTGCACTGTGCAATGTCAGCGCATATTAAAGAACCTCAAATTAACCGGAGCCTTTCCCTACGTGGTTCCTCATAGCCTGAGTCGCTTCGTGACGTCAAACCCCAGGAACTAAACCAAACCGAACAGAAATTTCTGGGCGCACTCTTACTGCTTTCCAATACAGTCCCTCTGAGCACAAATGCACATGCATTTATTTGCCTTCACTAAAGACACTCTCGAAATAAGGTGGAGTAATGCTAGTACAGAAGCACGGACACCACTTCGTTAACTCTATCACCTAAAGGAAATCTCTGTGCTGCTAAAAGATAATGTTACGATAGATAAGTAATCATCGAGAGCCATCGTCAAACTGTAGGACCTATGGGGAAGTTGCATGAAGCCGCATTTCCTAATAACAGCTTGCGATATGCGAAAATTGTTCGCTGCCTCATTTTCTCGGAAGCTGTAATATGCCTGCCAACAGATACCCATGTAGATTTGACTGCTCATCTAAAGTCTTTATAAATATATTGTAGGTGTTTCTAGTTGCTGTCTTGTGCGCCAAATGATCTAGAGTTAAAACATTATGTATCCCCAAAATTTGGTGCCATTATCGCTCGACTTTGCCTGCAGCAGACGAAATTTCTTCTTTATCAATCATTTTCCATCTTAAACTAGGAAAAAGAGGTGACGTCATATGCGGCTCTACAAAGGTGCATATGAAAGTTTCGGTGTAGACGTTACCGGATTTGTTGTAGGTTTTTCAATTCAATTTTCTCAGGTATTAATGAGCTTTTTGCAGCGGGAAATACTTTAGCATACCTAGAAAGAGCCAGATAATATATTTGTTCTGCGATAAATATTTAGATGTAGATGTTCTTATGCCTATTTAAGGCCGTGTAAAGGGGTAAGTCGGCCACTTTGGTTCTGCTCGGTACCACAAAAACTGCAGCATTATCTAATGCGAAATTTTGGGATTCGCTACTTATGCCTCCGGTCTCAATTTTCTGTCACTTGCACTGCAGCCTGTTTTGCCACTTGAGTTCAGTTCAGTTCAGTCGTTCAGTCGTGTCCGACTCTTCGTGACCCTATGGACCATGTCACGCCACGCTTTCCGGTCTCTCACCGTCTTCCTAACATCACATAACTTCATCCGCAGCGCCTCGAGGATGCCATCTAACCATCGCGTTCGCTACCTACCCCTTCTCCGGCGACCCTCAACCTTTCCCAGCATCAAATTTTTCTCCAGCGATTCCTCTCTTCTCATCAGATGACCAAAGTAGCTGAGCTTTAACTTTAGAATTTGACCCTCCAATGAGCAGTCAGGGTTTATGGTCGACAATATCGACTGATTTGATATTCTGGCCATCCAAGGAACTCACAAGAGTCTCCGCCAGCACCGCAATTGAAACGCGTCAATTCTTCGGCGGTCAGCCTTCTTCACAGTCCAACTCTCGCATCCATACACCACAACTGGAAAGACCATAGCGCGAGTTATACTGATCTTGGTTGGCAGTGTAATGTCTCTGCTCTTTACTAGGCGGTCAAGGCTAGCCATGACTCTCTTTCCCAGAAGAAGCAGGCGTCTCCTAATTTCATGGCTGCAGTCTCCTTACGGGGTAATCTCGGAGCCCAAGAACAGAAAATCTGTCACAGCTTCCACTTCTTGTCCCTTGATGCTCAGGACTTGATAGGGCAGGACGCCATGATCTTTGTCTTTTTAATATTCAGTTTAAGCCCAAACTTCTCACTCTCTTCTGGTACGCGCATCAGAAGTCACTTGAGTTCCACTTCACTTTCAGCCATTAAAGTGGTATCATCCGCATATCTAAGGTTGTTGATACGTTTTCCAGCAATCTTCACTCCAGCTGAAGTCTCGTCCAGACCGGCCTTCCTCGTGATGCACTCGGCATATAGGTTAAATAGGCAGGTCGACAGTATGCAGCCTTGGTGTTTGAGTAGCAAACAGCAAATTTACGCAAGGGCAATAAATACAATGTATTTTCTAAAGAAAAAGCAACTAAAAGTGGATCGCCTTTAAATTTTGTGCACAAATTCTACATGTTGATGGATTTAACCTAAATGTAATAAAATATATTTGCATACATAACATACCCTTACGTCATGCACCGAAAAACTGTCTTCCCGAAACTTTTTACTTTTCTGACATTTTGCTCCCAAAGTTTCAAAATAGTTTAGGTTCAGACCATTTGCGAGATGCGTTTATGCAATATGAGAACGTTTCAGCTAAACGGTCAAAAGTGGTCAAGAAAAGGTGCATGTACTTACTTTGTGGTTTCATGTGGTAACATGTGGGTTTGAGAAAAAAAAATCAATTGTACGTGTACAGTTCCCCTGCAGTGCAGCTCGGAACACGCCAGCAGGGTCCATGGAGCTGAAGTCTTTCGTGACATATTGCCCGAAACCTTTCTTCATATTGCCACGTGCCTAGCACCGCGAGACCTCCTCACTGATCCGTAACGACGACAAAGCAGCTGTGGGCGTTTGAGGAGGCCTCGGGCTAGACCGTATTTGATTACAAAAAAAAAAAAAAACGCTTCTTCTTTAGTCAGCCTACATGTCATTTCCCTGTACGTTTGCACGACCCTACGACCACCCGCACGTCGGCGACTCCTTGGGTCGTGATCATATTTATATCTTTTTCTTCCACACTCCTCTCTTTTTGAGGACCTTCGGAGCTGAGCCATTTCAAAACGCTTTTTTTTTTTTTTTCAAGCTGTTTGGG